>NC_134536.1:134580757-134885757 GCF_050624435.1 Tenrec ecaudatus | reverse complement strand
TGATGCTCGTGATGAACTACACACCACTCGTGTCTCCCCTACAAACCAACCCCACAACAGCACACCAAGACATGTCACCCACATGGCATCCACACGTCATCCACACCAACTGCACGTTACCCCCATGCCAATTGCATGGCACTGAGATGACAAGCCCAGACCATTGGCTGTCTGAGCCGGGTTATCGCCATCGTCCCCATCACCCTCATCATCACCACCCCCCACAGCTGTTCACTCAGCACACAACAAACATGACCGGCGACCTTTGAGGCCAGCAGCTCGCATGTAGACAGAAGACAGGCATCAGGATCCTGGGGCAGCCACAGCACAAAGAGCGGACACCACTAGCCCAAGGCCAC
Source organism: Tenrec ecaudatus (assembly GCF_050624435.1). Lineage (NCBI taxonomy): Eukaryota > Metazoa > Chordata > Mammalia > Afrosoricida > Tenrecidae > Tenrec > Tenrec ecaudatus. Next base: position 134,885,398 of record NC_134536.1, on the reverse strand, counting down.
ACAGAATGAACCTCACCAGCTCTCAGCCAGGGAAAACTTCTGCTTACTTCACAAAAAGAAAAAAAACCCTCTTTCATGCTAGTAATTCCATGTCTGGTCTATTAGGGGAGAGTGATGGGGAAGAGGGTAGGGTACGAATGAAGTAAGACTGGTCACACATCCCTGGTCATGATGGCAGCAAGTGGAGGTCCACGAGAGTCCATTGGAGCATGTTCTCTACTTGTGTCCTGGAAATTTTCCATCATAAACCTTTTATTAATTGTTTTATTAAGAGATCCTTTCGTTGGGGGGTTCTTACAACTCTTACGCAATCCACACATGAATTGTATCAAGGTTACCTGCATTATTTTCTAGACATTGACTTTGTATGGCGCCCTTCTTGCGATCAGCTCCTCCCCAGTCCGTGGGCTGTTCGAGGGGGCATCTCTTCATAAACATGTGAAGCTGCTCAAGTCGCCCACCCCAGCCTCCGGTTGTGGAAAGGAGAGTGTCTTAGTGAATGAGCGCTGCTGGAACATAAGTGCCACGGATGAGCGCTTTCCATCGGGGGACAGTTCTTTTCTTCCTGGAGTCTAAATTCTGAGGACTAGCGCTGGGGGAGGGCTTTCTGGCTGTCAGCTCCGGGGGCTCCAGGGTGGGAGCAGGAGCGGTGCAGCGCAGGAAAGCTCTTCCTTGGCAGATACTGTCATGTGCTCTGGCCACGGCTGCCTCTTCCTCCCATGGGGGCCTTCAGGTCTCTCTGGAGACACCCCCCACCCCCACTGGGCATCCCACTCTCCAGCTGTCACTTCATCTGGGAAGGAAACGGGCGTGAGGGGGGACAACGGGGAATGATCACACAGGGTCTTGACTGCCAGTGAGAGAGCATGGCCTTCATCCAGAGGACAACGGTGCTCGATGGAGGCTGTCGCAGGCAACATCTCTAAAGCAGAGCCTGCAGCAGGTCTTCAGGTACATGCGGCTGAGTCGGGGGTGGGGAAGAAAGACAGAGCAGGAGACCCGGCTAAGCAGGGATGCGCAGTGTGAATTCAGCCTGACCCCACAGAGCACTTGGGAGCAAGAACTACACCCCCCACCCCCCACCCCCCGTGCCCGAGAGTTAGCGGGACTCATCAGCAGTCTAGGTGCGTAGATCAGTCATTGGCTATTCTCAAATAAGGTCTCCTTCACAGCTACCTCAGCTGAATGTTCGGGGGAGGACACAGCTCAGCCCATCACAACCACCCAGAAGGGGACATTTGAGAATGTGGGCTTGGAAATCATCTTTTGGAAATGCGCTCAGAAGATAATGTCAGGATGGAACCAGGAGAGAAAGGGGGGCTGTGGCCTGTCCCTGAAAACCCTTGCATGGGGTTCCATGAGACTTTAGGAAGAGGTGACAGAAAGGGGAGGGGCTCAAGTTGGATACGAAGTCCCTGAGTGACGAGTTTTTGAGTTACCACAAACTGAGCTCACCACCATCTCCTCCCCTTAGTAGTGGGCACTACATGCCATGTGCTGTGGCGAGTAATTCGCTGATGTTCTCGTTGGCAGAGATTCACATTTATGATTTCCCGTTTAGAACACTAAGGAGCCCTGGTGGCACTGGGAGTTAGGTGTTGAGCTGTTAATGGCAAGGTTGGCTGTTCAAACCCATCAGTGACTCTCCAGGGGAAAGACAAGGCCATCAAGATGTATGGCAAAGATACAGTCTCAGACACCTTATACAGGGTCCTAAGAGTGGGAATTGACTCAACGGCAGGAGCTTGGTTTTTGAGTTCAAAACACTGCCGTATTTATTCAGGGACTGGTAATAACAATGTCATAGCGGTTCAATACTGAGAACCAAAAAACAAAGTATTTGACTTACAATCAGACCTGACTTAGAGCCAAGGCATCAGAAAGGGACCCCATCAGAAATTAGGGACCACCTGCAGTAGATTCAGCTGGAGAAACCCCAAGACAAGACTATCAAGGGAAAAGGATTGAGTGGGGATTAAACGTCTTCCCAGGATGATTGTTGGGGGGCTGAGGCTGAGCATGAGGAACAGAAAGCCCTGACTTGGGAGAAAACTTCAAGCAGCATCTTCACCTAAACTGCCTGTCACGTGGCGCCTTGTGTGCCGGAAACAGCGTCTCCGCAGCCTCTGCTTCAGAACGCGCTCATCACTTACTGGGTCGCTGGTTCCAGGGGAGTGCCTGGCCGCTGGCCCACGTGTCTGAGCAGAGGTACCTCGTGGGGTTCGCAAGACTGTGACCTCTCAGAAGCAGATCACCGGGCCTGTCTTCTGAGGCACCTCTTGGTGGGTACAGACCACCTAGTGGAGCGCTTAACTGAATGCACCACTAGGGGATCCTGGGATCACATACGCAGTGGTGGCCGTTGACTCCTGACCTTGTAGGACAAAGTACCACTGCCCCATTCGGTCCCCAAGGCCTGCCATTTTATTTATTTGTCAAGTTCGTGATTGGGGCACACAGTGACAGAGCACATCGATGTTCCAGCTGACAATTGGTGCACGTTTTGTTCTGTGACATCGGTTGCAGGCCCCAATATCACGGCGCCCTGCCCGCTTCCTCCTCATGTCGGTCATTGCCCTGGCGTAAGTGCTGCCCTTTCTCCTGGTGTCAGTGCTGCCTGATGAGCTTTACCCGGTGCCGATGCCGCCCTTTGGCGATCACACGGTTGGTTGTTCAAAGGAGTACTGTTTCCCTGGAGTTACTGTTCATCTTAGAGGCAGATCTGAAAGTTGAGCCACGAGGGGGTGAGTTCGATTCTAGGCCTAAAGGCTATGTAAGAGCCATCATCCTGGGAGGTCCGCCAGTCTTTAAACCAGGAAGGCCAATAACTCAACCCTCATGGCCACTGAGTCGGTGCTGACTCATAGTGATCCTATAGGCCAGGGTAGAACTGCCCCTGTGAGTTTCTGACACCCTAATTTTTTTGTCAATCATTTTATTAGGGGCTCATACAACCCTTATCACAATCCATACATACATCAATTGTGTAAAGCACATTTGTACATTCGTTGCCCTCATCATTCTCAAAACATTTGCTCTCCACTTAAGCCTCTGGCATCAGCTCCTCATTTTCCCCACCCTCCCTGCTCCCCACTCCCTCATGAACCCTTGATAATTTATAAATTATTATTTTGTCATATCTTGCTTTGACATCTCCCTTTACCCACTTTTCTGTTGTCTGTCCCCCAGGGAGGAGGTCACATGCTGATCCTTGTAATCGGTTCCCCCTTTCCAACCGACCCTTCCTCCGCCTATCCGGTATCACCACTCTCACCACTGGTCCTGAAGGGATCATCCATCCTGGACTCCCTGTGTTTCCAGTTCCTATCTGTGCCAGTGTACATCCTCTAGTCTAACCAGATTTGTAAGGTAGAATTTGGATCATGATCGTGGGGGGCGGGGGGAGGAAGCATTTAGGAACTAGAGGAAAGGTGTATGTTTCATCATTACTACATCGCACCCTGACTGGCTCGTTTCCTCCCTGAGATGCTTCTGTAAGGGGATGTCCACTGGTCTACAGATGGGCTTTGGGTCTCCACTCCACACTCCCCATCCCCTCATTCACAATGATATGATTTTTTGTTCTTTGAAGCCTGATACCTGACCCTTCAACACCTCATGATCACACAGGCTAGTGTGCTTCTTCCATGTGGGCTTTGATGTTTCTCAACCCGAAGACCGCTTATTATCTTCAAGCCTTTAAGGCTCCAGACACTGTATCTTTTGATAGCCGGGCACCATCAGCTTTCTTCACCACATTTGCTTATGAGGCCCTAAGTTTTTACAGGAGCAGAAAGCCCTGTGTTTCTCCTTGGAGCAGTCATTAGTTTCAAACTGCTGGCCTTGCAGAATTACAGCCCAATGTATAACTACTAACTACACCACAGGCCAGGAAGTCTTTCTGTATTCTTTTGAGTTGGGCTGAAATCTTCCCAGGAGCAGATCAGCACATCTTTTCTTCCACAGAACACCTGGTGGGTTTGCACCACTGGTCTGGTTTGGGTTAGCAGCTAACGCACTTAACCACTGAGCCATCAAAGCGTTTTAGAAACGTTTCTAGAACTCACAGACTGTGGTGTGGTTGTGTCGTGGATGACACACTGCGCTGCTATAAGCACAAGGTCAGCGTCGCTTCAAGAGGAAGAGGAGGCTCTCTGCGCCCACGAAGCTACCCCTGCACTGGAATCGTGCTGCAAGAGAGGGTGGTCGAAAGTGCCATGGAGTGCTACAAGGACAAACTGGTCTAGACTGGAAGAAATAAAACCAGAGTGCTCCTTAGAGGCAAGGACGGCAAGACCTTGTCTTACATACTTTGCACGTATTGTCAAGAGAGAAAGAAGAGGGCCCCTGACGAGATGGACGGACACAGTGGGTACAACAATGGACTCAGGCAGAGGAACAGTTGTAGGATGGGGCAGCACCGTGCAGTGTTTTCATTCTGTTGTGCAGAGGGACTAAAGATGCCCTGCCTCACAAGGGCAGTGCTACCTTGCCTGTAGGGTCCTTATGAGTCGGCACCGACTCACTGGCAGTGAGTGAGTGATAATGTTCCAGGCACTGTCTTGGGTGCTGGAAATACAGTGGGAAACAAAACCAATGAAAATTAAACTCACTGTCATTGAGGTGACTCTGACTCATGGAGATCCTGTAGGACAGAAAAGAACAGACCATAAATCTTCATGGGAGTAGAAAGCCTCATCTTTATGGGAGTAGAAAGCCTCATTCAGAGCCCCTAGAGCAGTGGTTCTCAACCTGCCTCATGCCTCGACCCTTTAATTCAGTTCCTCATGGGGTGGTGACCCCCTTAAACATAAAATTATTTTCGTTGCTACTTCATCACTGTCATTTTGGTACTGTGATGAATCAGGCGACCCCTGAGAAAGGGTCGTCGACCCGCAAAGGGGTCGCGACCCAAAGGTTGAGAACCGCTGCCCTAGAGGGACAGCATCCCCACCTTCATGGGATGCAGTTCTGCCAGGACTGCACATTAAGCCCACAAGCTACGAATTGAGTTTTGCAAACCGCATATTGGAATCCTAACTCCTATGCTTCTGAATGTAATCCTGATTGGAAACAAGACTTTCTTTGTTATGTTAATGAGACCATAGCTGCATCTTTACACAAATACTATGTACATGATACAGTTTTTACAAGTTATGCAAATAGCTCCCATATTAACTTCCTCCATGCTGTGTATGTTGTAGGCACATGCCCAGTATTTCACATGCATCCATTATATGTGAAAATATTGTAATCACTTCTAAGCTCTAAAAAGAATGGACGCAGAGTGCTACATACACACAGGGCAAACAGACACTCTATAAGGATCTTCCACAAGCCACTGAACTTCAAGGAACCAAGAGATACCTGCATTTACTGGCAAGCAAAGAATCAACATGGCCAAGACTCTGATTTGGAGGGCCCAGTCCTGGGATCAGGGGTGGGGAAACTTTCCTTCTGCCGAAGGCCAGTTGGATCTTTATAACAGCATTCACAAGTCATACTGACCAAGCACTTGTATGAACTTAACCCTCATGTGACCACTGGGACTGCTTCTCTCTGGTGAAGTTTGTGATGTTAGCTGGTTCAGATGATTTCTCAGGCCATACATGAGAAAACGATTGAGCCCTGGTGGCATAGGGGTTATGCATTGGACTGAGACCTGCACAGTTAGCAGTTCGAAACCAGCAGGTGCTCTAAGGCTGTCTTCTGATTGATAGTCTCAGAATCTACAGGGGCACTTCTACGCTGCCCTGTAGGGTTGCTATGAATCAGCATCCACTGGATGGCCGTGAGTTTGGTTTTGCCTTGGTATAGAAGAAATCAAGCTTCTGTGCCGTAGACCCACCTCCTTGTAGCATTTCTATATTAGCACATCAGGAGGCGAAGACCTTGGTGGGGGTGTGGTGTGGCGGTGGCCATGAAGTCTAAGAGACAACATCTTCACGGGCATTCGCTTCTCCCATCACTTTCTAAAGCAACACGTACTCCAAAGTGGAGCCCTGAGAGGATGGAACACACAACAGGTCAGCTTTGTGTTGTGGGAATTTTTAAACCACAAAATTAACCACGTGGGAGTGAATGTATAGTGAACAATGCAGTGGTATTGAGCACCTTCCCAATGTAGAACTTCTACCTGGTTCCAACGTGTTTTCATCGCTACCCCCACCCCCACCCTACCCCAAAGGCCTTGGACTCATTAGCAGTTAGTTCCCATTCCCGCACCCTTCCAAGCAAGTACATGATACATTTTCTCTCCGTCTTTATGAATTTGCCTACCCTGGATATTCATAGAAAGGAGTCACTCAGTCTGTCACCTCTTGTGTCCAGCATCTTCCATTGTTGTCAAGGTTCAGACTGTAGCATGTAGCAGAGTGTGTTCGCCTGGGCTGACTAGAGAAACAAATTCCTAGACACTCATATGTGTATAAGAAAGGGCTTTATATAAAGAGTAATTATATATTAAGAAAACATCCCAGCCCAGTCCAAATCAAGTCCATAAGTCCGATATTACCCCATATGTCGATACTAGTCCTTAAATTCCTCTTTAGACTCATGTAGCCATGCAATGACACCAAATGCAGGAAGATCACAGGTCAGTGGGTGGAAAACCTTGTGGATCCAGTGGTGGTAGAAGCATATCAGTGTAGCTCCATGTGACTTGTCAATAGGAATGTCTCATAGGGAGTGAGTGTATCTGGCCTCCAGTAAGCTGTTTATCTCTGTTGCGCCTCCAAATGAAGTTATCAAGCTGTGAATGACAGGCTAACCTCCACCTCTTCACTCTTAATAGTCTCAAGTTGACACCAGATTATGTAACTACCACACAGGGTCTGTTTTTACATAGCTGGCTGGTATTTCACCTTGTGTGTAGTCCACATGTTGTTGGCCTATCCTCCCACCGAGGGACACCTTTGTGTCTACCTTTCAGCGATGGTGAGTAGTCCTGATATACACATTCAGTTGTAAGTACCAGTTTCAGATCCTGTTTCCAATCTTTGAGACATATACCCAGGAATGGAATTGCTGAGTCCTATGTTAATTCTGTGTGTCGCTTTTTAGGAAACCTCCCAGCCGTTTTCCAAAGTGGCTGTGACATTTTACACTTACACCAACTGAGCACAAGGGCTCCGATTTCTCCACATGTTCCCCCACATTTGTCACTGTCTGCTTGTTGTTGCTGTAAACCATAGCCATCTTCATGGGTGGGAGGTTGTATCTCATTATGTGAGCAGGTCAGTTTGGGGGGCTTTGGTTTGTTTTTATGCCTGTTTGGCTTTTTAAATTTATTTTTGCCTCTTGAATAGGTCCATTTTTATCTGGACTTTTAAGAGGCAGATCGCTGGAGCTCAGTTGAAAATAAGCAGGTTGGCGGTCAGGAATCGGCCCCCTCCCCCAGAAGATTGCACTACAGAGGACGGCCCTGAAGATACAGCCTGGGAGAGTCACGGGTCTGCCAGGACCACACAGGAGCAAACTAAGAGGGAAAGAGAGAGAGAGGGTGGACCGAATCCTGGGCCACCAAGCCCTGAGGACGACATTCCTACACAGAGCAGACACGGCACAGAGGGACTGTAGGCCCAGCCCCACCATGAGATACGACATCCCCACACTGAAACCCACAGTGCTACGGGGGTTAGCACTGGGGACACAATGTGGGAATTGTGTCCGGTCTGATACCCCCACTCCTATCCACATACACACCAGGGCAAAACATGCAGGGAGCATCACGGGTAGCAAAGCAACAAAGTTTCCAAAGAATCCCGAAAATAGACTTCTGACAGTGGGCAGGGCTTGGCACCTCCTCAGACCCAATCAGAAAACACTCAAAAGGATCAGCAGACAAGCCTGAAACTATTTATAGCCCTTACTTTCTATGTCTAGCTATATAAAATAGGCAGGATAAACAATCTTAAAGAGAAAACAACAGGACCAACTGTTCGGGGTGGGGGTGGGGGGCATGGGAGAGGAGGAGTCAGGGGAAAGGGAACAGGGAACTAACAAACTCAAGGACAAGGGAACAACAAGAGATCTAAAAATTAATGATGAAGAGGGTGTAGAATGCCTGGTGGAGTTTCATCACGTGCAAGAGGAATTATGGAGAGCCAAATAAAAGTAAAACATGATAGTGGGACAGGAGGAAAGTAAAAGGAAATAGAGGAAAGAATTAGGAGCCAAAAGACATTTAGAGAGATATAACTATAGGCATGTATATATGTAAATATATTCAGATATAATGATAGGGATATAGGTCTATGCACATATAATTATAGGTTAAGTATTAAGGTAGCAGATGGACACTGGGCCTCTACTCAAGTCCTCCCTCAACACAAAAACTCTTTGTTCTAATATCCTGGCATTCTGCGAGGCTCACCTTCCTTACACGATAGCTGAAGAAATATTGGTGCATAAGCAAATGTGGTGAAGAAAGTTGATGGTGCCCAGCTATTAAAAGGTATAGTGTCTGGGGGTCCTAAAGGCTTGAAGTTAAACAAGTGGCTATCTAGCAGAGAAGCAACAAAGCCCACATGGAAGAAGCACACCAGCCTGTGTGATCACGAGGTGTCTACGGGATCAGGTATTAGGCATCAGAAGATCCCAAACAAACAATTATATCGATGCAAATGAGGGTTAGGGTTGAGACTAAAAGCCCATCTGTAGACAATTGAACATCCCCTCACAGAAGGGTCACAAGGAAGGAAGGAGTCAGCCAGGATGCCGTACAGCCCTGACGAAACACACATTCCACTAGTTCTTTAATACTTCCTCCCCACCAGTATCGTACCCAGTTCTATCTTATAAATCCAGCTAGACCAGAGCATGAACATTGGTATAGTTAAGAATCCTCGACACATGGAATCCAGGACAGATAAACCCCTCAGGAACAGTAAAGGGAGTAGCAATACCATGAGGAGAGGGGGAAGTGAGGAGTGAAAAGGGGTACTGATCACAATGATCAACTTATATATCCCCCTCCCAAGGGGGACAAACAATAAACATGGGTGAAAGAAGACAGCAGATGGTACAAGATAGAAAAATAACAATAATTTATAATTTATCAAGGGTTACAGGGTGGGGCATGTGGGAGGGAGGGAAAAAAGAGGAGCTGATACTAAGGGCTCAAACAGAAAATGTTTTTAAATTGATGCTGGCAACAAATGTACAAATGAGCTTGATACAATTAATGTATGGATTGTTATAAGAGCTGTAAGAATCCCCAAAAAATGATTTTTTAAAAAAAGAAAGAAAATGATGGCAACATATACACAAATGTGATTGAGAGCTGTAAGAGCTCCCAATAAAATGACAAAAATGGGGGGCATGATAGAACTGGACTTCTGACATTCCCAGGTCCATAAAAATTTGACAACTGCTAGTGTAATTCCCTGGAGGATAATGCTCAGGAACCTGAGAGGCATAGTGATTAGAGGTTGGGCTGAGATCCTCAAGGTCAATGGTTCAAAATCATCAGATGCTCCATGGGGGAAAGACTGGGCTTTCTATTCCCATAAAGAGTTAGTTTCAGAAACTCAGTGAGGTGGGGACGCAGTTCTATCCTGCCCTATTGGTCAGCATTAACTTAATGGCAGTAAGTATAACTCCCTTTTCCCCATCCCTGCTCCAATCTCTCTGAGCCTCTTGAATCTGTCTCCCGGTTTCTATTCCCCACCCTAAGATCACGGCTAGGGGCTTCAGTTATACGATACCCTCCTCCCAGATGCCCAGTTTTCTCAATCCCTTCAGAAGGTGGGACATGGGATACACTGTCCTGGGACACCTTCCTGTCCCTAGAAAGCTCCTGGCTCTGAGCAATGTCTCCTGGAAGAAGACAACTCCGCCAGATGCTGCCATAAAGCTCTGAGGTTCAGATGCATTGGATCCCCTGAGGCATCTAATTGCCTCCAGCACCTGCTTTGCTGGATAAATAGGTGGATTCTGGTCCCACCCTCTGGACCACGCCTTGCCCCATGTGCAAATACCCATCTGATACTTCTACCTTCCAAGACTGACTTAGTCATGTGTCTAAGGATGCTGAAGAGAGGACTCCCAGTCCTTGTTTTACAATGAGTAGACCAGAACTCAGAGTTGCTGAGAAACCTGATGGCAGTCACAGTCTGGTGGCAGCAAATCTACCTCTATAACATGGATTTGGTCTCGCAGGTTTGGGAGAAGGGGCCTCCTTGGTATCTGAGAGGCTCTAGGATGTTCTCCTGACATGCTGTTGCCAACATGCTGTCCCTTCTCAGAACGATGTGTGCTTAGTCCTGAGCCAGGGGTCTGAGTGAGGTGAGCTCCCTGTGGCCCATAATCAACCCATTCGACCCTTCTGGAGCTGTTTGCTTTCAGACCCACCCTGTAGCCTGCTCAGCTCTTTCCTCTAGTGGGGCCTGGGCCCTGCGTGTTCTGTGTGACTCTTGACAAGAGGGCTCGGGAGGAGATAGCAACCACTGAGTGAGGAGAGAGAAGGAATTGGTTGGGACTGATCGTAGAGGGCTCACACATGTCTTCCTGAGAAGTCTGACCTTGATTCTGTGGTTCAGGTTTGGAGGGTGGGTGGGGGGAGGACAGGATGGAAATTGGTCAGTGGAATGAAGAAACACCCCCCACCCACCTCCACACAGTGGACATGGGTACCATGGGGACGGGGTAGCTTCTGGGTTTCTGGAGTCAGGGACTGCCAGAGCGGAGGTGCTGGGTGGAGGCTTTGGGACGGCAGAAGGATAACCTAATTTGCAGAGGAAGATTCTGACAAATCGACATAGACAAATTGAATTGGAGGTGTCCGGTACCCCAGGGGAGCCGCCAGCAGGCGTCCTTGGAGAGAGATCAGGACAAGGACCGGGGTGTATTGAGAGCTGTCTGCTTGGTGGGAATCTAAGAGTTGGAGGCAAGACGCAGGGGGGAACTTGCACAGGACAGGGGTGGGGAAGGGGTCATGTGAGGTCAGAAGTGAGCTCTGCTGGGAGGATGGAGTCTTGGGGGTTGTCTGCCTTGCAGAGGGGGAGTCAGAGGGAGGAGCCATCAGAGAAGGAGTAGGAGGAGTGGATGATTCGCCTCAGTGAAGTGAACCGACCGAGAAGCTCATTTGAGAAGGAAGAAAGTGGATCCAAAGGGCCCTTAGTGTAGAGAAGGAGGAAACAAGGGCAGCTCTCTGCCCACTGGTCAGCCCAGAGTGAGACCAACCACCACCGACATCAGTACCCCACCTTCAGAATTACAGACCAGTGCTCTCCCTCACGCACACGTGCCCATGCACACACATGCGTGCACACACGCCTGTCCAAAAGCCTGCCCTCTCTGCAAACTGGCTGATGGGAAGAAACTGGAGCGTGAACAACACTTCTTTTTTTTTTCTTTTAAAATGAAGTCCATTTTTAACATTCTTTTGTGGAGTTTAAATTATTATTATTTTAAATGCAGCCCATTGTATAATCTCACCTATCTGACAGAGAAATGTTTCTAAATTAACTTCTTATTATTTCTCGCCCTGACAAAAGCGTTCCCGTGACAGGTACTCCGTGACAAGGTGCACACAGGACAGCTCATTTGCCAGGCAGGAGTGTGAGTCCACGTGTATGTGCACACACATGCACACACACCTGTGCATGCGGATGGGCGCGTGCTGCTCAGGGGTCAGGGTGTGGGAACTGAGGCCGACCATCACACTGAGCGCCTGATATGCTTGTCCTGTCATCGAGAGGGCTACACTCAGTGTTCAGCTGGGGGCTCCCTGTGGTCAGAGGGCAGCAGTTTCCAAGACCTGGTTCCCATCCCAGCAGGGCAGCCCCGCCCCTAGAAGTGCTCAGGGACACCCAGATTCCTCCTGAACTGATGCTACGCTGTCCCCCTCTGCAAGGATCAGAACTCATCTTCCCAGACCCCTGACTGTTTCCCTCTTTCCCCTCCAGCTCTGCAGCCATGATTGGAGAGCTGGAGACATAGCACTCGAGCCAATGAGCCAAACTGGACCACCCTGGGGACCGTGACTCTGCTGGGAAGCTGCAGAGTAGTCATCCTCCCAACCCCTCCCCCACACCCCCCCGGTCGTCACAGCAACCTAAGCGTCTCTCCTGCCCCCACAGGAAAGGCTAATAACAGTCAGCCTGCCCTCCCGTGCCCTCCAGCCTCCAACACCTGCCTGGAAAGCCTCTGTACCCACAGCCGCACCTGCAAGCTTGCACAATGCACACACACAACCCGCCCCAGCTCTGGACCCAGCAGATTTAAACAAACTCTCCCCAGATTCCCTAGAAATAATCAGCAGCATTTATGACAAGCTTGTGTGTCCTCAAACCTTCGCAGGCAGCCCTCACTAAACCCTTGCAGCCCCCTGACTGTCTGCATCTCATTTTGCAGGTGAAATGAGATCATGTCTGGGATTTCAAATGCTCACACGAGGAGGAGGAGGATGGAAGGTGGAATAAATGACACAAGATTAGAAAAACATTGCGAATGAGACATGGGGAGAGGAGTCCACGAAAGGTCATTATTGCCATTCTGTCTTTGTGAGTATTTGAACATGCCCATAATAACAAACACAAAGAAAAAAAGAAAATGCCCATTAAAAAAACAAAACGTAAGCATCAGAATGGACACATAGTAGATACTCATTAAGTGTGGATTGTATGAAATAATTGGTAGAGTCCTGATGGCATAGTGGTTACGATTTGGGTTGCTAAGCACCAGGTCAGCAGTTTAAAATCACCTGCTACTCTTTGAGAGAAAACCGGGCTTTCCACTCCAGTAAAGAATAGCAATCTCTCAAACTTACAAGGGCAGTTCTACCTTGTCTTGTAAGAGTGCTGTGGGTCAGCTTCAACTCGATGGCAGTGAGTCTGGTTTGGTTCGGTGGCAGAACCACGTACTACCTTCAAAGCGGTAGCTCAGGCCTCAATTCTCAGATAATGCCCCCCCCCATGCTCAGCCACCCCTAGCGAAGACCTGCATGTGTGATGTTCTCCCGCAGAAGGGTCTAGCTAGACCAGAGGTTCTCAACCTGTGGGTTGCAACCCCTTTGGGGGGTGCTGAACGGCCCTTTCACAGGGGCTGCCTGATTCATCACAATAGCAAAATGACAGTGATGAAGTAGCCATGAAAATAATGTTATGGTTGGGGGGTCACCACCACATGAGGAACTGTATGAAAGGGCCGCAGCCTGAGGAAGGTTGAGGACCACTGATCTAGATCACAAAAGGTTCTACTTGCAAAGACCAGTCACGAAATCCCTAGGATCCCAAAGTTCCAACTCCCAGCAGATCCACCACCGATCCTGGGGAGGGTGACGGGCCCCATGGTGTGTGGGGCTGCCGTGAGTCAAAGGTGGACTGACTCCACTCCAGCCTGCCCCACGGGCCTCCCACAAGGCCTAGGTGAGATAATAGATGGCAATGGACGCAAAGACCTTGGTGCAGTTCCTCTGCTCCATGGACAGACTGGTTATTGTTTCACGGCTATTATTAACAAGATTAAGTGCTCAGTTGCTAACTGAAATGTTGCTGGTCTGAACCCCCGCAGCAGCCCCGTGCAGAACAACAGCCTGGTGACCTGCTATGGCAGAGATCAAACGAGCAAAATCACTGCCATCCAGTTACGGAGACCCTCTGGGTCCCCAGGGGAGAGCTGCCTCTGCACGTTCCTCAGACTGGGACTCGATGGCAGTAGAAAGCCTCGTCGTCCTCCTATGGAGAAGTTGACGGCTTCGAACTGCTGACCTCGAGGTGAGCAGCTGGCGGAGCTCCTATCCCAGAGGAGCTGACAGCCCAGAATGTCCTCTGGACCCGTGCTCCTCTGTCACTCGGGTGGCTCTGATGCAGTCAATTCCACAGCGTCCAGCACGTGCATAAGGGCCTTCACTAGGCCCCTCCTCTCTATCTGTTCCCTAGTATTGCTTGAGCGGAACTGCCACAGGTGCAGAAAGGTGAGCCTGAATGCTCCCATCAACAGGTACAGCTCAAAAACGCCCCAGGGCACTTCTACTCTGTCCTGTAGGGTCACTAAGAGTCAGAATGGACGCACCAGCAATTGACTACATTTGGGGAGACTAGAAGTCCCCATTCAGGGACAACTGCCCTCCCTTCAGCTTCTGTTCAGCATGGCACTCTCTTCTTCCACCTCTGCTGGCTCCTCTGCTTCCTGGCTGCATCCTCTCTTTTACATATCAAGAGATTGATTCAAACCACGCCCAACACTACCACAGCCCCATTAGCACAGCCAAGACCATCCCTCTCCAAATGGGATGGTAACCACAGGGATGGGGTTAGGCGCTTGAACACAGATTTGGGGGAGACAACTCAAGGCACAACACTGCCCGCAGACCTGCCCTGCAATCCACTGTGCACCCGACTCTGCCGCAGGAAGGAAGTTGGCCAGAAGCAGTCACTAACCTCCCTAGAAACGACCTGTGGCTGTAAGCGGTGTGAGTAAGCCTTGGGCCTGCCTCCACGAGGTGCCTGGGAGCCCCGTGTGGCAGGCGCTGAGTGGGCAGGACCAGGGTTACCAATCCTCCCTACATACAACAAGCATTTCTGGAGCCAGGCACTGCGGGGAGGTGGCACTGGCTCCCGGGTTTCCTGGGTGCAGTTTTGCCCCCACACCCACCCAAGTGAGATCTTAGGATGCAGTTCCCACGACCTTCACCTCTCAGAGTCCAGATGTTCAGGGTCACATGTCCTGAAGGATGCCCACTCCCACTCCCCTCCTCCTCACACCCCCCCCCCCCAACTACCTCTTGGGGACCAGAGGCTGGGCACTGGGAGCAGGCTATAGGCTTCCCTGGCGGCCCCTCCCACCACCTCCAACGCCCACCACAGAGGGCGGCCTCTTGGCTCTAATTTTAACCCCAAGGAAGGTGCCAATCGTTCATTTTCAAAGCTGTTTCAAAGTGACTCTGATAAGCAAATTGCTGGCAGCCCTAGCGGGTGATTATTCCTGCATTAATCAGGGGGAAATTATGCCAGTTACTGATTAACTAATTACAGCAATCAGATCGGCTGGGAGAACAGGGCAGGAGGAGGAGGCCAAGGTAAACACAACCTGGGAGAGGTGAAGGAGGCAATTTGGGGTGGGGGCAGAGGGTGCTGGCCAGAGGCCTCTCCCCAAACCTGCCTCCTCTTGTCCAAGCCACCCTCACCTGAGGCTGAGCAGCTGGAGCTGGGTGCCCTTCCTCGGGAACCAACCCTCATGTGACTGGAAAAGTTGGCATCTCCCAGCCTCTGGCAAGTCCCAGGGCTGCAGGGGCCCTTGGCAGGAGCCTTTCTGAGAGAGGAGGCTGAGGGTGCTCCTCGTGCCCCACCCCCACCTGGGGGAGGAGACTGGAGGAGCTTGGCCTCAGATGTGAGGCTACAAGTGTCAACAGAGGTTGAGGGATAGCAGGCCAGGGTGCGATGAAAGGAGCTCATGCTGGCAGGAACCACCTGGCACTTTACTGAGCATCTATCCGGTAGCCCAGTTCTGCTCTGAGGTCTGAAGCCTGGGCTAGCCGTGGGCCGGACTCAACTCTACAGCAGCAGTTTCTGTTGTGCCGACTGTTAGTTCTCAATATAACAGGGGCCATCGCCAGTCTCAGCGCTTAGGAAGGAATGAGTGACTGTCCTTGCCCTTGTGGAGCACCTGCTAGAAGGAGGGAAGCGGCCCAAGAGGAGACACGTCACCAGAGGGCAGGGCATGTGCTTCCTGGAAGACTGGGGCCAGCAGAGGGTCAGAGACCAGCAGGAAGATTTTGCTTCAGAATTGACTTTGGGGCTCTGTCTATAAGAACAAAGGAAGGCATCCCCTTACAAAGGGGTCACAAGGAAGAGAGGAGCCAGTCAGGGTGCAGTATAGCACCGATGAAGCATACAACTTTCTTCTGGTTCTTTAATGCTTCCTCCCCCCACCCCTACTCTCATGACCCCAATTCTACCTTACAAATCCTGCTAGACCAGAGGATGTACAGGGGCACAGATAAGAGCTGGAAACACTGGGAATCTAGGACAGATAAACCCCTCATGAACAGTAATGAGAGTAGAGATATCAGGAGGGGAAGGGGAAGGTGGGGGGAGAAAGGGAGAACCGATCACAATGATCTACACACAACCTCCTCCAAGGGGGATGGACAACAGAAAAGTGGGTGAAGGGAGACATAGGTCAGTGTGAGACATGAAAAATAATCTTATAAATTATCAAGGGGTCATGAGGGAGGTGGAAAAATGAGCTGATACCAAGGGCTTGAGTAGAAAGAACTTGTTTGGAGAACGATGAGGGCAACAAATGTGCTTGACACAATGGATGGATGGATTGTGATAAGCGTTGTAGGAGCCCCCAATAAAATGATTTAAAAAGAAGAAGACCAAAGGGAGGGTGAAGGGCATTTTAGGAAGAGGAATCAGAATATGCAAAATCCCAGAGGGGAAAACTTCCAGGCGGAAAGCAGCAGGCTCAGTGAGCCACAGCAAGGGTGGAAGGAGGAGGAGGAGGAGGCTGTAGGAATGTGGCTTGCAAAAATGAGATGGAGAAGTTACACAAGAATGACAGAGTTTATGCTGGTATAGTAAGTGCTACCTGAGAGGTTTTAAAGAACTGTATGACTGGGGTGTTTTATTTTTAAAAATAACAGATTAAATAATAATAGTAATGCAAACAGATGAGGGAATACTACTACTACTCATTGACTCCTCATACCCCCTTCCCAAAATCTGTTCCCCACCCCCAAGTCATCAATATAAAAGGTAGTTTCCTTCCCTGGGCAAAGGCAGCTAGCTGCACAGGTCCAACCTTCCTTGAAGCTAGGCAGGAGTATGGAACCAGACTCTGGTGGACTGGAGGTAAGGCGAGCTAACATCTAAGACTTTGAGGAAGTGGCCTTAAAAGGCAGGGGCATGCAGGTGTTGGTGCCGTCCTCTTTCCTGTTGACTGGAATGGTGTAAGTGACGGCAGACGCTCAGGCAGCCATCATGGGCCATGGGATGACCTTGAGATTGGAAGCTACTCACGGTGGATACAAGGAACTAAAGGAACTTCAGAGAGTAGAGCTTTCCTATGGGAGCCCTGATGGCCTAGTGGTTATGAGTTGGACTGCTTTCCCAAAGGTCAGCAGTTTGAAACCACCAGCGGCTCTGAGGGAGAAAGATGGGGCTTTCTACTCCCTTAAAGAGTTGCAGTCTCGGAAACTCACTTTTATCCTGTCCTATAGGGTCACTATGAGCTGGCGTTGACTCAATGGCAATTACTAGTGTACAAGCTCTGAACCATCAACCTCCAGCTATTTATGTGATAGAGAAGTAAGCAGTGTTTTTTAAAACACCGTTGTGCTGTGGTCTTTGTGGTTTTTTCTGTTATTCACAATTGAACCTCACTCTAATGACTACTCCATATACTTTCTTTCCTAACCGCACCACACAAACACACACACACACACACACACACAGATTTTTAAATACAATTGAAATGTACATGATACTCTACAACTTGATTTTTTTTCCTCTTACAATCTTGCAAATCAACAATTAGATGATCTTTTTTTAAAAAAACAGTTGCACATTACAATTGGATGATATTTACTCATCCATTTCCCTCTTGGTGGACCTTCAGCACTTTTGCCGTAGGTATATCCATGCCCATGAATGCATAGATCCAAGGGGGCTGGTGTTTTCTTCCCCCCAAATGCCTTGCTGGGTCAAAGGGCATGGGGCACACTGGTCAGACCAGCTGAGTCCTGAACCAGGAGGGCAGAGCAGTGGTTCCAGCTCATGGCGAGTCCCTGTGTGCGGAGGAGGATGTTCCCTAGAGTCCCCAAGGCTGGGGCCTTTGGGAAGTTGATCACCAGGCTTTTCTTCCTAGGCAACATTGGGTGAGTCCACACAGACAGTCTTTCTATTAGCAGCCAGGTGTTTAACGGAGGGCCTTCTAAAGGCAGACAGCTTCATCTTTCTCCCAAGGAGTGGCTCGTGGGTTCGAACCACTGGCCTTGAGGTTAGCAGCTCAACACTGAGCCCAGGGCGCCACAAGAGCTCCTCAAAGACAGCACAGAAACTCTGCCGCCTGACTCATAGCAAAGCCCTGTGGGTTTCCAAGACCTTAACTGTTTATGAGCATCAAATGCCTAGTCTTTCTCCTTGGGGCTGCTGGTGGTTTCCAGCTGCTGATCATTTGGATCGCGGCCCAAGGCGTAAGCACTACACCACCGGGGCTCCAAGGCAGAGTAGCAGGCCCCTCATTTGCATCATGTAAGAGCCTAAGGGAAAGATCACTCTCTTTCTCCTCTTTGCTCCCCTGGCCCCACCCCTTCTGTCCTCCATCTGAACGTTCCGTGATCCGGCAGGAGCATTTACACACACACACACACACACACACACACACACACACACACACTGAACGTTCCATGATCCGGCAGGAGCATTTACATACACACACACACACACAATGTTCTATGATCCGGCAGGAACATTTATACACACACACACACACACACACACACACACACACACACACACACACACTGAACATTCCATGATCCAGCAGGAGCATTTACACACACACGCCCCCCTTCCAGGTGGGTGGGGACTTCTCTCCCTCTAAGAGAAGCCTCTGAAGCTCACTCTGAGGTGTAAACACAACAACAGCCCCTTCCCCTCAGAAAATCCCACGAGAGAAGGGAGGGCCCAGTCCCTGGAGAAGCAGGAGAGGCTGGATAATTAAAGAGGGCCGAGGGGGTTCAGAGACAAACCCTTGTGTGACCCGCAGAAGGCTGACCTCAAGACTGCCGCCCTGCCTTGCTGCAGCTGCTGGGTCATGTGAGGCTGGGCTCCCGGTGGCCCTCCGCCTCTCTGTTCTCAGCGGTAGGGCCACTGGGCATTGTACTCTGCATGGGCCAGAGTTTCCACAAAGCCCCCGCCTCGTCTGCCACATGCTCCAGAAGGGTGTGTGTGTGTGCTGCCTCAATTTCCCTCCCAGTTGAGCTTGAGGCCATGATCCTGGCCCTCTTGGAGGGCAGCAAAGGCTCCCCTCCCCCCACCAAGGGAAGCTATGCGCCTTGTGGAAGGGACATGGGTAGGGCTCCACAGACTGTCGGGGGTGGGGGGAGGGGGATTTCGGGCTATTGCTTTCCGCCAAGCACATTGTTTCTCCGCAGCATGTGTTTCCTCTGCATCACTAGAAGACACCCACTTGGCAGACCACGGCAGGCCTCGGGCCCTGCTGATGGCTGGAGTAAATCTGCGCTCCCAATTAAAATCTCTTTAGAGATTGAAGCCAAGTGACTGATGGATGGGACCCCAGGCTCCATCGTGCCCCCCACCCCCGCCCCCGTCATGCTGCTCTGCCAAGACGGATATCGACAGGCCATCATAAATAGCCTCACATGTCCAGGGCCCTGGGGTAGACGGGAAGTTGGTGGAAAGGACAGAATGGGTCTGAGTTAGGGAAAGGGAGTTCTGTGTGAATCACCTCGGAAGGGTAAGGAGGTTCTTCAATCTGTAAATGAGGTGGGAGTGGTGGGGGGAGCGGGCAGAGGCCATGCAGGATCCTGGACCCCAATTGTGGAGCCACTCCAAACTGTGTGGGGAGGGGGCTCCTGGGAACGTGCACCCTGACTGCCACTTCCCCTCAACCAACACCCACTGCAGCAGACGAGGTGGGCGACAGACGGGTCGCTGCATATCATTTCAGGGCAATCAGCCCATTCCCCTACGTCAGAACCTGCTAGCAATTCTCTCTGGCCACCAGACCTCGTTGGCCATCTGTGCCACAGGCCCCAGGGAACAGCCTTCAAGCCCTCAACCCCACAGGGCCACTGTGAGTCGCAATCAACTCCACAGCAGTGGTTTTGGGGTTTGGTTTTTTTGGGGTAGTGTTATTTTTGTTTGCAGCCCTGATAAATACCCCCCCCCCAAAAAAAGCAAATCAAATTCATTGTCATTGAGTCGATTGTGACTCATAGCAACCCTTCAGGACAGGGTGGAGCTGCCCCTGTGGGCTTCTGAGACTTACTCTTTCCAGGAATAGAAAGCCTCATCCTCCTGAGGAACGGCTGTGGGTTTTGAACAGTTGATCTTGTGGTGCACAGCCCAGTTTGTGACTCTTATGGCACCAGGGCTCCTGTTATGATTGAGGGCAATTGATCTATAAATACCTCAGTGCCCTCACCCCTGGGCGGGGATCCTTCAGAGACATAATCTCCATCGTCTCCCATGGGTCCCCAAGGGGATTAAGCCCCAGGTGCCTGCCATGCCTGCTGTGAACATACCCTTCTGATTTTCTTCCTCACTGTCTGAGTGATTCCTGGGACCCTCCCAAGTTAACTACTTCCACCCAGTTCCTTGTCTCAGGTAGGCTTCTGGGCCAGCCCCAACTAAGACATCTACTAATCTCTGAATTCTCAGCCTGGCCCCTCCCCTCCCCCAGACCAGATCTATCCCACTACACAATGACAGGACATAGCTGACCCTGTGACACGTCTGGGCACCCAGCTGAGTATCCCAGCTGGATCGAAAAACTCACAGCCATTAAGTCGGTTCAGACTCATAGCCACCCTATGGAACACAGCCTCGGTTTCTGAAGCTAACTCTTTGTAGGATTAGAAAGCCCTGTCTTTCTCCCACAGGGTGTCGGGTGGCTTCAAACTGCTGGCCTTGCAGTTAGCCACCCAACATGTAAGCCCTGCACTACGGGATCAACACCTCTCTAAGTTTAAGGGCAAGAGCATGGCCTGGAGTTCTCTAGGTGTCTCCCGAGTCCCAGTGACTGGCACACCACGGGGGCTCAACCTCTGTTTACTGACTAATTAACCGAATGAAAGAGCCAGTGAGTGTTCTTGCCAATTACGAGAATGGCTGATGAGGAGCCTTCTCTTACCGCAGAGAAAGGAACAAGCAAGGCAGGGCCACAGGAACAAAGAACAACTTAGCTTAGCTTTGTGCTGTTTTCAGCGAGGAATATAAAGCATTTCATTGATCTGCCTTTTAAATTAAGAACAGAAACCGTAAAGCCATTCAATAAATAAAACATAATAAAAACACACTTCAGTCCCAGAGTCTGGCTAATTAAGGGAGACAAACGGAGAGAATAAAGGGATGTGGGGCGGGAAGGCAGAAGGGAAACTGTAAAGTAGAGAAAAGGGGTAGGGGTAGAGCCAGAGGATGGTGACAGAGCCAGGCTGGGCAGTTCATAAAGACGTGGTAAGAAACGGGAAGCTGGAGGTCATGGAGGCTGGGACCATGCAGAAGCAGGGTCAATGCAGGAGCACAGAAAAGAGAATTATTTGCTGATACTTAGGGGTCAGGAGTAAAAGTCTGCTCTAATAAAGATGTCCAAGTGGGGAAGACTTTGAGCCCTTAGAAGGAGAATTTTTAGGTAGAGTCAGGACCAATGAGGATATGAGATTTTGGGAGGTTAGTACGGTCCAACTGGAACCCGAAAAGTCAGTTGCAAGTGGGATGAACACCAGTAAGTCAGCCATACTGATGTGGCTTGGGTACTTCCCAATTGCCAGGCTAAGTGCTTGATGCACATAAGGGTATGTCAAGATGGAAACAACCCCATGGGACGGGTACTGTTATCATGCCCATTGCACAGCTGAGAAAACTGAGGCTGAAAGATGTTAAGTAATTTGCCCCCAAGCAAAAAGAGGTCTAGTATATGCTGTAGCTGCTGAGAAAGCCAGCCCTGACTTTGCTTCTTTCTTTGCTTTCTGTTCTATATTGTAATATATTGGCCAGTTGCTCATGTTCTTGTTAGACGCTGTTGGGTTGGTTCTGGCTCACAGTGATTGTGTTAGAGTTCTTTGGAGAAATAAAACCAGGACACGTATGACTTTATAGATAGATATAGCACAGAGGAATATATCAGCTAATTAGTCCACACAGTAGTACAGAGGGCTCAGTTCAACTCACTTCCGTGGAACAGTTAATATACTGGAAGTCCTTCAACTCAGAGGGCTGCTTGGTCCAAGGTCAAGGAAGCAGGCAGCTGAGTCTTCCATAGGGCAGTGCAGGCAGTCCAGCCAGAGGCAGTAAACAGCAGGGTAGGTCACCGATAGTCAGCCAAATGACAGGATCTGACAGTCCCAAGCTCAAACAATGTATACACCAGCAGTGTAGGGAAGCAGGTCTCAAAGGAACCTCAAGCTCTAACCACACGGTCCACAGGTTGGGTGTCCCACAGGTAGTGTAGCTCGCAAGTTGAGGCAGAGAACTAGCTAAGGCAGCCACACACTGGTCCCATCACCAGAGAGCAAGAGAGAGAGGAAGGTGGGGCTGGCCAAGCCATTTCTCTCTTTGCCCTCCAATCAAATTGCAATCTTATTAATACCACGTGTTCTTATTCGCCAGGTTGGCACAATCAACCTACCTATCAGAGTAACTCTTTGCACAGCAGAACAAAACCCTGCCAGGTCCTGGACCATCCTCACGGTTGTCCAGTTTGAGCTCATTGTTGCAGCCATGGTGTCAATCCATCTCATCGAGAACCTTCCTTTTTCGCTGCTCTCCCCCTGCCCCCGCCCCTGCCCCCATGCTTACCCAAGCATGATGTACTGGTCTTTCCTGACAACCTGTCCAAAGTCTGTGAAGCGAAATCTCACGATCCCTGCTTCTCGGGAGCATTCAGGCCATGCTTCTTCCAGTGCAGAGGTTTTTGTTCTCCTGGCAGTCTGTGGTACTTTCAATAGCCACTCTTACCCATTTCCACCTGAACTGAGCTCCCACTCCAACCCTCAACCCATCCTTGTCCCACTCATGCTCGGCCCATGCCAAGCCAACCTTCCAGAACCTTCTGAGACCTCAGTGACTGCCCCTGGTGGGTTTTAATTGCCTGACAAAAGTAATACCAATATTTATAAGGGAACAAACATGGATACCATAAATAAATACATTACTGACTCATTGAATTAATTAGTGCTTAATTACTTGAAATTACCATCAGTTACTACCAATTACTTGAATAACAAATGCATTCTTCCCCCATTATGTATGGCAATTCCCAGTGGGTGAGGGAAGCCAGGGCTCTTGGTCAACCTGAAGAGGCCTCAGGCCACAAATGATCTCACCTTGGCCCTTTCCCCACTGGTTCCTCCTTTAAGTCACTCTTTGCTCCTGCCTCGTGTGTTTACTGTAAGATGTACCAGGCTCTGCTCTAGGTTTGGGGAATCCATCCGTGGACAAACCAGACAAAAATCTGTCCTCGTGTATGTACAGCCTGATGGATGCAGCTAAATAACCAGACCATGCATCTGCGGTGGTATGCTTGTGCAGGGTCCCCAGGTAGTTACAACAGTTTGCACTCAATTGCTACACGTTGGTGACTCAGACCCACCCAGCAGTCATGCAGAAGAAAGGCCTGGCGATCTGTTTCTATTAAGATCTTTGCCAAGAAAACCCTATGGAGTCATGCCACTCTGCCATGCCTGAGGTTGCCAGGGTCAGAACCAACTTGCTGACACCCACAAGTGGTTTACAGCAAAATAAACAGCGAAGAGGGACAGACCACTTGAGGCACCAAGTGCATCCCGCGGTCAAGGATGGTGCCCTGATAGTCTGTGCCCTGTGAGGCTGACCTGCAGGGGCTGCCCCTCCTGGCAGTGACCTCTGCTAAGTTTGCCCTCTCCCTGCCCCATTAATGTTGGCCACCGGGAGCTGTAGAGGAGATGGGAAGGGCGTGGGAAAGTGCCCGAGAACGGGGGCATGCCTGGATCAAAGAGCTCCGCCTCCTCAGGTCACCCTCTCCTCTTGGTCCTCTGACCCCAAACCAAACACACTGCCCTCAAGTTGATGAGAATTCCGGGTGACCCTCTAGGAAAGGGCTGAATCACCCTCGTGGTTTTCTGAGATGGTGACTGCAGGAGTAGAAAGCCTTGTCTTCCTCCCTGGGAGTGACTGGTGGTTTCCAACAGCTGGCCCTGCAGTTAGCAGCGCACTCGTAACCACAGCTCGAGCAGGACTCCTCCACAGTTCTCCCAGCGCCCTTGCCAACTTGCAGCCCTCTCCCTCCCCCAGGCCGCACCTTAGGAGCTAACAGCCCACTGCAGTGAATAGGCTGGAGCCACTACGCCTTAGGGCCCCGCCCCCCAGCAGCCCGCCCGCCCCTTGGCAAGCTATCCTCAAAGGGCCTCAAATTGAGCATGCCATCTGCTCTGTGCCGGGACCTGGCAGCTCGCGAGAGCTTCATTGATAAGGTGACATTTGCGCAGAGGTCGGAAGGGAGCGAGGGGACAAGCCATGTGGCTTTCTGGGCCGGGGGAGGTTTGCGCACAGGAATCAGCGTGGGCAAAAGCCACGGCCTGGGCTACAGATGGCAACGTTGTTGTGGATCGCAGTGGCCCAAGGAGAGTGTCATGGGCACAAAATCAGAGAGTAGGCGGGAGGCCAGTCCAGGAAGGCCTGCTACCACTCCGAAGATCTTGACTTTGAACCCTGCGTGAAACCAAAACCCCTTGCAGTTTTGAGTGGGGAAGTGACTCGCTCAGACAAAAGCCTGGCTCTGGTGCCGCCTGTGCTGAGAATGGGCTACAATGGAACAAGGACATCACTTAGGGGGTGACTACAGTCATCCAGGCAAGGGATGTTGGTGGCTTGGGAAGCGGAGGTGGTGGGAAGCCGGCCGATTGCAGATGAGCTTTTAAAGCAGAACTAATAGGATTTGCCAGTAGAGCAGAAGTCAGGCGGGGTGGACGCCTCCAAAGTGTCTGGCCTGAGGATTTGCTGAGAAGGGCAGACTTCATGGGGAGCAGGTTCAGGAGGAAAGAAAGAGTTCATGTTGGAGCATGAAGTCAGGCACTGCCAGGAATGTGTGCCCACTGTCACACTTCCCCACCGAAGTACAGGATACCCTTCTCTCAGTCACCTGAGCTCAGCAAAGACCCCCAGCTCCCTCCCTTGTCCTATCTGACCCCTTTCCTGGTTGGTGGCAACTGGTAGCTAGTAAGGACTGCGGCGAATGTATATGAAAATGGGCTTCGGACAGTGCCTGACATGCAGGTGGCAGGGTACAATCCATGGCTCTGCTGGTTGTTTTGACAGACAAGAAGTTCTCATGGGAGCTGGGAACAAAGAGCAGTCTAATGGAGAGCAGTCAGGAAAGGCTTCCAGAATGGGTGGGCTCTGGGAAGGCAGGAAAGAAGCTAGCAAGCTCTCCCCGATCAGGAAGTGCCCCAATTCCAGGGTAGGTTGCCTAAGTAGAGGACAGGAGGAGAAAGCAGGGGTCCCAGGAGAAGAGTCCTGCCTGGGGACCACAGGGGCGAAGGAGGGTTGTTTTCCTCTCCCCATTTCTCGGGAAGCTGGTGCAAAAAAAAAAAAAAGCTAAATGTGGATTGAGAGTAACCCCAATCTCACTGGGGTCAGAGCAATCAAAATGTAATTGGGTTTGTGAATAACTAATGTTTACACTGATGTTGTCCTAATAGGACGTCGAGATCTGAAGATGTGACTCTGGCTGGTGGGGAGCTTGGGTTTTCATGGAAACTGGGTCAGGCAGCTGGAGGGAAGTAGAGAAGCCATTGTCCCAAGCTAGGGGGCTGTGAAAGGGGAGGCCCAGGGAATTATCTGGCCAGAGACAAGGAGACTGAAATTGAGAGGACAAGGTCTCTAGGAGGAGGGTGGTTTTCCCCTGAGACAATGAGAATAATCACACATGCCATTTATGGAAAACCTACTATGCGCCAGGAGTTTAATGCAAATCCTCTCAACAAATCTTGATTTGTTGTAACGTGGTGGCTTCCCGTGTTGCTCCGATGCTGGAAGCTATATCACAGTTGTGTCAGTCTGGGTAGACTAGAGAAACAAATCCATGGACACTGTATGTGTATAAGAAAGAGATTTACATACAAGAGCAATTGGACATTGAGAACACATCCCAGCCCACTCCAGACCAAATCCATAAGCCTGATATGTCTGATACTAATCTATAAAGTCCTCTTCAGACTCACGAAACACATGCAATGGCAACGAATATAGAAGATCACAGGCCAGTGGGTAGAAAGTCTTTGGATCCAGTGGCGTTGGAAACATCTCAGCGCTGGCAGGGGTCTCTGCATGATGGCTTCTCCAGCACCCAGGGCTGCATCAGGGTGGGTCCATGTGTCTTGTCAGCTGCTCTCCCGCCTCCAAGAAGACCACTCCCACAGAGGCCTCATTGGCTATGACCTGATTGACAAGTAGACTCCACCCCTACACTCTTAATCCTCAAATCGACAAACGATTATATTTCAAATACCTGCAGGGTTGCCTATGGCGGACAGGTTTCAGTGGCACTTCAGACTAAGAATTGACAAGGGAGAAAGGACTGGCAATCACCTACTCTTGAAAATTAGCCAGTGCAAACCCTACAGAGCCCAATAACTATTGCCCCCAATGTAGTACTGGAAGAGGAGCACTGGTGGCATAGTGGCTATGCATTAGGCTGTTATCCAAAAGGTCAGCAGTTCAACACCACCTGCTACTTCAGGGGAGAGAAGTAAACCTTTCTGCTCCTGTAAACAGCAGGGGTGGGCTGCCCTCTAGGGCCGCTGTGAGTTGGCATTGACTCGATGGCAGAGAGCTTGGTTTGAGTCCAAATGCCAGAAGATGAGGTGGGAAAGCATTCAAAACACAGAGTGAGTGTGCCCGCCCATAAACCAAGGACTATGAAGCTGGAGCAACACAGATCCTCCTCCTCCTCCTCCTCCCCCTCCTCCTCCTCCGTTGTACGTGGGTTCTCCATGGTAACTAATGACAACAGTGACAGTGACCCAGGGAGGTTACTGTCCCCATCCTAAGGATACGAGGGGTTCCCCACCCCAAAAAATTGGAATTATCTTTTCAAACTTATATATTTAAATTGTTTTACAAAACAACCTTATCCCCTCCAAATGACTCTCCATTACATTTAATACAGTTGTCAAATCTGCGATCCCATTCTGGGGACATTCTTTAAACTCCTCTGTTGGAATGGTTGACAGCACCTCTCGTTTTCTTCTTCACTTCTTCTACGTCATCAAGTCACTGTGCTTTCTTTGCCCTGTTCATTCGTGGAAACAAAAAGAAGCCACCTGGAGCGAGGTCAGGGGAGTCAGACCCGTGGGGCAAGAGAGGCACGCTGTTTCTTGCCAAACACTGGCACCCTGAGATGGCTGTGTGAGCAGGTGCATTGTCGTAGTGACCAAACCAGTCCCTTGTTTGTCACAAATCAGGCCTTTTTTGTCACACATTGTTATGCAATCTTTCTGAACCTCTAAATAGAAAGCTTGATTAACAGTCTGACCTGGTGGAACCACAACTTGACATTTTCATCCCTTTGGGAAGCTGACGATAGTCCAGAATAAGGTTGGTCATCAACTGACATTTCACCCTTTTTGAAATGAGAAAGCCACTCATACACTTGAGTTTTAACATAGTGCTGTCCTTGTAAGCTGTGTTCAACATCGCAACGGTTTCTGTGGCATTTTGCCGGAGCAGGAAACACAATTCCACAGCCGCACACTGTTCTCTTAAATTGGCCGTGACAAAAAAAACAAAGTTTGAGCAAAACTGCTTTTATGAAAAAATTTACTGTGACCAGAGAGAACCTTCCCAGGCGATGCCACTGGATGCCCTAACTCGGGGCGACTTTCTAGATGCTCTCCTAGCGGGAAAAATGGGCACTACGAAAAGCTCCACTCAGCCCAGCTCAATTCCAGGTTTTGGGGGGTACCCCCTTGTGAGTTGGCCATGCCCTGGGAACCTTATCGTTTACTCTGGGCCATTTATCTAGTGATGGGTCCAAAGCCAAGTCTGTCTGGAGCCCAGTCCTTCTCCTGACCCCAGTCCACCTCTGTGGACCCAGGGGAGCCCAACGGAAAGGACGCTGCTTCTCTAGGAACCGTGGCAGCTCCACATGGTAGCAAAAGCCGGCAGCTGTGGCAGAGACAACTATCAAAACTCAGATTGCCTGGTTTGTCTGAGTCAACGAAGGCAGCCCCATAGCGACCTTCCTGGCAGCAATCATGGCGGCAGTGGTGGTGGTGGTGGCAAGAGGATGGTGATGTCATGGGTGATGGTGACAGTCTTCCTGGTGGTGGCAGTGCCTGGGGTAAGGTGGGGTGGGATGTTGGGGTGCTCTTAGGAATCGTGTTAGTGCTCTGCTCACTTTAGCAGGATGAGTGGTGTGGGTCACCTCAGGGCTGGGGATGCAGCCAGAGACCTCTTGGGAAGCTGGGCTCAGGCTGGCATGGCTGCCAGTGCCCCCACCCCACCACCTGCCAGGGCACCAACTGCCCCCTCCGTGCCTCGGTGAAGGGTCTGCCTGTAGAACTGGCTTTATTGCGTTCCCTGTTCTGGACACTGTAAATGATGGGCCTGCCTCTCCAGAGGGACAAATGTGATAAATAACCAGGGAGGACAAGCGGGAGGAGGCAGCCCAGTCACCAGAAGTCATAAGTCTCTGTCCAGCCGTGTGGCAGGCTCATTACAGAAAGCTCCGGGGCCATTCCAGGCTGCCGGGCCTGGGGCACCGGAGAGCCCCTGATGCAGGGCACGCAGAGCTGATGGATCTGCTACGAGGCACTCCCGGGCTGGCCAGCCTTCCTTCACGCCAGGCCAGGGGTGCGCAACCCACCTGCAGCTTTCTTCAGGGGCTGCGGCTGCGCTGCTCCCCGCAGACATCCAGGGAGGCATGTGACAAAGGCTTCCCTGGTGTCTTCGGACACAAGAGAGACAGCTGAGCTCTGGATGGTAGTACAATAGCTGCACTGGCTGGGGGTTCACCCCCCACCCCACCCCCCGCTCGGATATTGAGAGTTCTTGGCCATTCGCATCCCTTAACTTCCGGCAAAATGGAGATGTGGACACAAACTCTGCTTCCTTGGGGTGAAAATGCGTGCTGCTGATGGTGATGGTTAATATTTAGGGTGGAAATTGAAATGATAACCAAACTTACTGCCATTGAGTCAATTCCGACTCATAGCAACCCTATAGGGCAGGCTAGAACTGCCCCATGGGTTTCCAAGACTCTTTATGGGAGTAGAAAGACTCATCTTTCTCCCAAGATGATAACACTAATGGCTAATATGTCTTCTATAAGCATGGTATGAGTCCTGACATAAGTGATCTCAATTCACACATATAATTCACACATGTGGTTATCCCTAGTCTAAGGAGGAGAAATCTGGGGCATAAACAGGCTAACCAACTTACCTAATCACACACAGCTAATAGAGTCAGCTCTGAGGCAGCGGGTTTATGATAGAACCAGGCCATCTAGCACCAAAACCTCTTGACCCCCATGCTGCTTCCCTAGCGTACACCAGGCACACATCAACGCACATTTATTGAGCAGCTACTATATCCAGCCCGGTTGATGGCGTTCTCCAACTCAAAGGCATCGCTGGCATTTGATTACATGTTATAAACCGCTTTCTTATTTCGAGTCAGAAACCCCTGTGAGATGGGTGTAATTGTTCCCTTTGTTTCCTGGGAGATGGGCTAGATGCTGAGCACGCAAAAGTGATTTGCCTACGATCCCACACTGGAACCAGTGGTGAGGCTGGTGCCTGAGCTTGTGCTTCCGGAGAACTAACCTCAAAGAGGCCCGCCCCCACCCTCTTTCCCCTGTCCAGGCTGCTGGAGTTCCTTTCTGCCTGAGCTCCCTCGACATCTCTTCAGGATCCCTTCAGCTCTCCCACACACACCCCCTCTGCCACCCACACACACCCCTGACCCCTTTCAAGAGCAACACGGAGGCCTCATTACAAACGATGACAACTGGAACCTCCGGTGTCTGAGATGCCGCTTCTCCATGCAAGGGCCGTGCATCCCCTCCCGGCCGCCTCCGGGGATCAAATACTCATTTGCTCATTTGCAAAAATAATTGGCTGAGGTTAAGAGTGGAGTCAGCGCACATCCAGAATATAAAGAGAAACTACTACAAATCGATAAGAGAGAGGCAGACAACCCAATAGAAAAATGAGCAAAAGATTTAAACAGACGCTTCACCTAAGAAGTCATCCAAGTGGCCAATAAGCACATGAAAAGGTGCCCGGCATCATTAGTCATTCGGAGACACACATTCCACGAGATTCCACTTGACACCAATGCAAGGGATACAATTTAAAAGACCCTCAACACCAGATGCGGGAGAGATGTTCCTGTACATGGCTGGTGGTGTATGAGACGGTACAACGATGCTCCAAAACTTTGGCAAAACCCACTGAAGCCGAACATATGGGAGACTAGCAATTCCACTCGTTGATAGAGACTCGACTGCAGCGAGTACATATGTGTACCAAATTACACACAGCAGACTGCTCAGAGCAGCCCTCGTCCTAACAGCCCCAAGCTGGAAGCAACTCAAACCATCGACAGTAACACAGATGCATTGTGCTACAGTCACATGATGGAATAGTACGCAGCCAAGAAGAGGAACATCTACACCTACATACATCAAGGATAAATCTCACAAGTGATTGTTGCACAATACCAGCCGGGCCCCAAAGACCGTATCCTGTATCGGTCCATTTATAGCCCATTATACAAACACATCGGCATCAAGTCAATTCTGATGTAGTCTTCCAGTGGAGGTGCAGCTAACCTCTGGAACTGGAGCCCTGGTGGCGTAGTGGGTTACACACATTAGGCTGCTCACCACAGGGTCAGCAGGTCGGCACCACCAGCCGTTTCACAGGAAAAAGAGGAGGCTTTCTACTCCTGTAAAGATGGACAGTCTTGGGAACCCACAAGGGCAGTTCTAGCCTGTCGTGCAGGGTTGCTATGAGTCAGAACCGACTCGATGGCAGTGACTTTGGGGAATTTCTCATCATCTCTGGCACGGGGGCAGTCATGGTTCTGGAGTAGAATTCTCGCCATTCCGTGCAGGAGACCCAGGGCTCAGTGCCCGCCGAGGGACCTCATTCACAGCTATCATCCGTCTGCTAGGGGAGGCCTGTCCCTTGCAGTGATGCTGAACAGATTTCAGCAGAGCTTGCAGACGAAAGAAGGACATGGAAGAAAGACCTGGTTATCTGCTTCTGAAAAATGCGTCATTCAAACCCCAGGGATGACGGCAGTCAGGTGAGGGGGTTGGCCCGGGACTGGGCAGTGTTTCCTTCTGCTGTGTATGGGAATGCCCTGAATCGGGCATCACTGGACAGCGGCTAACAACAAAATACTGTGGTCATAGACGTCAGAAAAGGGTCACTCAGAGGGAGCGGTGGTGACCCGAAGGAGAAACGAGGGGCCTTCTGGCCTGGTATTATTCTGCTCTTTGGCTTGGGTGCCAATTAAATGGTGCGTCAGGTTCTGAAAAGTCATCATGCCGAACGCGAAATGTCTGGGTCCTTTTCTGAACGTGAGCTACAAACATCAGCAAAAGTCTTCTTGTTCTAAGTGTGCAGTCAGAGCCCCGAGACCAGAGCCCCCTTTCTTTCTTGCCAGCGCTGCTAGGCTGGCAGAGAGGAAAATGTACCAGACAGGGTCTGTTTGGACTCCACGGTGGGGTATGACGTCCCTGTGAACAAGGTAGACAAATAAGGGCTGAGTGTGTCATTAGGCGGATTGAACCACTGTCCCCAAAGGGTGCTGATTAAGGCAACTGTGTCTCCCTGGAGGGAGCCATCTAGTGCCCGAGGCGCTGTCCTTGGCCTGGGCGGTCATGGAGCGCTGTTATCTGGGCCTGAAATGAAGACATAACAAGCACTTACGATGACAGGAAGCCGGAGGGAGAGGAGGACGGGGCACAGAGCAGTAAGATCCAAAGTGATTTTGACAGGATGGTCAAGTCAAGCAGATCTCAGAAGTTAAAACTGAGTGGCGGCCTCACCAATGGGCAGAAAGCTAACTCTAAGGGAACAGGGTGGTGGAAGGTATGTCTCGGGGCTGCAGCTCTGTGAGAGGGGGAGGGGTAAACTCCCTGAGGGCAGGAATCCTCCTGCTCACCTCTGGATCCCCAGGGCTGACCTAGGGCCTGACTGGGATAGAACACCCAGCAAGGGTCCAATGAATTCATGAGTGCAGATGGGGCAATTGCCTACCTGCGATGCCACAGCCCAAGGCCAGGAGGGAAAAGCAATGGATCCGTAGACTGGGTCCCCTGCTCTGGTGGTGACACTAGCAAGCTGGACGTCTGTGCTATAAGAAGCCAGTGGCCGAGTCCACTCTGTCTCAAGGGACCGTGTGAGGGTCCGAGTAGAACTGTGCTCATAGGGTTTCAATGGCTGATTTTTCCATAGCTCACCAGGCCTTTCTTCCACGGTGCTTCTCGGTGGACTCCCACCTTTTGGCTATTTTAGCAGTTGAGAGCATTCACCAGGGTGACCACCCTGGGTCTCAATTCTTTTCCCTCTATTCTTACTTTTTTAAAAAAGCTTATTTTCCTGTTGCTGTTGAGGATACACACAGCAAAACCTACAGTCAGCCATTTTTACATGCAGAAATCAGAGGCGCGGATTACCTCCTCTGGATCACACAGCCCCTCTCCCGCTCCCTCTCTGAACTGTCCCTCCCCCCTGAGCACACAGCCCTGCCCCCCAACTCCCTGCTCATCTTGTGAGTGCCTGGTGTCCATTTGACCTCAAGTTCTGAAAGAAACATTATTCTCAAGACAGACTTGTATTCATTTTTAAAAGACTAGTTAAACTAACCTTCTAATGGGTTCCAAAGGATTTGTTTCTATTTATCCTTTTGCTTAAGTTTCAAAGGTTATCTCGGCATTGGTTTTAGGGGTTCATGCAGTCCACATAGGTCCAGAAAGCCTGTGAGGATTTTGAATTCTGTTCTGCATTATACCACCCCCCCTCTTTTTCAAGATTCTTCTATAGAACCTTTTGTCCAAATGCTCAGTCCTGGTAGCTGGGCGCCAACCAGTCCTCTGGTCTCATGGCAGAGAAGGCAGTTGATCATGGAGGCAATTGGACACACCTTCCACATCCTCCTCCCACATCTCTGTTGTTAGCGGTGAATCAAGACCAGTGAGTCTGGTTTATCTGGCCACTTGCAAGCTTTTAAGACCCAAGGCTCTACACAAACAACAGGAGGTAGATCAGAAGCACTAAACATGGTATTGGGCCAATCAACAGGGATGTCTGGTGAAACCATGACCTTAAAGCAAATCCCAGTAGGTTTTTTGACTGTCTGGAAGCAGTTTCTCTCTCTCTCTCTCTTTCTCTCTCTCTCTCTCTCTCCCTCCCTCCTTCTCCCTCTCTCTAGACATAATTGTCCCATGGCTTTTGCCATCACACTCAGGTCTTGGCCCTTCTGACGGGGTGTAGACAAACCGCGTGTGAGAGGAAGCAGGGCTTTGTGCTGGAAGAATCGTGGAAAACGCTCACCATGTTTAGCCAGCAAAAGAGATGACTGAGGTGACGCAGGGTGAGGCTGGTCCATATCCTTCAAGCCTGCATGGATGCCCAGCCCTCTGCAGCACCCAGTGCACAGTCAGACAGGTTTTCCAGGAACCTGAGGAAGCTTCTGCTTCAGGGCCCCCCACTCACAGAGCCTGCTGCTATCAAGGCCCTTGGGGAGAGTCCAGCAAATACGTCCTTTTGGCCACACTTGATCTCTAGAATTTACCAGTGTAGCTGTTATACCCACAATCAATCCACGAGGACCCCCATCTGGCTCCCCTTTCGTCACATTTCAATCCATTGTGCAATGGGGTCACCACCCTCATATTGGGGTGGCCATGGGTACTTATGGGAGCCAACGCAGAGGAAAATTAATTCAGAGATGAATTCATTGTGGGTGGTTTGGTGGGTATGTTTATGGGACTGCAGTCACTGCCATGTGACAGTTAGGTTTTTGCTAGCCACCCGGGGAAGGAGTGACATCTGGGAGTACTCCTGCCCACCGTGCTGGTTCACTTGGCAACAGCACATAAAGGGGCGGATTCTGAGGTCCTCTCTCAGCATGAATGCGCCCTGCAGGCCCAGCCATGGAAGTAGGAGAGTGGTGGAGGAGGGGAAGCTGGAAATGAATGGAGCTGAAAACACGAGCCGCAAGCCTGCAGGGCAGCCCCGTGGAAGGTGCCACTCACGACCCAGGGCCTAGAACAGGGACCAGAGGGCAAAGGCTCGAGGGTTCAATAGGAACATGGACGTTCTATCGGAGCTTTGCCAAGAGGACACGGACTTCACACAGCATGCAATGTCATCGTCCAGCCACAGGAAGGAGAGCCCTGAGATTACCACCCCATTTCAGAACATGTTCTTTTCACACTCGGTGCTAGTTCCCCATGGCCCCCATCCTCCCCCTGCCATGCCCCGTATCCAGTCACTGTCCCCATAGGTCTACCTGTCCTGATTTCATATACCGAAAATCATGCAGAACATAGACAGGAAGCAAACAAACAACAACAGCTAGACAAAGCACAGAGAATTCCCAAAGAGAAAGCCGAAAATATTAAAAACGGAAACAACTTTAAAGTGAGTCCAAAAGGAGATCAAATGGTATGCTATCACATTTTAACCAAACTACTTCTGCCACAATCGACTTTATCACGCTGTCTGATAGCAAGGTTGTCCCCAGCCCTCAACTACGGTCAGAGGGAATTCATCAGAGGCTTAATCAACGTGGGGACGCTGCAGGTGGACTTTGGGCTTCCAATGTCATCCGTAGCCTTCAGTAAAACAGGTGTTCACAACTTAGGGTCTGATGCGATTTCTCCTTCAAATTTGGATTTTATCTTTTACAATCCTTGGATCACACGGGCTGGTGTGTGTCTTCCATGTGGACTTAGTTGACACCTCACTTAGATGGCTGCCTTGTTTGAAGACAAGCCTTTAAGACCCCAGACACTATTCTTTCTGATAGCTGGGCACTGTTTGGTGTCTTCCCCACACTGTGCTATAGCACCTATATCTTTAGTGGTCTGAGAGTGCGCATCAAGGAAAGCCAGATATATTTTTAGGGCTTTTCCTATTATATTATTTAATAGAGTACCATTTATATGCAATAACGCATACATGTAAGTGTAAACGCTCCATGACTTTCATCATATGTGTATGTATGCATGCATGTATGTATGTATGCAACTTAACCACCACCCAGATTACAGCCCTAGAAAATGTCATGTGCTCTTGTCTGACCACTACTCCTACCCCAAGACAGCCACCATTCCGACTTCTGCCAAAGTTGTCTATAGAAGACAGGGTCTGAGCCTGAGAACAAAAGACCTGAATTCCCCTCCCCTTACTAATAGAGCCCCTGCAGCCAAGTGGCTCTGAACTCCGTTCCCTGAGCTGTGAAATAAGAGCTGTACAGAGGATCAGATGCAATCGCTCAGGAGAGAGAGCCCAGCTGGGACTCAGACCAGGCCAGTAGACTAGGCATGCCCCGGGGTGGGGCAATAAGGGAGGGGGCTGTACAATGATAGAAGGAGGTGTGGCCTTGGCTGTAGGTGCCTGGGAGGATGAAGCTCTTCAGAGGAATGTGCCGGAACATCAGCAGAGAGCAAATCCACTGGGCTACCAGCCACACACCTGAGCCTGCAACTTATGAACAGAGCCCTAGGTACCTCCAGTGTAGCCATGGCCCACTGGCAGTCCACCAGGACTGGGGCCATGTGTTCTCAAGTATAAACAGGCACCAGCATCACCCAGAGGGCTTGTTAACACAGCTGTGGGTCCGCCCCCAGCGTTTCTGACTTGGAATTGCTCATCTCCCAGGTGCTGCTACTGGTGGTGGTGGTCCAGGGACCACACGGTGAGAGCCACTGGGGCAGTCGAGCCTGCAACCAACAACACCCCTTATCCAGGCAGGTGCACCACTCCTCAGCTGCTGTGGGTCTTGACTGCTAATGGCTCCCAGCTGTCCCTTTGCTGGGGTCACTACCCTCAGCTGATGGCCAACACCTTGCCCATGGCGTTACCTGCCCCCATGACCCCAGTCACTGACTGATAAGGGGGCATTCTCATAAAGGTGGCGACTTTGCCATGTATGCCAGAGCCCCCTGCAGATCAAGGCAGAACTAGATCGCAGTTGAGGCCGCCCCCTCTCCTCGCTTGGCCCCCTGCTTCTCCCTACCTCCATCCCTGCCTCCTCCACAGATGGCCTTCCTGTAGAGCCAGGCCTACCTCAGTGAACCACAGGAGCCTGAAGTCCTGGCCAGAGACACATGCAGATACTCAATAGTGCATCTGGAATAAATGAGGAGACACTCCCAGACCTGGGAAGATAAACCCTCCCTTTCTAAGCCTCCCTAGCCCCATTTCAGACCGAAGACACCCCACCCCACCCCATCCTACAGTTGACAGGACCTCCCTTGGCCCTAACCAGTTGAAGTTGCCTCATCCTCTTCTGCGGTGCTGTGTCCAGGAGGCCCCGCTGATGGCTGCCCCGGGGCCTCCCTGGATGGATTGATTAATTAATTACTGCCAGCCAGCACAGAGGAGGCAGCCTGCCTGACAGCTCCGGGCGTGTGGCTGGCAGGGCCCGCAGCGCCCCTCCCAGCTCCTCTTGGCAGGTGAGGTCTTCATTTCTGAGCACTTGGCAGAGTCAGCCTGGAGGGGGGAGGAGTGAATGGACAGGGTGCGGGCAGGTAGTCAGGGAGAGGGGGAGGGCCGCACAGAGGGGATCGCTGAGGCCTGAGGATAAGGCATCTCATAGGTACCTCCACCGCCCATCCAGGGTCCATTTGTAGAGAATTTATCCTACTGTCCTGATTGAGGAACTAAGGTTTAGACTGAGAGGCTCAGAGATGGCCCGGGGTCACAGGCTTGGTGGGGGAGACATCCTCTAGACCCCCTGCCTCCCAAACTGGCTTTGGACTTAGGTAATCGAATGTGTGTGGACAGGGCTCTCCCCTGTCCCCTCTCCACTGTAAACTGGTCCCCTCTGTCGGTGGGTGCTCTTAGAGTCAGCCCCGGAGAGAACGAGGCCAACCCTGAGAAATGACCATCTGTGTGTCCCAGCAGCGTCAGGATGGCGACTTTGTGCTTACTTGCTAATCTGTAGTCATAAGCACAAGAAAAACGGTGCTTACCTTGCTTACTTCATACCCAGGCCCCAATCAGGGCTGATGCATTTGAAAGGAGTCTCGGATGCAGTCGGGAGGCGCTGTGGGGCTGGAAGGACAATCTTTGATGTGGTGAACCACTGTGAGATTGTTCTACAGACTAGTAAGGAAGCACAGGTGAGCCATGCTTTCCTTGCTCAGGGTGTAATCCCACCCTGATGAGGTCGGAGCCACAATAGCCTGCCAGTGCCTCACTTCCACGTCCCCGCTCCACCCCCCCTCCCAAAGCCCCCTCTCCTGTGGCCTTGTCAGAGCTACAGCTGTGGTGCTGGGTGATAAGAATGACAGGTGTTTCCTTGATTGATGATTGATCACTGCTCACCACACACCAAGGACAGAGGTGCAGATGGGGTAGGGACAAGGGGGGCCTAATCCCTTTCAGGGTGGGGCACAGCTGCTCTGGGCTAGAGCTGCCAGTTGGGGGGCCTCCTGCCTCCAGTGGGGTCTCCTGTTTTTCCCCAACACTGTGATGACAAGTCTTGCATTGATGGGCAGAGATGCAGATCTCTCTCTCTCTCTCTCTGCCTCAGTCTCCCTGTCTCTCACATGGGGGCAATGATCATTGCTGTCTGGGGGCTGGCCATGAGATGGTCATGTTACTGCTAATACGCACAGAGCAGTCAAGACAGGGCCCTGGCCACCCCTCGCCCCAGTCTCAGCGCTGGGCTGGGTGCATCAGGCCTCCCGGAACAGCGAGCAATGCCAAACCAAGGCGCCGTCCTTCGCCTGAGACACACGCAGCCTGGTTTGGGAAATGTTTGGACTGACGGGGAATGGGCTTCTTAAAAGATGAAGTATGGCATTGGAGTGAGTGCTCCGTAAGCGAAGCACTTAACCCCCCACCAGCTGCTCTGCAGGTGCTGAATAAACATTGGGGAGGGAATGAATGAGTGACAGCTCCACAACTGCCCGGGTGTGAACGCGGCAGAGCCAGAGCGTGCACGCAGACCGCAGACCACGCAGACCGCAGCTTCTCCCCCTCCGCCTCCCCCTGCCCCC
Source organism: Tenrec ecaudatus (assembly GCF_050624435.1). Lineage (NCBI taxonomy): Eukaryota > Metazoa > Chordata > Mammalia > Afrosoricida > Tenrecidae > Tenrec > Tenrec ecaudatus. Next base: position 134,847,472 of record NC_134536.1, on the reverse strand, counting down.
CTCCACTTCCTCTCTGGGGACTCGGCCAGGTCCAAGGCCCTTTCAGCCCCACCCCTCCTCTAGGTCTAAATCCCCGGCTCTCCTCCAGGGACAAGGAACCATAGGGGAGGAGTAGTTAAGCATCGGGCTACTAACCGGAGGGTCAGTAGTTCAAAGCCAGCCACTGATAAAAAAAGCTCACAGGGACAATTCTACCTGGTCCTACCTAGAGGGTCACTTGATGGCATGGCAGTCCCCCGGGAGGGGTGGAGAGTCGTGGGAGGGGATGCCAGCATTCCTGTAGGTGGTGACAAGGCTCCATAGGTCCAATTGGTAGGCTGGCTAATGGTCCCTCCTCCTGCTCCCACATCTTCTCGATGAGACCCTCCAGAGGCGCTGCTCTACAGGGTGCAGGTAGAAAGTCTTCCTGGACTGAATGACTGCAGAGAAACATTGGGGGTTAGGGGAGCAATGTGTTTGTCTCCCTCTTCCTTCTCTCCTGGACCCTCCCCCTCTCTAAATGGAGACTCACATCCCAGCTGGCCTAAGCAGTTTAACCCTGGTCTTGTCTCTTAGCCTGAGTCAATGTTCTCCCTCCCTGTAAAATGAGTGGTAGCCACAGGAATTTCTCTTATGCTTGGTGCCAGGGTTAAATAATGTATGTGGATTTAAAGGTGGAAGACCATCGTCTTGTGGGACAATTAGGTCAATCGGCACAGCTGAATTCAGAAAGAATGCCCCACGTTCAAGTTAGCTGGTAGCATCTGAGGGTCTTCAAATCTTGTTCATAACCATCAAAGCTATAACTAGCAGTCTCTCCTCATCTGGAATCCAGAAGACTGAAGGAAATAAAAGGCAAGAGGAAGAAATTAGTCTACAGGACATACAGCCTCTTTCTGGGCTGAGACCAGAACGAGGTGGCGGCCACCGAAGACCACTGACTTTCTGATCAGGGACGTATTAGAAGGTGCTGGTTAGAATGTGAGAAAAATGAAGTCTAAAACTCACACACACGTACACACACACACACACACACACACAGGCACACACAAGGCTAGATTCAAGGAACTAGAGAGAGGCTATAGGAACCCTGTCACCCTCACATACATACCCAATTTTGTGTAGCATGTTTTTTCAGTTTTACTGACATATAATTCCCATATGATACATTCCAGTGACTCATATTCAAGAACTGTGCAATCATTCACCACAATCAATTTTACCATCTTTTCATCATTCCTGTACTCATTATTAGTTCCCTCCCCTCAGCCTCCCCTGCCACACCCCCCAAAAACCATGAAAACAGCTTGTGATCTCTGTTCATATACCTATACTGGATTTCATATAAAGAAAGACATGTCACCACCCCCAGTGACAGCAATAACAAGACACAGAAATGCCTTAATCCAAAAGAAAGAATAAAAACTAGAGCAAATTTAAGATGGGTCAAAAAGGAGGGGGAAAATGATAAAGTGTTGAATTGTAACCTAACTACTTCAGAGTACACCTTCCAATGCACTCTGTCAGCAAACGTCCCTGGTCAATGGTCAGCGGGAATTCACAAGAGCCTTAATCCATGTGGAACTCTGCCAATGGATTTTGGATTTAGGGCTTTCACTGTCATCCATAGCCTTCTGCACACCAGGTACTCAGAATTTAATCTGTAATCCCTCCCCTAGTCTTGGATTTTTTTACAGTCCTTGGATCACACCGGTCAATGCACTTCTGTGTGGACCTAGCTGTCACACACTTGCCTTTAAGAACCCAGACACTATTCTTTTTGTAACTGGGCACCATCTGATTTCTTTACCACACTTTGCTATAGCACCCATATCTTTAGTGAGCTTTTCGTGAAGTCAAGTCTTGAGTTGGGCCACATTATAAGAACTGTTCTTAGATTAAGGCTTACAATGAAACTTGAGCTCAAAATCCATTCATTTATCTATAGGGTGTCTATATCCCTGGTCCACGTTAGAGATAGCATTTTATTGGGGAATGCGGCAGTTAGATTTTATGTCCACCTGCACCTGTGTGAAAGTGTAGGGGTGGAGTCCAACCTGTATTTCAGGTCACAGCCTGATGATGTCTCCTTGGGGGGGTGTCGTCTTTTCTTTTTATACAAGAGGCAGTGAGAAATTCTCTCTCTGTCCTTTCTTTACACTCTTCCTTCTTGCTGGGGCTCTGTGTCTGCCTCCAGGGATGGCTTCCCGTGGGCCTCTGACCTGGAGAACTGTCGGGAAAGACTAAAGTCCCAGTTGTCTACAGCATGTGGTCTGGGAACCCAAGGTTGGAGAGAAGCCTGGTCAAAAATGCCCATAGGCCAAAACCAAACTCACTGCCATCCACTTGATGATGTCGGCTCCCAGCAACTTATAGACAGGGTCGAGCTGCCTCTGTGCGTGTCTGAGACTGGAACTCTTTGTGGGAGTCGAAAGCCCCATCCTTTTCCTCCAGAGTGGCTGGTGATTTTGAACTGCTGACCTGGTAGTAAGCAGCCCAATGAGTAACCACCATGCTACTACCTACATATAGCCTTTGCATCTGAACGGAGGCCACTCCAGAAGGTCGCCTTTCACAGAACAGATTGGTCGATGAAATAAACAGTCACACCCTTTCTTGGCACGTGCTCCTTTAACCAATCAAATAGAGGAGACCAAACAGGCAACATCTGCCTAAAAGCAGAAGGGAGAGGATGAGGGAGGGCCAGAGAAACCAGGGAGATAGAAGCAGGCAGGTTGTGTGGATGTCACAGAACAATCTGTATATGAATTGTTGAATGGGGATCTAAATTGCTGTGTAAATGTCCACTTAAAATACAATACAATATTTTTGAAATAATGGGCATAGTGTCTGGCAGAATGTCCCCCGCACCTCCCCCTCCTAACGCCTCTACTCCATTAACTGCTGCTTGTTCTTCCTAGCTCACTCTATCCCTGCCCTATAACCTATTTAATGCGAAGCCTGATTAATTTTTCCACTAGCCAATAAGCGGCACTTTAATCTGGGGGCAGGGAACAGGGAGGGGGTGCTCAAGGGGTGGGGGGAGCCTGGGTCTGAGGGACGCTCCCTGCACAAGGAATCACACTCGGGCTGTTCCCACACGATTTAATTTGTATCTTAATGGGCTTCAGCCTCCTCCCTAAAAGCCCTAAAGTGCCTTTTTATTTGAAAATAAGTAAATAAGAAATGGCTGGTTGTGCCTGCTGCTTCCTGGAGGAGAGAAGGAAGTGGGGTGGGGGGCGAAGGGGAGGGAAAGAGAAGAGGTAGCCAGCATTGGGGTTAATTCTGCTGCTGCTGCTGCGCCCTGCAACACACCCACCACCACCACTGCCACCCAAGTCCCCTTTCCCAGGACTGAGCTGTAGCAACACTAGGCAGGGCTGCACCTGGCCTGGCTCATCTTTGAATTCAGACTTTCATTCCTGAATGACTAGACCCTCTTGCGTTTGTTCCCAGCCTCCTAAGAAGGCTGAAAATGCCAAGAAATGGCTTTTCAACTGAACTCAGCCACACACACACACACACACACACACACACACACACACACACACACACGTGATCAGACCGCCTACACGGTGGGAGGGGCCCCTGGGGCTTGAGGGAGCAGAGGAGGAGAGGCGGAGTCTTTGGCTAAATCTGTAATTGGCTCCCCGTGGAGAGCCACAGCCAGGCTCTACCTTCCTTCCTTTCTTCTCCCCCCCCCCCCCCCCCCCCACAGCCACTGCTCAGCATCCCCTTCCAAACCTGGCCAAAGGGAAGATGAGCCAAGACAGGGCCTCAGCCCCTCTGCATCGCTTGCTCCTGCCGGAATCCCACTTACAGCGTTTTGTCTCTTCCACAGCAGTGATCCTGGTCCTCCCCAGGACTGAAGGCAGGCATTTGTGGGAACTGCTGAGGAACCCCAAATGTGTTGTTCTGGCCATGCCACTGGGAAGCACCAATTCCCAAAGCAGGACTTCCAACCCATTGGCTCCCGGTATTCCTAGCTGCTAGGGCTCAAGCAGGTAGTTCCAATGGAATGGAGCAGATCTACCTGAGCAATGCCATTCAATGTCAGTCAAGATCATCTACAACATGACAGATTAAGGTGAAAACAGCACCGCTGATGAAGCGTCTATCTCACCATGAACATCTCATGGCACTAGACACAGATGCTTGTGTCCATTACCCATGTGGGAAACTGGCGCCAGAGGGGGTAAGGTGGGAAGAAGCCGAACAAGGCTTTGAACCAATTCACTCTGGGTCAATCCCTCTGGTGGGAATTTACTTTTCGACCTCCTGTGTACTGAATCAGGAGCAACATGGTTAACAAGATCACCAGGTGGTTCTTATAAAGGCATAGGTGGTGCTTACTTATATCCACTGGGGCCCCTGTGAAGCTAGATCTTGAGTTCGTATTTCTGGGATGAAAGTAGGGATGCAAATTCTGGGAGTCAACCTGGAATGAACTGATGCAAACCCCTGGAAAAACGCCGAAGCCAAGCTGTGCCCAAGCTGCGCCGTTGTTAGCTTCCTCTTTTCCTGCCCAGTCTCTGATTATTTTCCAGATCTCCAGTCTAGTCCCAGCATTTTTAAGTGTGTGTGTGGTGGGGGAGGGGGAGGGCTAGACAGGTTTTGTTCTGCCAAACACCTACTTCACCATGGTTCTCTGGCCTCCTGATCTCTGTGGGACACCTGGGGTAAGGGCCACAAATACAGGACCCCACAGGAGGAGGAAAAAGGAGTCCTGGTGGGTTACACATTAGGCTGAACCCCAAAGCTCAGCCACTCAAAGCTACCAGCCACTCCCAGGGTGAACGATGAGGCTCTTTTGCTCCCATAAATATGTACAGTCTTGGAAACCCGCAGGGGCAGTTCTCTGCAATAGGATCGCTATTAATCAGAATCTACTCAATGGCATTGAGTTCCTGAGACAGGAGGAGGAAAGAAGCCAGGTGGAGGACATGAATGTGCAAATTGGACCTTGTACAATGGTGGTGAGACCTGTGACAAACTGGAGCAAGCACGATCCCTCATCACAGCAATCAAATTCAAACAGTTAAAATGAGGAATCTGAATCTTATGACTAACCAAAGCCGTTGAATGCACTCTCTCAGCTCTGCTCTTCCATGAACCACCACTAAATGATACTTCCTAAAGACCTAAACAGACAAAAGGAAAGACTAGAAGAGGACTTGACAATGGATGAGCGAGGTTATCAAGAGGTTGGAGGCTGGAAGACAGAAGGATGGGCGGCAATAGGTTTTCCCCGTGGCAAAGAAGACTCGAGTCTGTAAGTTTCGGGGAGGGTTGCCAATAAGAAGCAAAACCATTCACACCATGACCCTCACTCTGTAAGGCTGGACCACTGGCCACTCCATGTCCTTCTGAAGGTGGGAGAGAGGGGTGGGGCTAACAACTGGAAGGCTGGTGACCAGTCTTCCACTCACTGCCCTGACGTCAATTCTGACTCATAGGGAGCCTCAGGACGGGGCAGAACTGACCCCATGGGTTTCCAAGACTCTTCTGATGAGAGCAGAGAGCCTCATCTTCCTCCCCTGGAGCGGCTGGTGGTTTCAAATGGCTGACCTGAGGCTAGCAGCCCAACTTCAATGTGGATTCACGTGTTCATCCGGGTAGACTAGAGGAACAAATTCCTAAACACTCATATGTATATAAAGAGGGGTTTCTACACAATAGCAATTGAATATTGAGAAAACATCCCAGCCCAGTCCAGATCAAGTCCATATGTCCAATGCCAAACTATAAAATCCTCTTTAGACTCACCAAACACATGCAATGATGCCGAATGCAGGAAGATCACAGGTCAGTGGGTGCAAGGTCTTTTGGATCCAGTGACGGTAGAAGCATCTCAGTGCTGGCAAGGGCCTCCACGTGGCTCCTCCAGTTCCCAGGGCACAGTGTAGTGACATCTGTGTTGTCAGTAGAGTGTCTCTCAGGGAGTGAGCAGAGAGAGAAGTGTCTCCTGTCTCTGAGGAGGAAAATACAGCAGTTCCCAGCATCCTCAGGAGAAGATCGAGCCCACACAGAAGTCTCATTGGCTAGACTCCACCCCTACCCTCTTAATCCTCAAATTGACACCAGATTATGTATCTACCACAAACCACTATGTCACCAAGTCTCCAGTAGGAACAATTAGATCCACAGATCTCCTCGCAGCTCTGAGCCAAGAAAGTATTTTGCCCATTTTAGACTTGAGGTTTATTCCGAGGAGAAGTTGAACCAGAAGGCCTCTGGTCTCAGGGATCTCGGGCCAGTTGGAGATGAGGTACTGTATTAGTTGGGTGTGGCTGCTGTAACAAATGATCACACACTGGATGGGTTAAAACAACCGGACTTTATTCTCTGACAGTTCTGGAGGCCAGAAGTGGGAAATCGAGGTGTTGGCAGGGCCAAGCTCCCGGGGGAGACTCTCTTTCCAGCCTCTTCCAAGTCTTTCCTCGACTTGTGGTCATATCATTCCGGTCTCTGCCTTCACAGAAAGACACTTGTCATTGGATTTAGGGCCCACCTGGAAAAATTCAAGGGGATGGCATCTTGATATACTTCAGATATGATATCTTTCCAATGAGATCCCATTTACCACTCCAGCAACGGTTACATTGGGCCACCATTCCACACATGCAGGAAGTTTAGTGGGAAGGAGAGAAGTGTACGTCTTACTCTGGAGAGAGAGGCTCCCGAATTCTGCATGTGCTCAGTTCTCGGCACACTGGTACCAAGGTTTCTGCTCTGAGGTTGAAGATGAGAGAATCTGTCCCTGGAGAAAAGTGATCAGCTCAGAAGGACAGTCTACCTATGCTGACACTGGGTGTCTCATCTCCCCGTGACGTAGCGAGGGCCTCACTCGCTCAACCTTCCACGGGGCTCACTGGTCGACCCCTTTCTCATGGAGCTGCCTACTGATTGCTGAAAATTTGCTTTCAGCACGGAGCAGGGATCCCTACACGTGCACAGGAAGTTTGCGGTCTCTAAGGCAGAGACCAAAGCAAACACACAGAAAAGAAAGGAAACCAGGAAGAAAAAAAAACCACCAGAAACCACGTGGGAAGTGGATGAAAATTTGCTAAAGAAACATGTAAAATAAAGATTTCCAGAGAGAGGAGAATATGTTGTATTCATGAAATTTTAAAAAATGAAATAACAAGGGAATATTCTGAAAGCAAATACTTGAAAAAAATAAGAAGAATCATTTGAATTCAACAGAAGAGTTTACAAATACAGGTGTTGAAATCGCCTATCAAGTAAAATGGAAAAACAAAGAGTGAGAAAACTAGGGAGAAAAAGAAAATCTAGCAATCAGTCCAGAAGGGCTAGCATAGGATTAATAGGAGTTTCAGAACAAGAAAAAACAGAGTATGGAGCCGGAAAAAAAATACTACAAGCCAGTTTCCCAACACTAAAGCACATGTTTGAGGGGGCCCCAAAGACTGAATGGAACCAGACCTCTACCACAGCCACCTCATTATGGCATTAATGATGGAAAAAGGAAAGAAATCCTAAACGCTTTCATAGGAAAACAATTGGTTGGCTGCAAAGAAAAGGGCATCAGAATTAGCACAGAATTTTCCTTTATAACCGTGGAAACTGGAAGACAATGGCGCAATGAATTCTAGACTCTGAAGGACATGCTTTCCTAATTTTTTCATAATATTTTATTGTCTTTTCAGTGGAGATGTACAGTCACGCAGGTTCCCGTCCAACAATTTCCATACACATTGTTCAGTGACATTGGTTCCATTGTTCACAGTGTGTCAGCGTTGTCATGATTTCCATTCTAGCTGTTCTGTTCCCATTACCTAGTCATCCACTCCCAACCTTCCAAGCTGGGATTTTGAGTGTTTGCCGACCATTTGTCCTCAGACTGATGACTTTTTTTAAAGGGCTGTTCTCAACGGCCACCTTCATTACATTATGAACTAACCTACTAGTTACCTAAAAGTTACCTGAAGGATTGTTTCAGCTCAAGGCTTAAAGACTATCTCTAGGCAATAACCTTGTGGAGAAGTCCATCTCAGTGTGTCCGCTAAGTCGGGAGCTTTTGAGATTTGGAAGTTGTAGTCCACATTCATTCTTCTCCCTTCCTACTTGATCCATCTATTGAGGTCCTGATCAGAATGCATGGTAGTGGTAGCCAGGTACCATCTAGTTCTTCTGGTCCCTGGGTAGAGGAGCAACGTGAGTAACAAGTCCAGTAAACTGGTTCTGAAGAACCGGGTTTTCTCTTTAGAATTGTATACCCAGCACAACTATCAACCAAATAAAGTGCAGGCAGAGTAAAGATATTTTTGGATATGCAAGCTCTCAACATGTGGACCTCTAGTAGAGCCTCTCTTGGGTAGGTCTTAGAAGCAACGGGTCAGTAAAGACAGGAAGTCAGTCATATCCTCCAGGGGAGAAGAGAGGCAACACAAGGGGAAGGCAGAGAATGTGTACAGGATGGGAGTAAGGAGAAGACTCAGGACGAGAGCTGGCCAGCAGCCTCGGAGACAGTCATCAGTGGTGGACAGAGGGTTCTAAGGAAGATGTCACCAAAGAAAAAAAACAGAAATGACTAGGTTAGCTGATATCGACCGATTAGAAATATCAAAGACTCTTCTTGGAATTCAATTAGTGATCGATGTGGACACACTAAGCAAATAACCACAATGGGGGGGGGGGGGGAAACAAAGGTTGTAGTTCATTCTGCGAGGGAAAGTGGAGTAAGACCAGTAAGAAAATGTAATCAGAGTCTACTGTGTGATTTGACCATAGAGAACATTTGCATAATAAAAACAGAGTATACACGGACTGTTAACTTGGTAGATGGGATTATATTGGGGAAGGGAGGCTTCATAAACTTCATTATTTTTAATCTTCCATAATACGAAATCAATAAGATATCCAACCAAAAAATAAAGCCGAGAAATAGGATGCCTGGCCTAGACTTATGAAAGTTATTAATCCTAGGGGAGAAACGCAGTTAAAACTTAAAAGGGGCTGCATTTAAGAGACAGGACGGTGGGGTGGGAAGGAGAGGAAGAGATGGTTGTTTTAGTAGAAGCCTGGAAGCAGCGTTTGACTTTGTAAACTTCAGGTGTACCTGGTTTTGTTGTGTCCCATCTCGCCACCCGCAGACAGTACTTTGTTTTTCACAAACGGATGGCCTGTGTCACCATTTTTCCAACAGCAGGTGCTCCCTTCATGTCTCCGTGTCACGTGCTGGTCATTCTCGCCGTATGCCAAACTTTCCCATCATGCTCTTGCCCAGTTCATAGGGTGGCATGAACAGATACTCCTGGACATTGCTGCAGCACCATAGAACTCCTCCCCGGACCAAAAAATGCCACCATAGAGAGTGCTGGATCCTCGACAGAGCCTCTGTCTGCGTCTGTACCCTTCGGAGGCTGTGTTTTCCATCTCTCTGGCTCTTCCCCGAAGGATGCGACGCTCTCCCATGGACGCCAGGTCAAAGCCGCAGCTTGGCGTCCTCGAGGGACTCAAGCTGTGACCCTGTGAGATATTCTTGGGGTTTAGGGAGCAAAGAGAAGGCTGCAGAGGCAAGGTCAAGGCTGGAGGATGGATGGCATAAGGTTTCCAAGTGAAATTCTCGTGGGACAGTCTCACCCAAGCAGTTTTCCTTTGTCTGAAATCTTCTTCCTGATAAGCTCCCATGACTGCCACGTGCCCTTCAGGAAAATCTGTCAAGAGTACCCCTTTGGAGTCCCAAAACACAGGACCCCAAATCCTCAAAGCTGCCCGGTCTGCCTTGAATGTAGCTAACCCAGCAGTTGCCCTCATTAGGAGATTTGAACCTTATTTGGGAGGAATGCTAACGATTCTAATCCACCACTGCCCCCCACCAGGTCCATGCAGACTCATTGTGACCCTATAGAGGGTTTCTGAGACAAAGTCTTTTTTATTAAATATTTTTATCTTTTTAATTTTTATTTTTTATTAATTTTATCTTTTTAATAAATACTTTTATCTTTTTAATTTTTATTAAATCCTTTTATCGGGGGCTCTTATGTTCTTATCACACTCCGTACATGCCTCCACTGTGTCAAGCGCATTTGCACGAGGCAACGCCTTTGTAGGAGGAGACGACTTCGTCTTTCTTCCTTCGAGCAGGTGGTAGGCTGAACTCGGCAATCTTCTGGTGACGCTGAAGCCGCAGCACCACGACACGAAGACAAGTGTCTCACTGAGAGAACTGGTCTGCAGCCACCCACTGAAACATTCCCGAACACGTGTCCTCGGGAATAAACCCACGGGGGTAGGAATTGGAGCCCTAGTCACAATATTTTTGCTACTTCCCCTTGTGCGCACGGTAACCAGACCACACCAGCGACTTGCCTTACTGGGACAGAGATGGCAACGTCTCCGAGGTGTCCTGTGGGTGTGTGTATTATTTTTTTAATGAACGAATTAAAATAATTTTTATTATCATTGAAATGTACTGAACAAACACAGAGTTTTTTACTTCTAGCCTTTCTGACCTCTTTCAAACCCTAAATCTCTGATCTCTTTTCTGTTCAGGTTTCTCAGGAGCCTCGGTGCTCTTTTGTTTCATTCTTCCCACCTTCTGTCTTCCGTCCCTCTTCCTCTTCCCCACTCCAGGACCATGAACTTCCCACTGAGTGACTCTCAGGAGCTGCCGTAAGCCCTTGGCCTCGCCCTGCGCCGCGGTCCCTCCTCCTTGGTCTCGCCTAAATTCACAGCAATGAGCATTGACACAAAGGGTTGGCATCTCTCTGCTGGGAGCCTGGCAGCCCCGATCCTGCCTTCATGGAACTGTCTGGCATTGGCTTCACCATTGTTTTAGTTCTGTAACAAAGGACGGCACATTTAGTGCCTTGAACCAACACAAATGTACTATCTTACCTGTCTATGGTTGATTCGTCCACCAGATCCCTCTGGGCCAAGAGAAATACCCAAGTTATGGTACCACAAGAAGTACAACCAGAATGCTCCTTAGGGGCCAGGATGGGCAGACTTTGTCGCAGGTACTTTAAAGGTGTTGTAAGACCAGTCCCTGAAGAAGGACATTGTGCCTGGTAAAGGCGAGAGGCAGAGAAAGAGGAAGGCTTTCAACGAGCTAGATTGACACAGTGACTGTGTCAGTGGGCTCAAACAATAACTATCGTGAGGCGGCACGGGGCCGAGCAATGCTTGGTTCGGTTGTACGTAGGAGTGCCAACAACAACAGCAAGGAAGAGTCTGGAGGTGCCTGGTGGCACAGTGGTTACGGGTTGAGCTACTACCCGTAAGCTCAGCAGTTCGAAACCACCAACCACTCCGTGGGAGAAACATGAGGCTTTCCGTTCTCGCTAAAAATGACTGTCTAGGAAACTCACAGGGGCAGCTCTACCCTGTCCTAGCAAGGCACTATGCATTGGAACCCACTGGCAAAGGAAGAATCCATTGCGGTGCTTTTTCCAGCTTCTAAGAGATCGCGGCGACATCTCTGGGCTTCTTGGCCCCTTCGCTCTCGAAATACCAGGCTGAGTCTTTCTTGTGCTGTCATCACTCTGTTTCATCCCATCCCCCTTTCCCTTGTTAAGGACTTGGGTGATGATGCTAGGTCCACCTGGGTAATCTAAGGTAGTCTCCCTGTACGACTACTGGCCCAAAGGTTGGTGGGTCAAACCCACCCAGAGGTGCCCCCGAAGCTAGAGCTAGAGATCTGCTTCGCAAACCCTTCGGAGCACAGTGCCACCCCGACCCATTGGATTGCCATGTGTCAGAATCACCTTCCCAGCAACTAACTGCTGTTTGGACCGAGCTGAAGCAGGTCAGGACCCCGATTCCCTGCACTCCCGGGAGGTCAGCAGCTGCCCCCCTGGAATGAGGAGACCGGAAAAACAATGCCTGGAATGCCTGACTCCCTGATAACTGGTCAGCCTGCCTGCCTGCCAGAGCTGATCCACTCCATTCTGGGCCATAAACCTTGCTGCTGGAGCATGGACCCCCTGTCCCTGCTTTCCTTTAGAAACCTCGGGCCCCCGACAAAGCCCGCCATTCCCCTGGGCTACATGCTAGACTTTTCCCGGGAGCTCCCTCACTCCCCCTCTCTCTGCTACAATAAAGCTGTCTCTGACTTCACTTCACCTATTACGTCCTGACTCTGTTCTTGTCCTGGGCCTCAGTTGACCTCTCATCTGCCATTAACAACTTTAATTCCAACTGTAATCTAACCTAATTTGTTCACAGAACTGGGGACTAGGACATAGATATCTTTGGGGAGGGGCATTATGCTGCCTACCACACTCATTGCAGTAACTTTGATTTAAATATATGTACATATACATATAGAGAGATTATCTTAATAGCTGAGTTCTTTTGATGTTCCTTAAATGTGCCCGAGGTGAGTGAGGCAGCTTAGTCCAGGGCCTGTTTGGTTTGGGTCCATGCCGGCCAGTCTCAGGCAGAGCCAGCAAAGCATCTGGGACCTTGGGCTGCCCAGAAGGCAGCCCAGTTCTGCAGGCCCTGCCCCAGCGGTGGAGGTGGGAGCTCGCACTGCAGAGTCAGAGAAAGGAGAAGTTGTTCGATTTCTGCTGGGCCCCAACGAGGAGTCAGGCCTCAGCCCCACACACCCGATCCCCCCTCGGGGTGGCAGAGGTCGCAGTCCATAGGCTGCAGCAGAGCAGGGATGGGGGTGAGACTGGGGCTGGGACAAGCAGAGTGGAGAGATGAAAGAGGATCCTGGTACTGCCTGAAGGTCATAGGCAGCGGGGCGGGGGCTTGGGTGACTGCAGGGAGGATGCTGGAAAGCCAATGCTGTCCACCTGTTGGAGAGGCCCGTGGGAATTGAGGGGGGTCTGATTCCCAGCGTGGCAGCAAAATCACAAAGGAGACTGCTATAGAGGGTGGGGAGAAAAGACTGGGAGAGGCGGCCATTTCCGGAGGGTGGGGGGTGGGGCAGGAGAGTTGCTCAGGGTCTGTAACACTGGGTAGTATTTATTTATTTTTTTTCTTCACCGCCGCCCGCCGCACACTGGGTAGTATTTAATGGAGTCGTTAGAATAGAGAACCCAGGCTGGCAGGCTTACACACAGGTTGCTTATGCAACCACTTGGGCGTGTGGAGTGGGCTCCGGGCCCAGTGCTCAGCATGACCAGACCCCATCAGGCAGCCGTGACAATCCCTGTTTTACAAAAGTGGGGGCTCCCTCCTCTTTACCGCCTTCCCTCTTTTCCAGGAAAGGAAGGCAGAGCCATGGTGGAAACTGGGGAGCAGAGCCAGGGACACCATCAGCACCCCTATCAACAAACCTCAGATTCTAGCTGTTCTATACAGGGAAATACCAGCCTCAGCCCCACCTAGAAGCAGCACTTGCTGGGACTTCAGGCAGAAGCCAGAGTGAGGGCTTCAGGGAGTGAAGTGGGAGACCCAGAAGCTGGGTCTGTTGGAGTCTATATACTCCCTACCTGCAAGGTGTCCCCATCCCAGGGGCTGCTGTGGGTGTTGTGGGGGGGCAAAGAGGAGGGGGTGACTGAGCAGGTAAGGAAGAGACACCGCCACCACCATCACCCACACATGATTCAAGTCCATGAAGAAGCACCTCAGAAGAAAGACCTGGCCATCTATTACTGCTGAAAAATCAGCCACGCTCTGAGACAATGAGTTAGAATCGACTTGCAGCAACTGGTTTGGGGCTCTTACTGAGGAAGTTTTGGGGAACCATCTGGCAGAAAGGCAATGGTTCCGACTAGTCTCAGGAGAGCAAGGACGAGAATGTGCTTTGGGAATTCTTTCCAGAGTCTCCTTTTCTGGCTGCTCTGAAGCCTGGGACATGGGTTAGGGGAGTCCCCATTGTACAGATAGGAAAGCTGAGGCCCAGAGCAGGGCCTGGCTGAACCATCTCACCCAGAACCCAGCACGCAGGGGTCTCCTGCTCACTCTGCAGGGCTCACTCCTACCCCAGCTCCCCGCAAAGGACTGCCTTTTCCTCCATCAATAAATGCTCCCAACTCCCCACCAGTAAGCCGGTCCACTCACAGCAAACCTCCAGGACAGGGTGGAACCTATCACCCGGGCAGAAAGCCTCATCTTCCTCCCTCAGAGTGGCTGCTGGGTTTAAACCGCTGACCTTCAGGTTAGAAGCCCAGTGCATAGCCTGCTGCGCCACCATTTAGGACCAATGGAAACCAGGACATAGTCCCAGAAAGAGGCTGGGCCGCTCAGATGTTTAACCCCTCACCAAGCGCCCAGGTCTCCACACCACACAGGGCAGTCGCTAAAATGCCACCCGAGAATCATTTGTCACTGACAGATTGTAGCAACATCACAGATTCTCATCTGCATTTTACTGAACCTTTCTGAGTCTCCGTTTCCTTGTCTACAAAATCGAGAAACAGGTCAGTTTACAGGATGAAAAGAGCATTGGCCAACATTGATCGAACCTTCTCCCCACATGCCGGGTGCTGTCACAAGCACTGTAAAGGGCTAGCTCCTTTCTGCTTCATCCGAGCCCTCTCCTGCGGGTTCGGTCTTGTCTCCTGTTTTGCAAATAAGGGAACTGAAGCACAGAGAGGTTAAGTAACCTGGACAAAGTCACACAGCTGACAAGGGTCCGAGCTGGAATTTAGGGTACCCATGCAGGGTAGACTATTAACAGTACCCTCGAGCCAGGGGTGCCCAGAAAGGATTAGAATGGTCCTTGGAACATGTCAAAGCTTGATAAGTAACCAGTAACTGCCAAACCCAGTCAATTCTGACTCAGAGTACCCCCATGTGTGTCCGAATAGAACTGTGCTCCCCAAGGTTTTCAATGGCTGGTTTGGGGCAAATAGATCACCAGATCTTTCTTCCGAGGCCCTCTGGATAGACTTGAACTCCCGACTTTTCAATTAGCAGCTGAGGGCCATCCCTGTTGATGCCACCGAGGGAGGCCTCAAGAAGGGACGATGGTATTTAGAGGCGCGTCCTTTCTTGCCACGTTCCTTCTGAGAGAGAGAAGACAAGGGCTTGCCAGCAGCTCATAGTGCCACTGTTCCTCCCCGGCCTCTACCCAGAATGCCTGCTCCCACTCCCGCAGCTTCAGCTGCCTGCGCAGCCTGTCTCTGACAGGCCTGAGAGCTCCCTGCAGAGGAGCTCTGTCTACTCCCCTCAGATGCCCAGGCCGGGCACTAGTGGTCACTCACCATCACCCACTGAATGCATGCCAGCATGACCAGACTCGGTGACTCTGCTTGGACCCGGACGAGTTCCCTTTCTCTCCCTTAAGCGCAGAGTGGGGTTCTGTGGGATCTTCAAAGAGAGATGGAAGAATGTTGCCCCTTGGGGCGTGCTCAGAAGACTGTGAGGCACTGCGCCCATTGAAGGCCCTCTCCCCAGGTCCAGCAATGGCCTACTGAGAGGCAGGGGGGGGTGGGTGAACGAGATGCATCCTTCGCAGGCTTCTTCTCCCTGTCCTCGGAGAAGGGGCGGCCCTGCTGCAGCTGCATCAGTAGCTGCTACATGACTAAGGTGATGGAACAGCTCAGCCCCAGGCTGCTTCCTCTGCCCGGGCGGGCTGGACCCTCTGCACACCTCAGGTGTTCAAACGCATCATCATCGACCGGAGTCCAGCTCTGAGCAAACCTACCAGGCACGCTGGAACTGCCCGCTCAGGGCTGCCAAGGCTGTAATCTTTACAGAGACCCACCGCCACAGTTCCTCCCAGGGAGCTGCCCGGTGCGTTCAAATCGCTGACCTTTAAGTCCGAGCAGTCCACTGCCTAACCACTGTGCGACCAGGATGTTGTGTTTCCTTTCTTTCTTTCTTTCTTTCTTTCTTTCTTTCTTTCTTTCTTTCTTTCTTTCTTTTCTTTTCTTTTCTTTTCTTTTCTTTTTCAATCAGAAAGAGCCAGGTGCAAATGCAGAGCCTAGAGCTGGACAGGGCACTACAGGTGACCATTTCCCGTGGAGAGCCCTGGGGAAAGGCCACCAGGACTCTTCTCAGGAGGGAGGTGGGAGTGAGGGGGTCCTGAGGGAAACCCAGAGCGTGAGAGGGGAGGAGTCGGGTAAAGAGGTAGGGGTGAGGGGAGATGACCATACCAGGGAAGATGGGAAGGAGGGGAGGAGAAATGAGTCCCCAGCACCCTAGGGCTCAGGAGGAGGCTGGGGTGCTGACTCAGTGAAGTTGAGCGTCAGCTGGGCTTGGCCAGTCAGGCCCGGGGGCTGCTGGGGCTCAAGCAAGGGAGGAGACTTTAGCAGTACGAGCAAGCCGGGGGTCTGCCCTAGACCTACTTCATGCCCCACCCGAGAGGCCGGAGGTCCTGCTCCAGCACCGGCCACTCCATAGCCTGTCCCCCCCCTGGGCCCAATCAGAGGTCAACTTGTTACTCCTTGTTACTCAGATGACCTGAGCTATTGACCCACAACTAAATTACTAATGGTTTGCATACTTTACATCTCATTTGCCTTTTCCCAGTGTGGGATCAGTCAAAACCTTTGCATTTTGCGCCCCGGAGGGCCCCTTCTTTCAGTCCTCCATCCCTCCTCCCTCTGCTGCCTATGCCCCCCACCCCAGGCCTGGTCCTCCAGACTCCCATCAGCCTGTCCTCTCTCTTCTGGATCATGAGCAGAGGTCGTAGGAGAAGGCATCTGTAAATCCCCAAGCCAGCCTCTCTGACTGGAGGATGTAGCGGGATAGCAGGGACAGCCAGGGGCGCCTCGGAAGGGAGACTGACTCAGTCTGGTGATTCATCCCCCTGCCACCAGTTCTTTTAAGGAAACTCAGGGAAGCCATCTCTGACGTCCTCAGTGGGCTCATTAGTGGCCCTCCACCTTGCAATTAGTCGCTTCTCCTTAGGAGGCAGCTGGGGTGAGGAGCTCTCCCTGCTGCCTCTGTGGCCCAACCCCCAGAGCAGAGCGGACACAGCTTCCACGGCCCTCCAACAAGCCAAGCCAAAGGGAACATGCCGACTCGTGGCGGCCCTATAGGACAGGATAGAACTGCCCCTGCGGGTTTAGGAGACCATCTTTCTTGACAGGGGTCAAAGCCTCATCTTCCTTCTGAGGGGCACCTGGTGGTTTTGAACTGCCAACCTTGTGGCTAGCAGCCCAAGGTGTGACCACCTACACCACCAGGGCTCTCATTTAAAATGCACAATTACCTGATACAGCCGTGATCTTCCCTCCCCACCGCTCTGAGAGCTGAGCCAGCAAGCTCAGAACAGATAGCTATCTTGCCAAGGCCCCGTTGCTCTCAATGTGCTGTGTCACCGGTATAAGAATACTCATAGAACTTCACTCGTAACCCTGAAAATAACCCAGATGTCTATCAGCGGGATAATGATTGGGTGAATTATGTTATCTTCATACAACAGAGTAACCAAAAACAATAATGAGTCATGGCTACAATCATGCATGAATGGATTTTGTGGCAATCTGATATGAGATCGACAGAAGAGAACCTATACTGTGTGGCTCTACCCATGTGAAGCCCGATTAAGATAGTGGTGCTAGAGCAGTCCAACAGTGGTACAAGGAGCCCTGGTGGCGTAATGGTTATGTGTTGGGCTGCAAACCCCAAGGGCAGCAGTTCAAAACCACCCACTGCACCTTGGGTGAAAGATGAGGCTTTCTGCTCCTGTCAAGAGTAACAGTGTTGGAAACCCACAGGGGCCGTTCTACTCTGCCCTGCAGGGCTGCTATACACTGGCATTGACTTGACAACAGTGAGCTTTGCTTTTTATGGTTGAGTTTTAGGGTGGCACTGAGAGCTAGAGCACTCAGCTCACTGAAAAGGCTGGTGGGTTGAGTCCACCCAAAGGGGCCACCAAGAAAGGCCCCCTTCCAAACGGTCACAGCAATTGGAATCCCTGTGCCGCTCAGTTCTACTCAGCAGAGGGGTCGCTGTGAATCAGAATCAGCTAGCTCTGCGGCATGTGGTCGGTGGTAACAGAGGTCAAAGTAAGAGTTATCTTGAGTGGCAAAAGGTGTACTTCTGGTCTATCTTAATCTCCATGCTGGTTATGTGAGGGTCAGGCAGAAATTATTACTACAAACTCATAGACAGCTTTATTAAACAAAAAGATCAAAAGGTAAAGCGATTTGTTTCTCACCGTATTCCTTCTTCCAGGTCTATATCCCACTGAATGCAGTGTTTCCATCTCTCTAAATCTTCCATGAAGAATTCTGTGCTGCGGCAAAATGGACATTTGGGCATCCTCCAGGTATGTCATTAATGTTCATTTGAAATGTTCATTGAGTTTGGGGGACAAAAAAGTCTGAAGGGGCAAGATCATGACTGGAGGGGTAAATTCGGTAGGATTTCTCAACAAAATTCATGTTGGATATGACCCTGCTTAATGCTCGCCCTCATGAAGAGATCACTGAGATTGTGGACGCTATAGCAAAGTGTGGTGAAGAAACTAGATGGTGCCCAACCATCAGAAAGACTAGTGTCTGAGTACTTAAAGCCTTGTTTTCAAACAAGCAGCCATCTAAGTGAGGTGTCAACTAAGCCACATGGAAGAAGCACACCAGCCTGCCTATGTGACATAAGGATTATAAATAATAAAACCCAAACCCTAAGGAGGGAATGCTATCAGACCTTAAATTGTGAACACCTGGCTTTCAGAAGCCTGTGGATGACAGTGGAAGGCCAAAATCCATTTGCAGGGTCCACACATGCATTAAGGTTCTGGTGAATCCCCTCTGACCATAGCCCAGGGATGTTATTGTAGTCTTGTTATGAGACAGAGAGCATTGAATTACATGCCAATAAATACATGTAGTTAGGTTAAAATGTAATACCTTATCATTTGATCTCCCTTTTGACCCATTTTAAAGCTGCCTGGTTAAAAAACTAAAAAGTGAACGGAAAATTCACGTGGATTAAGCCCCTGGTGAATCCCCTCTCACCATGGACCAGGGATGTGAGTAGACTTGCTATCATGCAGAACGCATTGGAAAGTGGATTGTTACAGATGCGGTTAGGTTAACATTTAGCACCCTATCACTTGATCTCCCCTATGATCAATTTAAATTTGTTCTAGTTTTTAATATCTTCTGCTTTCTTTTCTGTTGAGGTTTTTATCTGTTTTACTTAGTTATTGTTGCTAGTTTTTTTAATTAAATTTTTTTGCTGTATATGAAATCCAGGATAGATAAATCTATAGAGACAGGAACTGGATTGTGGCACCTTGGGGGTATCACAGGGGAGGTTGGGGAAATGGGGAGCGAATCATGATGACTATAGGAAGGAACACAATGTTCTAAAACTGCAGTGATGATTGTACAACTCTTCTTGATTTGATTGAACTACTGAATTGTATGATATGTGAATTATAGGCCAATAAAACTGTTGGGGGTGGGTAGTGAGGTGAATTAAGCCTCTGGTGAATCCCCTCTCTCTGACCGTGGACCAGGGAGGTGAACAGCCTGACGTACTATCCCGAGAGTGAATTGGAAAGTGGATTGTTGTTGACGGAGCTAACATTTAGGACCTTATCATTTGATCTTCCTTTTGGCTCATTTTAAGTTTGTTTTAGTTTTTAATACTTTGGCTTTCTTTTCCATTGACGCTTTTATGTTTCACTTTGTTATTGCTGTCAAGTTAATTTGTTGTTTTGCTTTGTTCTTTGTTTCTGTGTACATTTCTGCGTATGAAATTCAGGACAGGTGACTATGGTAACAGTAACTGGAGTGATGGCTCGGGGGTTCCGCAGGGGAGGCTGGGGGGCAGTGGAAAGCTAATAACATGGAGTGTCAGAAAGATGAAAATATCCTAAAAATTGATGGTGGTGATGATTGTGCAACCCTTCTTGATATGATTGAACTATTGGATTGAATGATATGTAACGATATGCCAATAAAGCTGTTTAAAAAATTAATGCTAGACAGCCCTCACTCCCCTGAAAGAATGAGAGGCATTACCATAATGGAAAAACATATTTCTTGGAGCAATTCTCCTGGCCTTTTCCTACCCCGTAGAGGCTTCAATGTTCTTAAAACGCCTTCCTAAGAAGCCCCGTGATCACCCTTTGAGATCCTTTCCATGATTGCCCATGCTCCTTTGAGACTATCCAACATCATCCCTTTGGGATCTCCCCTCCACCTTCACGCCCCCCCCCCAAAAAAAAAAACCCAAACAAACAACATTGGCCATAACCTTCTGAGCTGACCTCTCTTCCTTGAATGTAACTGACCCAGCAGATCCCCTCGGAAGTCCCTGTGGAGATTGGGGCTTTTTAAAAAAGCTCCCTAAGGAGGCTAAGACGGGTGGAGTGCACACCGCAAGACGTGGCTTTGTCGGCTTTGCGGTCAGCCTCACATGGCAGAGTCATGCGTGAACCACATTTTGTGGAAGAAACTCACCGCCCCCCCCCCCCCGATGAACTAGAACCCTGATAATAATACATGCTGGCTCACCCCTGTACTTCTGTAGCATTTTATTGACTTGAACCCTGAAGATGTTCTTCAATTAAAAAAAAAAGATAACTAATGTGTCTGTTTATTTAAAAATGCAGCAGGCAAGTAATCCCTGGTTTGGCTTCCTGGTAGGAGAGGCGGGTGGGGGTGGGAGGCAGGGGTGGGGAGGGGTGGGGGGCAGGCAGGGGACATATCTTTAGGAGCGATCCTGGGTCTCTGACTGGGAGAGGGAGGTTACTCTGCTGAAAGGCCTGCCCCTTTGTTCTCTCTCACCCTTCCCCAGGGGCAAGTGGGACCAAGCCAGGGCCCTGCTCACCCCAGAAGAGGAAGTGGGGGGCAGAGGGGGGCAAGAGAGGGGGAGCCCCATCAGACCCTGCAGAGGCATGCAGCCTCCCATCCACTGCGCTGGTCTTGGTTTGGGCTAAGGAGGCCCCTGGGGGTGTGGAGGCGTGGAGCTGGAGGAGCAGGATATCTTTGGTTGGTGAAAAGAACCTTCCTGAGTGCTGGGATAGGGCTGGGCATGTCCCAGGTGGGGCAGATAGGGAGGGAGGCCCTGTGCCCAGACCCAGCTGCCCACACCCCAGGGTCCAGGCCTCCCAAGTGCACAGCCACCCCCTCCCAGCCATCCTCCTCTAGCACTTTCTGATGCTCAGACTGCCTCTTCTTGCTCTGCTTTCCCGCTGCCCTGTCTCTCCATTTCCACCTCTCCCCTCTTCCCGGCCCACCTCCCCCACCCCTGGGGCGTGTGGTTCCGCTCCAGCCCAATATAAATAATAAAAATTAATTTGTCAGCCAGCACACGCGGCCCAGCCGGCACAGCAGCGGGCTGAGAAGGAAAGCTGGTTGAAATAATTATTCTTGACTTAAGGAATCGTCCTTTTATTCCTCAAGGCTAATGGAGGGAGAGCAGCGCCCGGCCAGCCTGCGCTGATGGTGCCAGTGTGTGTGGCGCTGGGGGCGGGCGGGCGGGGGCTTCTGGGGACCTGCTGTAATGAGCAGAGCCTACACACAACCCCCCGCCCCCCTCTTTCCTCAGAGGGCAAATGGAGCATGGAGAGACACTCTCCAGGTTCACGCATTAGGGTTGGGGGAGAGGGTTTGCACCCCCGCCCTTTGTGGGCTGAGGCCCCTTTGGGGCCAGGTCAGATGAAGGCAGGGGTGGGAGGACACGCTTTCCAAGGGGGAAGAGACCCTGCCTGTTCCAGCACCCCCAGCACGCTAAGCGGAGTGCTAGGCAGCCCAGTTCATCTGGGGCTCTGGGATCCTTACAAGCATCGTAGGAATGAAAGGGTAACAACACTGTCTGTTTTACCAGGGTCAAAGAGGAAAACTAGAGGGTCACGGGAAGGATGGGGTGGGGAAGGGAAGGAGTGTGTCCCTCGGTCCTGGCAGGAAACATGTGACCCTCTAGGTTTAACCCCAGGGGGATACACGTGCAGGGACAGTTCACAGAGGATGGGCCCACCCCCAAACTCTGCCCCCGGAGTCCATTCCCACTCCTTAGCAACTCCATAGGGCAGACTAGAACTGCCCCACCCCGTGGATTTCCAAGGCTGTAACTCTTTGTAGGAGTAGAAAGTCTCATCTTTCTCCCTCAGTGGGTTTGAACCACTGACCTTACAGTCAGCAGCCCAATGGTAACCCACTAAAGAAACCGGCAGGAGACAAGGAAGTTCCTGGGAACTGAGTAACAGCAGGGTACGTTCTTGCTTACTGGATGCTGGGTCGGAATCCATTCAATAGTTATGAGGCTTTCTTGGGGGTACAGCGATTGGGCTTGGAGTGAAGTCTGGGAACGGATGGTGCTGAAAGGCCCACCCGCTGTTCTTGGGGAGAAGCTGAGGCTGCCTGCTTCCATAAAGAGTTACAGCCTTGGAAACCTGTGGGGCAGCCTTCCCCTCTCTAATAAGGTTGCCATGAGTCAGGGGTGTGGTTGGTGATGGCTACAGGACCTTGGAATTGCCAATGCTACTGAACTGTACAGTGAACAATAGTTAAAATGACCATTGTTTGTATGTGAGTCCAGTTGACTAGAGAAACAAATTCAGAGAGAGTTTTATATCAAAGAGTAGTTCAACATTAAGAAAATATCCTATCTCAGTCCAGATCAAGTCCATAAGTCTGATATTAGCCCATCTGTCTGATACCAGTTCATAAAGTCCTCTTCAGACTCAGGCAACACATGCAATGACGCCAAATGCAGGAAGATCACAGGCCAGTGGGTGGAAAGTCTTGGGGATTCTGAGGCAGTAGATGCATCTCAGTGCTGGCGTGGGTCTCCACGTGGTTCCTCTAACTGCAGGGCTTCATCAGCGTAACTCCATGTGTCTTGTGAACAGGAATGCCTCTCAGGGAGTCAGTGAGTATCTGTGTCCCGCCTCCAGCGAGCTCTTTATATCTGTAGCGCCTCCACATGAGGTCATCAAGCAACCATCTGATTGACATACTACACTCCAGCCCTTCACTCTTATAGTCTCAAGTTGGCACCCGCTTATGTAACGACCACAGTATGTTGTGTCTTGTGCTATTAAAAAAATAAAAACTTAAAAATATTTTAAGGTTGTGTGTATATATGTATTAGAAAGTTAACTTTTAAAGAGGAAGTTGGTGAAGCACTAGTTACTATCTCAGGCCTGAAAGGAAGGGGGTTGGCAAGACTCCTGGTGTGGGAACTAGCCAACAGCCCTCCCCGGAGCTGCAGCCCCTGCCCAAAATGCAGCCTGGTACCAAGGGAGGGTGCACTCACCCCACCTTCTTCAGCAAGTGCCTCCCAGCGGCCAGCCTGACCCAACCTGAAGCCAGGGTACTCAGCAGTGCCAGTGCAGAGGCCAGCTTTCTGGACACAAAGCAGAGTGAGGAAGGGCAGCCAGCAGGTCTTGAATGGAAAGGGGTTAATAACCACTGTGGGGTAGGAGGGTATCCCAGGGGCTTTCTGAGAACAGGACAGCATGGTCTCACCGTGGGGGTGGGGAGTGAGGTAGGGAACGGCCCTCAGTCTTGAAACTCAAATTCCGTCTAATGGGGAGGTAGTCAGCTGGGCATCCTTAAGTCGGGGAACCAGAGAAGCCCAGGCAGAACGGGACCCCTAGAAATGGCTGAAGGACCAAGCGGGAGAAAATTGAGTGGTTTCCTAGAGAACGGGAGTCAGCCTGCAAGTTTGAAGGAGGGAGGAGGAGAAGGAGCTAATTGAATGATTACCAGGTGCCAAGTACTTGACATACTTAAAAGGAGAGATGGAGGTGGGCGGCAGGGAGGGCACACACCCGGGCTGTAGAAAAGCATCCAGGGAGGAAAACCAAGGCAAGAGGGCAGGTGGGGGTACTGGGTGGGGGGCAATGTCCAGAATTCCATGTAGTCAGCAGGAGACTGGAACAGGAGTCAGGGAAGGAGCTGGGGGTCCCCCTAACTGCGCCCTCATTCTGGAGGTGCCTGATGGGCCAGGCCAGCTGTGATTTGGACTGCCCCAAGTCCACGCTGTGGCAGACGCAGGGGCACCCGGTGAGCCCGCAGGCCCCGTGGATGGAGTGCCCAGCTGCCTCCCTGCTGCTCTGTGGTCCCACAGCCATCCATCTTCCCTCCACCCAGAACCGCAGGATCTTTCCCAACCCGAGCCGGATCCTGTCAGTCACGCATGAATCCTTCTCATGCTCCCTGACGCATGGATCAAGGCTAAAGTCCCTTAGTCCCTCTGTGGGTGATGGGGCCAACCTGGTCCAGCCCCTCCGGCCCTATCAGCCTCCCTGCCCACCCCCACCCCCCATAAAATGCCCCTCATTGAGTCACAAAGTGCCCCTCCTCTTACGTACTGTTCCCTGGGTTTAAAACTCTCCTTCCTACTCCATCCTTAATTCCCACCAGGTCTCACCGGGGATGTCGCTTCTGCTGCAGCCCTTTTCCTGGTACTCCCCTGGCTTTCTGTTATCAAGCATGGTCGTGTTGTTACTAAGCCCATGACACAACAGAGGTTCTTCATCGCCCTCTGACCGCCAACTTGGAGAGGCCAAGTACCCTGACTGACTTGATCACTGTTCAAACCCCGGGATGGAGGCAGTGCAGTCCCCGGGTGGCGCAGACTATTAACCTGCTTGGTTGCTAACAGCAATGTTGGCGGTTCAAGTCTACCCTGAGGTGGCTTAGCATAAAGGCACCTGCCTAAAAGGAAAAATAAAGACAAATGCAGTCATTGGAAACCCACTGGAGCAGTTCTACTGTGACCCGCATGGGGTCACCGTGAGTTAGAACGCAGCGGGAAGCCATTGGTCTAATGCAGTGTCTGGCACCTGGTCGCATGCCTCGTGTGTGTGTGTGTCTGACCCGATCCGTAATGCTGCGTATGAAAAACTACCGTGCAGTTGCATAAAATAGCTGCTGATGGGAACCATCTCCAAGAAGCCCTGCAAAATGACCAGCACGGTGTGTATGGACAGCGGGAAACCAGAAGATGGTTGTATGGATGGGTCTATACCAATCGTGGCTGCAAACAGGAAACAGGAGAAAGATGTCCACCTGTCTTTTGTTGACTGCGCAAAGACAAGCAGCCATGTGGATCATAACCAATTAAGGACCGCATTGTAAAGAATACAAATTCAGAACACTTCAATGGGCTCATGTAGAACCTGTACATAGACCGAGACATGACTGTTCAAACAGAGTACGGGGACACCGTATGGTTTCAGATCAGGAAAGCTGTGTGTCATGGTTGTGTCCTTTCACCGTGCTTACTCAATCCGTCTGCTGAGCAAGTAAGTAGAGGATAGAGGACCGGAAGCACTCACTGATGATCAAAGAGTACCGCCTGCAGCGTGGACTACAGCTCAGCCTAAGCAAACAAAGACCACCACGGGACTCACACGGTCAACAGACAAGCTTGATGTGGTCAAGGATTTCCTTTCACTTGGATCCACAAGCAATGCCCATGGAAGCAGGATTGTGATGGTTACGTTTTGTGTCAACTTGGCCACACCTGTTCAACGATAGGCGTGGAGTCCAGCCTATCAAGCAGGTCACCACCTGATGATGCCTCTTAGAGAGTGTGGCCTATTTATAGGAGACACTGCAGACAAGGGACATCTCTCTTGGGCCCCTTCGCTCTTCTGCTTACTTAGATTCAGTGCCCGGCTTCCGGAGCCAAAAGCCCATGCAGCCTACTGACCTTGGGAGCTGTTGGCACCCTTCATGTTCCTGCTCACCTGGGATCCGTGCATCCATGCACCCACCAGCCTGTGATCTCCCAGCTCCACACTTTGCCCTCCTGCTTCACCCGCTGGCAGCTGCGTGAGTCTCGGGGGGGCAGAGGGAGGGTGCTTTACCTGGCATCGGCTGCATAGACTTCAGTTGGACTGGGTTAGGCCGCTTACCTTGATATAAATTCCTTTCTTGATATAAACTTCTTTCTTGTGCATTTAGGAGTCTCACTGGGTTTGTTTCTCCAGAAAAGCCAGCCTCACACGAGTAGCCAGGAAATCAAATGAGGTATGACACTGGGCAGATTTGCTGCAAACAGTCTCTTTCAAGTGTTAAAAAGCAAAGTCACTTTGAAGACTAAGATGTGCCTGGCTCACCCTGTGGTATTTTCAGTCACCTAGCCTGTACGGAAAAGCAGGACAACGGATAAGAAAGCCCGAAGAAGAATGGATGCATTTGGATTCTGGCATTGGCAAAGAATGCCAACTACACCATGGACGGCGAGCAGGATAAACAAATTTGTCTTGGCATAAGGACAGCTAGAAGACTCTTTAGAAGCAAGCATGGTGAGACTTCATTTCATGGGCTGTGGGCAATCAGTAGAGACCAGTCCCCAGAGACAGGACATGCTCCCCACTCCTTCATGAACCCTTGATATTTTATAAATTATATTTTGTCATATCTTCTACTGTCCGACGTCTCCCTTCACCCATTTTTTCTGTTGTCCATCCCCCAGGGAGGAGGTCACATGTAGCTCCTTGTAATCAGTAACTCCTTTCCAACCCACCTTCCTTCTACCCTCCCAGTATCGCCACTTGCACCACTGGTCCTGAAGGGATCATCTGTCCTGGATTCCCTGTTTCCAGTTCCTGTCTGTACCAGTGTACATACTCTGGTCTAGCCAGATTTGTAAGGTAGAATTGGGATCATGACAGTGGGCGGGAGGAAACATTTAGGAACTAGAGGAAAGTTGTATTTTTCATCATTGCTACCTCACACCCTGACTGGCTCGTCTCCTCCCCAAGACCCTTCTGTAAGGGGATGTCCAGTGGCCTACAAATGGGCTTTGGGTCTCCACTCCGCACTCCCCCCCTTCACTATGATATGATTTTTTGTTCTGATGATGCCTAATACCTGATCCCTTCAGCACCTCGTGATCGCACAGGTTGGTGTGCTTCTTTCATGTGGGCTTTGTTGCTTCTGAGCTAGATGGTCTCTTGTTTACTTTCAAGCCTTTAAGACTGCAGATCCTATATCTTTTGATAGTTGGCACCATCAGCTTTCTTTGCCACATTTGCTTATGCACCCATTTGTCTTCAGCGATTGTATCAGGGAGGTGAGCACACAATGATAGGATTTTTTGTTCTTTGATACCTGATAACTGATCCCCTCAGCACCTCGTGATCACACAGGCTGGTGTGCTTCTTCCATGTGGGCTTTGTTTCTTCTGAGTTAGATGGCTGCTTGTTTACCTTTAAGACCCCAGACATTATATCTTTTGATAGCCAGGCACCATCAGCTTTCTTCACCACATTTGCTTATGCACCCACTTTGTCTTCAGCGGTTGTGTCGGATAGGTGAGCATTATAGAATGCCAGTTTAATAGAAGAAAGTATTCTTGCATTGAGGGAGTACTTGAGTGGAGGCCCAATGTCCTTCTGCTGCCTTAATACTAAACCTATAAATATATGCACATAGATCTATTTCCCCATCCTCATATATAAATATATTTATATATGTACATGCCTTTATTTAGACCTCTATAAATGCCCTTTACCTCCTAGCTCTTTCCTCTATTTCCTTTGACTTTCCTCTTGTCCCACTATCATGCTCAGTCTTCATTTGGGTTACAGTAATTCTTCTTGGTTACATTACCCTTGATCAGGCCCTACCAGGCCTCCTACACCCACCTCACCACCAATTTGGATCACTTGTTGTTCCCTTGTCCCTGGGTTTGTTAACATCAATGGTGACTTTTTTACGGGAGTACAGAGCCGTCTTTCACCTGCAGAATGGCTGGTGGTTTTGAATTGCTCACCTTGCAGTTGCCAACCCAGCTTGTAACCAATGCGTCCCCGGGGCTCTTCTAATGTGTAAGATATTTCTTAAAAACTCCCTTCCCTCAAGTGGATTCTAAGTCATAGCGATCCTAGAGGCAGAATAGATCTGCCTCTGGGAGTTTCCTTGACTATAAATCTTTGCAGAGGTAGAAAGCTTCATCTTTCTCCTAAGGAGCAGCTGGTGGTTTCGAAGTGCTGGCCTTAAGATTAGCAGCCCAATGCATCACCCATGACACCACCAGGGCTCCAGATGTATAGATATGTTGGTAATTAAGCAGGTAGCCTGGAACCCTGGAGCATGTAATGCCTGAGTTTGGTTGGAACAACTAGAAATGACTGGTGGCTCCTGCTGAGATGTCCAGGCCCCATGCCAGCCATCAGTTATCCAGGTCAGGAGTGCCCAGGTTGTGCCAGTTGCCATCCCAGGCCCAGAAAGATACCCAGGGGGGCTGGTACAAAGAGCAGGACACTTAGTCTTCCCTCAGTGAGGAGGGCCTTGGACAGGCCCCTTGAGCCCACAAGGTCAGGGGCAAGCAGTGGGCTCCACCTGTCTCTTAGCTTGCCCGCTTCCTTGACCACCTTACCGCCTCACGGTGCTGGTGGTCACGATCACCCAAGTGTAACCACCGTTCTGAATGCGATGGTCATAAGTCCATTTTGCCTCCTCTTGAACATTAGGGAATCATATAGAATGTAATTTTTTTTCCTGCCTGGCTTCTTTTACTCAACATTTTATCTGTGCGTTCCCCCACCCACCCACTTATACTGAGCACAGAACAAAAGAGCAGGTACAAACTCTAATGGAGGGATAGTAGTTAGACAGTAGAGAGAACCTTCCAGAGGAAATGGCTGAGCCATTTCTCTGTTATCTATCCTCACAGTATCTCGGGGGAAGGCGGGGGCTGTGTCTACTTATCTCTTCCGCCAAACAAATGAGCTCAATGCATTCTTTCTCATGAACCGGGAGGGAGCAGAGCGGTGGAGAAGCATCAACCAGAATCAGAATGTAAGTGGGCCAGCCCTTGGGACTCCCTGCCTGCCGGCCTGCCTAGCACCAACCCGCATCCCCCTCCGCTGTGCTCCCAAGGAGCCAATCTCCACTGGAAGTCATCCCAAAGCTGAAACTGCAGCCCAAGTAATCCGACAAAGGTTTAACTCTGACCAGGAGGGCTGCAACCGCAGAGGCAGAGGCAGAAGTAGAATGGGGCTGGGGGGGGGGGTGCACAAAAGAATAAGAAGAACACCTTCAGCTTCCCTTCCCCTTGAAGTGGGGTGAAGGGAGCTTTCACAGGACCCACATATAACAATGCCAGCACAGCCACTACACCCATCCTCCTTCCCGTGTGAGGTTCCAACCCTCAGGTGTCAGCTCTTTTGTCTACCCCACATCCCCATCCTTGATAAGCACCCCAGAGCAAGCCTGCCCCACCCCAACCCCAGCATCTTACTCAGCATGGTGGTCGTTATAGGATCAGGGGGTTGTGAGTGCCATTGCTCAGTGTGTCTGGGAGAATCCTACACCACAACCCCTAAGCCAGCACCCCTTCAAGATGACTTTGGGGAGGTGCCCACCTACTCCTAAGGCAAGGGGCAGGAGCCTGGCAAGAGTGGGTGCCCATCAGGCCTGCTCACCTCCTATCCTTGAGAGAGCCCCACTTTCTCCAGTCTGCCTTTCCCTCAAGCAAAGGCACCATTTCATCCTCCTGCTCCAGACAGTTATCCCCGAGGGCGTGCTTAGAGGGGCGGGGAGTGGCAGGGCTGGGTCACACCGTGGGAGATGTGGATAAAGCTTTAACATGGAGATATAAACTACATGCAGCGAAGGGCATAACTCGTATAGCATATAAGACAGAGTAGAACTGGCCCCTGGGTTTACAAGGCTGTAAATCTTTTTGGACGCAACTTGGCTTGCTGAAAGTGAGGAGGATTTGAAGCACTTGCTGATGAAGATCAAGGATTGCGGGCCTCAGTATGGTTTCCAGCTCCATCCTCACAGCTGGCCCAGTAGGTGACATCCTGATCCGTGGAGAAAAAATGAAAGATGCCAAGGCTTTCATCTTGCCTGGAACCACGATCACGGTTTGTGGAAACAGCAGTCAAACGATGCATTGCATTGGGTAAGTCTGTACCACAAGGACCTCTTTAGAGTGTTGAAAAGCAAGGATGTTACTTTGAGGACGGAACTGTGCCTGAGCCAAGCCATGGTATTGTGAATCCCCTCACATGCATGTGACAGTTGGACATTGAATAAGGAAGCTGGAGAAGAAAGGGCACATTTGGAATATGGGTGCTGGAGACGGATACTGACAGGCCCATAGACTGTCAGAAGAGCAAACACATTTGTCTAGGGAGACATACAACCAGAATGCTCCTTAGAGGCAGGATAGCGACACTGCTTCTAAAATACTTTGGACATGTTGTCAGGGGAGCACGGTCCCCTGAAAAGGACCTCATGCTTGGTAAAGTAGAGCGGCAGGGTCAAGAGGAAGGCCCTAGAAGACATGGGTGGACCCAGTGGCTGCAGCAAATAGCACCTACACAAGAACAAGCGTGAGGGCGGCACAGGACCGGGCAGGCTTTCATTCTCTTGTACGCAGGGTGACCGTGAGTCAGGCCCTACTCGATGGCATCGAACAACAATCACAACAAGTCTTTATGGAAGCAGACAGCCACATCTTTTTCCCGCAGAGCCACGGGTAGTTTTGAACCTCTGACCTTGTGGCTGCCAGCTGAGTGCTTTCACCACACTGTGCTATCATGGCTTCTCCAAACACGCCTGGCCCCACTACCAGGATGAAGACCTAGAACATATTTCCAGGACCTCAAACAGCTCTTGTATGTGGCCTTCTAGTCAATTAGCCTCCAAAGGTAACCACAATTATGGCCATAAATTCATGTAGCCTTTTCTTGAACTTCGTATAACTGGAATTACACAGTATGTGTTTTTTTATGGTCGACTTCTTTGACTCCGTATTATGTCTGTGTTGTTCGTGTGGCTCTCAGCAATCCTTGCTCACTGAGTACTATTGCACTGGACACATGTAAATATTCCTCTTTACCCAGCCTCCTGCTGGGGGGCATGCACATTATTTCCGGTTGTCGGCTCTTGTGGCTGAGGCGGCTACGAACATCTGAATATCCTTGTGCCTGCTCTTTGATGAGCCCATTATTTTGAGACACGTAGTTGACTTTTAAAACCAACAACAATAGCACACCATCCTCCGCCTTCTCCAGCCAGGCCGCGGTGTGCTGGGATGTGCTGGATTGTGGCTACAATACTGTGGACTCGTCTGCAGGAGAAAAAGTGAGTCCGTCTGGATAGACTAGAGAAACAAATTCAAACGCACTCATGTGCGCCTCATATGTGTGTAAGAAAGAGCTTGATTTAAAGAGTAATTGTACAGTAAGAAAACATCCCAGCCCAGTCCAGATCAAGTCCAAAAGTCCCATATTAGCCCCTATGTCCAGTATCAGTCTATAAATTCCTCTTCAGACTCACACAACACATGCAAGCACACCAAGTGCAGGAAGTTCACAGGCCAGTGGGTGGAGAGTCTTGTGGATCCAGTGGTGGTGGAAGCATCTCACCTCTGGCGTGGTTCTCCACGTGGCTCCTCCAACTCCCGGGCTCTAGTGTAGCGTCATGTGTCTTGTCAACAGGAATGTCTCGCAGGGTGTGTGCGTGTGTGTGTCCGGCCTCCAAATGAGGTCATCAGACTTTGACCTGATTGACAGGCTAACCTCCATCCCTTTGCTCTTAAGTCTCAAATTGACAGCAGATTATGTAACTACCACAAAAGGGTAGCCTCAGAACCCTGACAGGCCCCGAGAGACTCCAACTGTGGCTATGGGTCTTCTCGCCACTCCTGGCACAGTCAGGGCCTTGGCCAAGGTCTGTGCTGACAACCTAGGGGCAAGGACAAGTGGAACAGCTTTAAAACCTGCTTACATGTATCTCACATGCATAGTATGATGCAGATACCATGTGATAGATGAAGGAACAGAGCTTCAGGAAGGCTGAGCAGGCTGAGTTCAAATCTGGACTTTGCCAGCTACCAGTTATGTGATCTTGGACATGTGTAAGTTCTTGGCACCTCCCTTTCCTTACCTAGAAAAATGGGGATAATAATAGTTACCTAATAGAGTTGTCGGAAGAATGAAATAACAGATGTAAATCACCTAGCCCAGTACTCAGCCTCTGTAATAAAAAGGTTGATTTGTTTTCCCCTCTTACTTGGCTTCTTTTCAAGGTCAGCAGCTAGGAAGGGGCCAAATTTGGAGGCAGAGCTCTTGAAAGGGAGAGAGGGAAGTAGCAGGGATGTAACAAATGCTTGTTGAGTGACTGACTGAGGAATGAAAGAATGTGTGTGTGTGGGGGGGGGGATGATTCCATTATCTTAATTCCTCTTTCCATGAACTTTCTGAAGGCCCCAAGTAGACATCCGGGTTCACACCAAAATTGCTTGTTTGAGACTGATTACCAAATGGGATTTCTCGGGATGGAGAGAGAAGTTGGGTGGCGCACAGGGCTGAAGGTGCCCATATTAAATAATCCATGACTGCTCTCCCCCTCAGCCAGGAAGGGTTTGTTTGTTCTGATAAGGAGGCTGAGTCAGCCAGCCTGTGAGCATCAGGGAGCCCAGAGAAAAAGGAGGTCTCCGGAGCAGGTGCCTAAGAACGGAGGGAGAGTTGTTTGGGCAATGAATGGAAATATCACCAGGAGACATTAAATGCAGGGGCTCTGGGGGTTCAACTCATTTCTGGCTGGGTCCGGAGTTAACACACTTTGGTATGGTATGCACAGGTGGGGACTTGGGGTGGGGGGCAGGATCAAGAAAGCCTGCCAAGAATCTGCAGCAAGGCAGGGAAGCTGCCCCACCATTGTGGGGGGGGGGCCCACGTACCGAAGGAGGGCTTCCTGCTCTTGTTCATTCTTGCCCTGGGAGGATTCCGTGCTGAGCTTCCAAGGAGGAGCGGCAGCTGCCGCTGGGCAGAACCGGAAACGCGGACACAGGACTGTTCCCAGACTGGCCGCAAGGGGGCGAGGGGAGCCAGGGCTGCCATTCATGCCACCTGGGCGCTGCTCGCCAAGGGAAGAGAGCACTGGACTGGGAGTCGCGAGCCTGGGTGCTAGTCTTTGCTGGGCCACCTGAGACAAGCCACGCGCCCCCTCTGCGTCTCACTAACTCCAAAACGGGGACAGCGACGCCTCTCCTGTCTAGAAGCAGGATGTCTCATTCATCATTGGGTTTGTGCCTAAATTTTGATAAAGCTGGGAAGTCTTCCCGGCTGACACAGGTAGTTAATCATCGTGCCGGTGGGGTATCCCAGAAGGTCTCAGGACAACGACTTTCCTTGGAATTACATCTTGCATCTCCATCCGGGTGCAGACGAGGCTGAGCGCGTGCGGTCAGGCTGGTCCCTGTGTGGAATGCTTTGCTCCGTTAATTACAGGCACCCTTTGAGGTAGACCTGAGAACCAGGGGACACCATCCTTCCGCGTATTCACTTCTTTAATTGGACTTTTCACGCAGGAAGAAATCGCAAGTGCCCCGAAGCTTGCCCTACGAAGGGGAGGGGCGTTCGACCCTGGCCTGCAGGGTTGCTGTGAGCCGGGATCTCGATGGCAGCGCCTTTTGTTCTTAGATTGCACTCCCATATGTATCCATCCATATGTATATGTATACCACCCAGATCCAAACGCAGAGCATGCCCGATGCTCCAGAAGCCTCCCTCATGCCACCGCACCCATTCTGGGCATGGCCACGCACCACATGTGTTGCAGTTCAGCTGTTTGTTGCCTTTTCTCACTGCCCTCCAGTCAATTCCGACTCCATAGGATCGGCTAGAACTGCCCCTGTGGGTTTCCAAGATTGTAACTCTTTACTGGAGGAGAAAGCCTTGTCTCTCCTGCCTTGGGGTTTTCAGTGGCGAGTTTCCCACAAGCGGTTCCATAAGGGTAACCTGGCGTCTGACCTCAGAGACTCTGGGAGTGCTGCAGACTCTCAAGAGTAGGAAGGGGTACCAACCCTGAGAAATCTTCTGGGAGCCTGTGCCTAACGTCTTTCCCTGAGAGCTCCTGCCAGTAGCATCCTGGGCGCTTTTGGGCCCCTCGAGTGGAGGCTGCCCATCATTGTGACACCTGACTCACAAGATGCCCTTTTTGTGCCTTGGTGAAAACTGACCTCAGAGCTCATCTTCTCTCCAGCTCCCACAATGTCCCGTTGTGGTGTTGGGAGCACCGAGTCAGTGCTGCCGTGGCATGACCCCATGTGACAGAGTAGAACGGCTCCATAGACTGTCATCTTTATGGAAGCAGGTTGCCAGGCCTTTCTTCCATGGAGCAGGTGGGTGGATTGAATCAACGACCTTCCAGTGAGCAGCTCAGAACCCACTGCACCTCCAAGGCTCCTTAACATGCCCACTCACACTTTAAAAATACAACTGCTCTGCTCTGTCTTTAAAAAATGATAAACCCTTCCCATGCCAGTATGGTTGACCAGAAGGCACGCTGCTGTGGTAGTTACATAAGCTGGTGTCAACTTGAGAACATTCAGAGTGAAGGGGTGGAGTCTAGCCTGTCAATCAGGTCTCAGCTTGAGGACTTCATTTGGAGGTGCCATGGAGATAAATAGCTCACTGGAGGCCAGACCCACACTCTCTGCTTCATCTTCCTGCTGATAAGACACATGGAGCTATGCTGATGGAGCCAGAGCCTTGGAGCTGGAGGAGCCACGTGGAGAGCCACTGAGATGCTTCCACCACCACTGGATCCACAAGACTTTCCACCCACTGGCCTGTGATCTTCCTGCACTCAGCATCATTGCCTGTGTTGCATGAGTCTGAAGAGGAATGCAAAGACTGGTACCAAACATAATGGGCTAATATTGGACTTATAGACTTGACCTGGACTGGGCTATCATGTTTTCTTAATATACAATTACTTTTTTATATCAAGCTCTTTCATATATATATATATAAAATGTCTCTGGATCTGTTTCTCTAGTCAACCCAGACTTCCTGGTATCTCACCAGCAAGGGTTTGAATCTCAGCTCTGACAACGTCTCTGCTGTGTGTCCTTGGGTAGGTTATTACCCTTTCTGAGGCAAAGATGGCTAGTGTTCTTCTTCTTCTTCCATCATAAGAGAATCTCCGAATTTTAACTTGGCACATGACCACCCAGATTAAAGTCTGCATCTCCCAGTCTGGAACCTAGGCGGTGACACTTTGGCCAATAAGGTACAAGTAGAAATGTCAGGTGGTAAGATAGTTTATTATGCCAGCCTGGCCGATAAACACGAGTGGGATTAATTAAAGGGTGGAGAAATAAATGGCTCAGGGAGCCTTGCCTTTCTTGTCTCTTGCTCTTTTATCATTGGACCAGTGTGCGGCTGCCTTGCTTGTTCTGTGCCTCAATTTAAAGGGCACACTACCTGTGGGACGCGTAGCCTGTGGACTATGTCGCTGTAAGTTGAGGTCCCTTTAAGACCACACGATTGAAATTTACATCTCTGGAGCTGGAGACTGACAGTTGGTGACCTGCTTGCTGTTTGCTGCCTGTACTGGGCTAGCCTGGCTCTCTCTCTCTCTACAGAAAACTACCTGGCGGCTCTCAAGACTTGAAGGACTGCTAGTGTCTCGCAACTCTCTCACGGGAGTGAGTTGCACTGAGCCATTTGTACTGCTTTATAATTTAACTGTTCATGTCTTGTATTATATATCTATCTATGTGTATATAATTTAACAGTTCATTTCTTGTGTTATATATCTAACTATATATATATATAATTATCAGCAATCTGATTTTATCTCTCTAGAGAACCCTAGTTCTAATACAGGTGGCAATTTCTGGGAGCCCTGATGGTGTAGTTGTTATGCACTGGGCTATCATCTGCATGGTCGGCAGTTCAGAATCAGCATCTCAGGAAGGAAGTCTGGGCTGTCTCCTGCTGTAAACAGTGACAGTCTCAGAAGCCCACAGAGGGTCACTGTGAGTCAGCATTGACTTGAGGGCAGTGAGTTTGGCTTTTGAGAAACAGTGACAGTCTTGGAAACCCACGGGTGTCACTGTGAGTCAGCAATGATTTGACGGCACTGAGTTTGTTTTTGTTTTTTCTAAGTCATGTGTGGCGACTGTGCCCTCTTCTGTCTATGCCTTCATCTGTCCTCTCGCTGGGACAGAGCCTTGATGGCTGGAGCGCTAGCCTCCTCCTTGGACCTCCACATCAAAGATCAATCCTTGGGATGGTGGACAAGCGCGCCCACCCGGAGGAAGTTACGCAACTGCACTCAGCTGGATAGCTCAGCTTTCGACTTTCACGCAGGCGGGAGGTCAATGTCTCTCTTGCTAAAGCTCCTGTTAGATGGGTCTTAATTACCTGCAATAGAACCTAACGAATGTAACCTCGAATTCTGGGTCTAAATCTGTCAGATGGAGATACTGCTGTTTACCACCAAGGCGGCTCTGAGGAGGATCCAGGG
Organism: Tenrec ecaudatus; assembly: GCF_050624435.1. Lineage (NCBI taxonomy): Eukaryota > Metazoa > Chordata > Mammalia > Afrosoricida > Tenrecidae > Tenrec > Tenrec ecaudatus. The sequence continues at coordinate 134,811,425 of NC_134536.1, read as the reverse complement.
CAGCACACTCGGTGATAAATCCTAATATTTCTCTGCCTTACCCTCAGCACTCCAACATCGGTGCTCACTCAGTCAGCAGTCCGCATCCTCTGTGCATCTGGGGACACAGAAGGAGGAGGGACAGTGCCCACCCTCGGGGGCTCCCAGTACCCAGGGAGCCAGGTGGGCAGACAGGCAAGCACACAGGTGGGATGCCGGATAGGGGGGAGCGTCAAGTCAGGGAAGGCTTCCAGGAGGAGGTGATGCTAGAGCTGCATCTTGACACCTGAAGAGGAGTTAGCCCTAAGGGAAGGCATTCTGGTAGAGGATGCGGGGCGTGCAAAGGCCCACAGAGGTGCCCGCGTGAGGCCTGTTTGTGGGACCTGAGAAGCCCTCAGGGCTGGAGCCATGATGGGAGGGAGTAGCTGCAAAAGATGAAGCGCCTGCCTGCCAGGTGCTGTCTGTTTCTCGGCCACATGGCCTGGATTACTGAAGTAGGAAGTCTGTGTGTGTGTCTATGTCTGTGTATGTATGTCTGTGTGTGTGTGTCTGTGTGTGTCTGTGTATCTGTGTGTGTCTTTGTGTGTGTGTGTCTGTGTATCCATGTGTCTCTGTGTATGTCTGTGTCTGTGTGTCTCTCTGTGTGTCTATGTCTGTGTATGTATGTCTGTGTGTGTGTGTCTTTGTGTGTGTCTGTGTATCTGTGTGTGTCTTTGTGTGTGTGTGTCTGTGTATCCATGTGTCTCTGTGTATGTCTGTGTCTGTGTGTCTCTCTGTGTGTCTATGTCTGTGTATGTATGTCTGTGTGTGTGTCTTTGTGTGTGTCTGCGTATCTGTGTGTGTCTTTGTGTGTGTGTGTGTCTGTGTATCCATGTGTCTCTGTGTGTGTCTGTGTGTCTCTGTGTGTCTGTGTATCTGTGTGTCTCTCTGTGTGTCTGTGTGTCCTTGTGTGTGTCTGTGTGTCTCTGTGTGTGTCTGCGTCTGTGTGTCTTTGTATGGGTGTAGTTAGGGTGGAAACACGCATGGGTGTAGTACACATAGCTATGCACACACACAGAGAAGAGGATTGCTGTTGTAAGTGCGGTCACACTGGTCTCCAAGGGCAGCAACCCTATAGAACAGAAACTAACATAAGAAAGAAAAAGACCTCCAAACTCACAGCCGTGGAGTCAATTCCGACTCACAGTGACCCTCGAGCGCAGGCTAGAGCTCCCTCTGTGCGTTTCTGAGGCTATAAACCTTTTCAGGAACAGAAAGCCTCGTCATTCTCCTGAAGAGTGGCTGGTCGTTTCAAACCATTGACCTTGCACTTAGCAGCCCAACATGTAATCCACTAGGCCATCAGGGCTCCTTTTAAGACATAAAGGAGGGGGTTCTTATAAGGACCGAGTGTCTCAGGAAACCCAAGAACACAATCCCTGCGGTCAGGGCCACAGTAAACTTGTCCCCAGGGAAGAGACAGCTTCTCTGTGAAGGTGGATGAGATGGCTTACGGAGGACTGAGTGAAATGTTCCAGAGCATCATGGGAGATAAGAAGACGGGACTTCAGAAACCAAGAGGAACTCTTATACACATCTTATACCTAGTCACAGCAGTGCCGATGGCCAGCACGGGACCTGGACCATCCTGAGGGCCCCCTGGAGTCTGGGCTCGGTCCTGAGGGTGGTGGGTGTGCTGACTCAGCTAGTCTCCAAAGAGCTCCCAGTAGCAGGTGCTGCCATCCTGTCCACATCCACCTTGCACTTGAGGACCCTGGGGCGGGAGTTGGTTAATTCACTCCAGGCAGTCTGGTGTCAGATTACACTTGGTAACCATAGCTACCTCCTCTCCTCCAGGGTGCTGAGGAGAAGCTACCGGATGTGTCTGATGTTTGTGTGCAAGCTTTGGCCTCTCACCCACATGTGCACCCACATACACACACACATATACATGCATGGTCCAGACATGTATCATTCTCCATGGGAGGGTGAGAAGCCCAAGCTCAATCAGAGAAAAGTGCCCAGGACTAAATGCCCGGCCCTGGCGCCTTGGGTTCTGTACCAGCCTGCACATCAGGGCCAGCTCTCTCCAAGTCAGGTGGTCCCAAACCCACATGCCTCTGTCTGCTATCAAACTGGAATGTCATTCACACACACACACACACACACACACACACACACACACACACACGGCCGAGGAGAGTTGAAAATACTACTCTGCACTTCAAAAAGCAAAACAAAAAATAGCCAATTGCTGTTGAGGCCATTCCAACCCTCGGTGACCCTCTGGAACAGGGGAGCGCTGCCTGGGGAGTCTTCCAGGCTGTCATTTTGAAAAAGCACGCAGCTGCCACGTTCCAGCCATTGACCATGAAGGGGGCTCCTACGCTGCACTTCAGGGGTGCTTACACCTCAATCTGAGGGATGCTTGGACCACACCAGGCTTTCTCGAACACCCCACGAACCAAACTCCCTGCCGTCGAGTCAATACCAACTCATAGCGACCCAATAGAAGAGAGTAGAATTGCCCCTGTGGGTTTCCGAGCCAGTAGATCTTTACAGAGTAGAAAGCCTCATGTTTCTCGCCCAGAGCAGGGGTGGCTTTGAACTGCTGACCTTGCCCCACTGCGAGCGGCCCAGCTTGTCAGCACCGAGGGGTCTTCCCCTAACGCCATCCATGACTTAATATTTATTTCAGGACCCAACTCACTTCAGCCCAGCAGCCCAGACCCTCCAGCCTGTGGTCCGAACCATCGGCTTGGTTCCTCTCAGTGGCTGTGACGGTTCCCACCTATACATGAGGGGACAGCGGCACAGTGCGGACATAAACCCGGCTCCTCCAGCTCCTTGGGGGTCTATTCAGGTCTCTGCTTCTCAGTTTGCGCCTCCTCTCCTCCCATCCTGTGTTGTTCTGTCTCTTTTCCTCCGTCGCCCTTTGTCTGTCTCTAGGTCTCACCTCCTGCTTTCTGCTCGGTCCCCTCTCTCTGTTTCTGTCTGCCTCACCTCCCCCATCTGTCTAATACCTAACCCACACAGGCACACACACACTCTTCCCCCTCCCCTCCCTCACCATTCATCAAAGTCAAACAAGGAGAGCTGGCACTGTGACCGAGCTCGCTCCGCGCCATCAATAAAGTGCTGATGCCCATCTCAGAGGAGACTATGGGAGAGGAGGGCTGGGTAGGGGGGCCCTCTTTGGCCTGGGGGGTGAGGGGGTGGGGTGGAAGGGTGGTGTGCACTGGGGAGGGTCGGAGACAGTCTGCTTAATTCTGCAAAGGTAAGTCCGAAAGTATGGCTCTGGAAGCATGGAAGCCTTTGTTAAACTAAGATACCCAAAGGCGCAGCTATTATTTCCCTAGACACCTCCCCCTGCCCCCCCCGCCCCCTGCCAGGTGGTGTTTCTATCTCGAACGCTTCCCTGAGAACGTCCGTGCTCCTCAATTCACACCACATCAGAACGACAGTCTGGCCATCCTGGATACACTCACATGGTGCTCAGGTGGAAGGTTCCTTGAGTTTGGGGGACAAAATGAAGCCTGAAGGGGAAAAATGAGAGTTTGGGAGTGGGGGAGGAGGATAGGGGTAAGGTTTCTCAATGAAAGTGTCATAGGACAGCCCTGACTACTCTCACAGAATGAGCCAGGAACGAAACCGTGCAAGATTCATTGCTATGAAGAAGGGAAACCATTCCTTGTGTGACTTTCCTGCCCTTTTTCCTACCTAGGCAGTTTTCAGTTGTTGTATTTTTTAATCATTTTATCAGGGCCTCATAAAACTCTTATCACAATCCATCCATACATCAATTGTGTGAAGCACATCTGTATATTCATTGCCCTCATCATTCTCAAAACATTTGCTGTCCACCTAAGCCCCTGGCATCAGGTCCTCCTTTTTTCCCCTCCCTCCTCAGTTCCCCCTCCCTCATGAGCCCTTGATAATTTATAAATTATTATTTTGTCATATCTTCTACTTTCCGACGTCTCCCTTCACCCACTTTTCTGTTGTCTGTCCCCCAGGGAGGAGGTCACATGTAGATCCTTGTAATCAGTTCCCCCTTTCCAACCCACCCTCCCTCTACCCTCCCAGTATCGCCACTCAAACCAGTGGTCCTGAAGGGATCATCCACCCTGGATTCCCTGTGTTTCCAGTTCCTATCTGTACCAGTGTGCATCCTGTGGTCTAGCCAGACTTGCAAGGGAGAATTCGGATCATGATAGTGGAGGGAGGAGGAGGAAGCATTTAGGAACTAGAGGAAAGTTGTATGTTTCATTGTTGCTACATCCCACCCTGACTAGCTCGTCCCCTCCCCGAGATCCCTTTGCCAGGGGATCTCCAGTGGCCTACAAATGGGCTTTGAGTCTCCACTCTGCACTCCTCCACTGATTCACTATGGTAAAATTTTTTGTTCTGATGATGCCTGATACCTGATCCCTTTGACACCTCGTGATCACACAGGCTGGCGTGCTTCTTCCATGTTGGCTTTGTGGCTTCTGAACTAGATGGCTGCTTGTTTATCTTCAAGCCTTTAAGACCCCAGATGCTATATCTTTTGATAGCTGGGCACCATCCACTTTCTTCACCACATTTGCTTATGCACCCATTTGCCTTCAGCGATCGTATCATGGAGGTGAGCACACAATAATATGATTTTTGTTCTTTGATGCCTGATAACTGATCCCTTCGGCACCTCGTGATCACGCAGGCTGGTGTGCTTGTGTGCTTCTACCATGTGAGCTTTATTGCTTCTGAGCTAGGTGGCCACTTGTTTACCCTCAAGCTTTTAAGATCCCAGACACTATATCTTTTGATAGCTTTCTTCACCACATTTGCTCATTCACCCACTTTGTCTTCAGTGGTTGTGTCGGGAAGGTGAGCATCATAGAATGTCAATTTAATAGAAGAAAGTATTCTTGCGTTAAGGGAGTACTTGAGTGGAGGCCCAATGCCCTTCTGCTACCTTAACACTAGACCTATAAATATGTAGATGCACATAGATCTATTTCCCCATCCTCATACATAAATATATTTACATATGTACATGTCTTTATCTAGACCTGTATAAATGCCCTTTGCCTCCCAGCTCTTTCCTCTATTTCCCTTGACCTTCCTCCTGTCTCACTATATGCTCAGTCCCCACGAGGGTTTCAGCAATTCCTCTTGGTTACATTGCCCTTGATCATGCCCTACCAGGCCTCCCACACCCTCCTCACCACCAATTTGGATCATTTGTTGTTCCCTTGTCCTTGGGTTTGTTAACACCACTTCCTTTCTCCCCCTCCCCCTCCCCCTCTCCCATGTCCCCCCGGAACTGTCGGTCCCGTTGTTTTCTCCTCCACATTGTTCATCCAGCCTATCTTATTTAGACAGGCCTGCGGAGATAATAACATGCACAAAAGCAAGCCAGAGCAAAACCAAGTAACTATACAACAAAACAACAACAAACTTCTTCACCCTACCCAGCCACTCCTATGCTCATCCCGTGTCCTTCAAGAGAACCTACCAAAATAGCCCCTTTGACATGCCCAACACCAGTCACCATGACTCTCTGAGCTGCCCACTCTGCCTTGCATTAAACTGGTAGATCTATTGTTTCGATGAGATGCTTTTTGGAAAGCACTCAACGGAGAGAACTTGTTTGCAGCTATCCACCAATCACAGAGACATGGCCAGAGATAGGTTTGATTGGGATAAACCAGTCCGGGGTGTACTGGAACCTCCCAGTAGCAATATTTTTTGACTTACCCTCTTCTTAATCCTGAAGGGGTTTTGGCGTACCAGAGGGATGGATTTGAATTTCATTTCTCCAGGAAGGTTCTGAAAAGTGATCCGAATTCCTTACGCTCCACTTCTTGCTCCTGGCTGCCTCTGAGAGCATGGTGGAGTGACAGAGAGTCTGTGATGTTCCTTTCGGCCCCCAAGCCCAACTTGTAAGGGTGAGGCTCCTGGAGGCTGGGGCAGCTCAGGACTGAGGGAGTGGGTCTGGGGCAGCAGGTCAAGGTCTATGGAAACAATGAACCTGATAAGGCCACACCCACCACCACTGAGTCTATTCCAACATGGCAACCCTCTAGAGGGTTTCTGAGCTGTAAACCTTTATGGAAGCAGGTAGCCTGGTGTTTCTTTCTCAGAAGAGTTGATGAATTGCAGAAATTGCTTGCAATTATCAGTCCAAAAGTTAACCCACAGCCCCAGCAGGGGTCCTTGTGAATCTGAGATGAAGAGGGGTTCCACTGAGGGGGCCCAGGTCCCTGAGAAGGGGATTCCAGAGCTGCTGCCAGACTCATGGGGCAATGGGAAGGTGCAGGAAGCGCTCATCCATCCGTTCCTGTCAGTGGATTCTCTACTTTGTCGTGTACATTAAGGTCTCTTCCAAAGCCCAAAACCAAACCTACTTCCATTGAGCCACCCTATATAAGAGTTCTCAGGCTGTAAATCTTTGTTATTGTTTACTGTATAAGAGGGAGCTTTATAACAAGAAGTAATTATATATATCAAGAAAACATCCCAGCCCAGTCTAACTCAAGGCCATATGTCTGATACTAGTCCATAAATTCCTCTTCAGACTCACACAGCCCCGTGCAATGATGCAGAAGGCAGGAAGAGCACAGGCCGGTGGGTACAAAGTCATGCGGATCTAAAGTCTGTGGGACACACTGCAGGGCTCCAACAGCTCTCAGGATCACGAGCAAGCAGGAAAGTGAAGGCAGGGAGAAGAGACTGAAAATCTTTATGGGAACAGACAACCTCATCTGTCTCCTGAGGAGTGGCTAGTGGTTTTGAACTGCTGACCTTGCAGTTAGCAGCCCAATGCTAACTGGGTTAACCAGGGCTCCTTAGTCAACCAACCAACAAACAAAAAGCTCACTGCCATTGAGTCCATGCTGCTTGCTCATAGTGACCCCTTGTGAGCTTCTGAGACTGTAACTTTATGGGAGTAGAAAGCCCAGTCTTTCTCCCTCAGAGCTGCTGGTGGTTTCAAACTGCCAACCATGCAGCCCAACCCGTAACCACTACACCACCAGGGCTCCTAGGACTACTTAGGGTCTCTTTTTAGAAATCTCACTGCCCTTGAGTCAATTTCAACTCATGGCAACTCTATAGGGCAGGGTAGAGCTGCCCCTGTGGGTTTCCAAGACTGTAACTCTTAACAGGAGTAGAAAGCCTCATCTATCTCTCATGGATCAGTTGATGGTTTCAAACTGCCAACCTTGTGGTGAGCCGTCCAACATGCCATGCCACCAGGTCTCTGAGCCCAGCGAAATTAGTCAAAAATGATCCAATTAGTACAAGGACTTAACCCAAATACAACTGAGTCCAGCTCAGGACATTTTGTTAAATTACTGAACTCAGCAGCATGAGTCAAAACAAACAACACCCTCCTCACCGGTTGATCCCAAGTCCTGGAGGCCCAGTGATGACGTGCTCAGGCGCCAAGCAAAGGAGTTGGTAGTTGGGGTCTGCTAGCCGCCCCTCAGGAAGATTCTGTGGCAGTCTGCCTCTTGGAAGATTTCATTTGGTCTTGGAAACCTGGTGGGCAGTTCACCTCTGTCCTAGAGGGTCGCTAGAATTGAAATCCATTCAATGGCAGTGGGCCCTGGTATTTTAATGGGCTGGTAGGCATCCTTCGGGTGAATGAATGCCCCTTTGGACTATGATTTCACCGAGTTTCAGCAACCAGAAACTCAAAGGCAGAGCAGACTTTGGCAAGAGCAAACACGTACGCGCTCCACAGATTCTGATGAACTACAAGCACGGAGGTTGAGATTTTCATTCTTTTGCGATAATGAATCCAGTGGGAGGTGGGGACACTTCCCAGGCTCGGGGTGGATCTCCGGGCTTGGGCTCCGGCCTGCAATTCTCATCCATTTTCTTTGATCCCCTCTGTGTACACTGGAATGCTCTGGCCAGGCCTTTTTTCTGGACCACATAAGAGCTTTAGGAGATTTATAAATAGAGTTACAGTCACAGGGCTGTTTTCCCACCACTCGGGTCTGTAAATTGAGATGGCTGCGACGAGAGGTGGGAAGGCAGAGGTGGCCATCCCCCTTCCTTGGCCTCTTCCCAGCAAGTGTATTGATCGATTCCTGTGCTCCCAGGACCTCTGACACCTGAGGGGTGATGGCCTCTCCCTCCCTGGCTTCCTACTGAGAGGAGGGACAGCATCCTGGGAATGCTTTCGGATCAGGCCCCACCTGCCCTCCCTGAGGCTTGGGCACTTGAATCGCAAGAGCTGTGGTGGAGCAGCCAGTTCCAGCCCGTGTGCGCCCAAGTAGAACCCCGCTCTGGGCCTGTCCGTGGCTCACCAGCAGCTTGTCGGAAAGCACCAGCTGTTCCTCTGAAGTGTCCCTGGGCGGACTCGAACTTCCCACTTTTTGGCGGAGCACTTTATCTGCTTGCACCACCTCGGGAGAACAACCGGATACTAGGAGGACGGCACTGAGAAAATACAGTAGCTCAGTCAGTGAAAAAACAAGATAACATCATCGGGGGCCTATTTCTATGGGAAATTGCTTTCTATTTGGGGTCTCCTACTTGGGGAATCTCCCTCCTTAGAAAATCCAGGCTACCAATTCCTCCGTCACAGGTGCTAGGATTTTGTCCAAAGGTTGCATCACCCATCGACGCTGTACTTGGCTTAGAACCCTGACCATGCATTTTAAGAAATAAAATTGGCAGTCGGGAGTCCTGGTGGCACGGTGGGCTGAGTCTCAGGCAGTTCACCGCAAGGTTGGCATTTCAAACCCACCAGCCACTCTATGGGAGGAAGATGAGGCTGCCTGCTCTCTTGGAGACGTACAGTCTCAGAAACACCGTGGAGTGACTCCACTCTGTCCTCCAGGGTTACGATGAGCCGGAATGGATGCCAGGACAGTGGAAAGTGGAAGGATACATCTGGGTGGTAGGGCTCTGTAGTCTATAACCCTGGCCGGGATGATTGTTCTCAACAAGGGGTGACCTGGCAGCCGAGGGGGCATTTAGGCAGGTAGCCTGGGTGAAGTAAATGGTGAAGCCGAAGGTTGGTGGTTCCTCAGAAAACCAGCCTGGTGATCTGCCCACGAAAGAGCACAGCTTTGAAGGCCGGCGGGGCAGCTCTGCCCTGCACACACAGGGTTGTCGGGAGTCGGCATCGCCAGCAATGACAGAAGACATCTGGCAATGTTTGAGGTTCTGTTGCGTGTCCTGCCATCGGAGGACAGAGGACAGCCCTTTTAGCAAATAATGACCAAGCCTAGAACGTCAGGATGGGGAAACCTTGACGGGAATTCATTCTCAGGAGGAGGAAGGGCGACAGGGACTGTGGGAGAGACAACAGATCTAGGGAGCAAACCCAAGTGAAGGAACTCTGACCCGTCCACCCCACAAAGGTACCTCTTGGACACAGCCAGTTTGCTCTGTTCTAAAGCGCCACATGGTTCTGATTCTGTTTTTAGCCGAGGAGGGTATGCGTCGAGTGGGGAAAGATAGGAGTACCTCTGGAGAACAGTCAGGGGTAGAAGATTTAGGGAAAGAGTGACATGCAAACACCCTACCCCACCTGACATTGATGAACCTGGACCAGACAGCTGTCCTTCCTGCCAGGGCAGGGAAGAAGGAGGGATGGCTATGTGGGGGGAGTAGGACAGAAGGCTAGCCACACTGTCATTGTGGGGTCGTTTCTCTCCACAGTTGTTCTCGGGGGCAGCGTTGCCCCACCCATGACAACCTTAACCAGAGACAAACACTGTAGCATTAATTTAATTTTATTTACATTTCAGAGTCGTTGAGAGGAAACAAATTGGACCGAAGTTGATGGAAAGTGTCCTGCAGGATGGGGCCCGAGTATCCTCAGGCTGCCAGCCTTTGGTGAATGATGGCAGCGGCTTCTGCCCAGAGTGCCAGCCTCTCTGGAAGGCTGGCTGGGAGGCGGAGGCATCAACAAGGGACAGCCCATTCTGGAAAGATAGCCCCCTCGCTTCACTGCCCTTCACCAACAACCTTTACAACCACCTGTCCTTTCTCCTCTCCACTTTTCCTCGCAGCCTAGGATGCCTTCCTCTCCAAAACACCAGCCTGCTTGTTGCCCTTGCTGGTGTCGCGGTTAACCGCCAGGGTTGGTTTTTGTGTGAGGTTCAGTGTGGTGTTCGATTTACTGGAAGCCCTGGTGGTGTTGTGGGTTAGATGTTGGGCGGCTTACCACTAGGCCACCAGTTCAGACCCACCTGCAACTTCTCAGGAGGACAAAAAGATTACCTGTTCCCATAAAGATTACAGCCTTGGAAACCCCGTGGAGCAACTCGACTCTGCCCTACCCCAAACCAAACCAAACTCACTGCCATCGAGTAGACGCCGACTCATAGCGAACTTGTAGGACAGGGGACAACGGTCCTTGGGAGTCTCTGAGACTGTCATTCTTTACAGGAGTAGAAAGCCCCGTCTTTCTCCCCAGGGTGGCTAGCGATTTCGAACTGCAGACCTGGGGGTTAGCAGCCAGATTCAGAACCATGACGCCACGTCGCTGTAAGTGAGAATGGACTTGACAGTTAACCAATACCTTGGCAGCACAAGACCATGCAGAGGCCTTCTCATGATGACCCTTTCCAAAATCACGGCAGAAAGGGCCGCGGTTCTCATTTCCTCCCAACATCGGTCATTGAAAACTCCCTGGGCACAGTTCTGCTCGGATCCACGTGAGGTCGCCATGAATCAGAATCAACTCGATGGCAGTGGTACTGCATTGCCATTTCCTGTATTCCTAATCAGCCGCCTTTAGAAGGCCGGATGCTGGTGACGAGGCCTGCAGTTCAAACCCACCAGTCATTCCTCGGGAGAAAGACGAGGCTGTCTGCTCCCATCAAGACTTCCAGACGATAGGGTGGTCATGAGCCGGAATCAACTTGATGGCAGTAGGCTCACATACTTTGGACATGTGGTCAGAAGAGATATCACGCTTGGTAAAGTAGAAGGGCAGTGAAAAAGGAGGGGGGGCCTCAATGAGATGGACGGCCACATGGCTGCAGCAATGGGCTCAAACGTAAGAACCACTGTGCGCAAGGCCCTGGTGGGGCAGCAGAGGAATGCTCTGGAACAGACCAAATCATGTAAAATATACCAGGCTGGGTGGTCCCTGGGAGGTGCCAACTGAATTAGTCACCAGAAAGGCTAGTGGTTTGAATCCACTGAGGAATGCCTTGGAAGACAGACTTGGCAGTCTACTTGCGTTAAGGCTACAGCCGCTGAAAACCTGGTGGAACACCACAGCTGTCTTCTGACCTCCAAGCTCAGGAAAAATCAACACTGTCCCATGACAGGAGTGTTTTGAAGGTATGGGGACAGAGAGGTCATGTCCAGAGTGGGGCATTAACCAGACAGTAGCCGAGGTGTTTAAGGGGGATGCTAAGATCATGACTTTCTGGGGGACACTAACCACTCCAGTTAATGAACATCTGAGTCGTTCCCACTCTTTGGGTGTTGTGAATCCTACTACTATGAATAATTGCATCTAAGTTAGTCCTCTGTCTTAGGAGATGGACATGTATTTTCCCCTCTCTTGGGAGATATGGAGGTGTGGGATTTTGCTGGGTGGTACTTAAACTTGTGTCACACTGCTTAAAAGCTGCCAAACTGTTTTTCCAAAGTGGTGGCACCGTTTTGCATTCGTACGTCCAATACGCCAGGGTTCCAGTTTTACCACATCCTCGCCAACACTTGCTATTGTGTGTCTTTCTAATGAGAGACATTTCAGTGGGCGCGAAGTGGCATCCCCCGGCGGCTTTGATTCGCCTAGTGACTGATGATGGATGCTGCTGCACATCTTCTCACGGGCCTATGAAAATTTGTGTATCTTTGATGAAGCAGTCATTCATCTCTTTCGCCCCTTTTAAAACTGGATTGTTCCCCTTTGGACAAGGCTGTTTCGACCGTTCTTCCTGGGCCGTGGCTACCAGCCCTTCATCGGCTGTGTGATTTGCAGCTCTCCCGGCTTGCAGTGGTCTTTTCTGGTTTCTTTCTGACGGCATCCTTCGAAGCAGTTTCCACCGGCTTCTTTCCTCTGAAACAGGAATAGACGTCTGTTGTGTTTCAAGTCACAGTTTATTGAGGTTTCTTGTTATGAGCAGAAAAAGAACTGATGCCCGGCTCGCTCACCACCGCAGGCAGCAGCGCGCACGTCCCGCGGGCTGAGCAGCGTGTACACTGTGTGACAGGAACATGAAAGAGGGCTCACAAAGCTCTGAGTGGGGGCTTGGGGAAGCTGCTTGGGGTGGCTGGCATTTGAGTTAGGAGATGAGCTAGGAAACTCTTCCTTAGGTCATCCCCCCGCCAGCTGTGCCGTCTGAAGGCCAAACATGCTTCCTTCACCAGTTTTCAAAGTAAATTCTATCAGGCTCTTTATTTTCTGGGAGGAAAAGATATGAGGGACAGGCAGGCCCCAAATGATTTTGGAAGGGAAGAACTCACAGTTCGCTGAACCCATGTTGCGGACATGTCGATTCCGATTCAGAGCAACCCCACGAGGCAGAGTAGAACTACCTTTGCCGGCTTGTCAAGGGTGGGCTCTGCATTAGGCTGCAAGGTCCAGAGTTCAAAACCACCAGCTGCTCCATGGGAGAAAGATGAGGCTTTCTACTGCCATAAAGATTTACAGCTTCAAAAACAAACAAACAAATAAATAAGATTTACCACTTCATACACACTGCCATTAAGTAGATTCCGACCCATAGCTTCTGAGAGTATAACTTTTGACAGGAGTAGAAAGCCCCACTTCTCAAGAATCAGCTGGTGGTTTTGAACTGTTGATCTTGTGGTTAGAAGCCCAATGCATAAGCACTATGCCACAACTTCATTAAGCACCCACTCAGTTAGACGCTCTTCCTCAGAAGTCCCTCTCTGGCTGGCTGCCATCTAGGATGTCTCTCCCCACACCTGCTCCAGCCTTTTCCTGGATCCCTTTTGCTGGTCCTCTCCCAGGAGGACTTCACTGCAGTGTAGAGCAGTCTGCCCAGTGGCTACCACTAACCTTTCACCTTCCTGCCCAGCACAAAACAGGTCCTCGCCCATAAGTAATGAATCGCTTCGTTCTGGTCACCACCTACCCAGAGTGAGTGTGGCATTGCCCACCTGCCAGCCCCTCTGCCATTGCAGAGAAAGTTCGGATTACAGAGCACCTTTTCTCTCCCTCCTTCCAAAGCAAAAACTTTAACAGAATGCCACCCTTGTGCCATGCCCTGAGCCAGGTGTTTGAACAAATTCGTCTCATTCAGTCCTCACAGCAGCCTTTGGTGTGGGTGACTCCATTGGGTGGAGGAGGTAAGCAACACTCCTCTGAGAGGGTCCCTGGCTAGGGGAGAATGCAGCTGGGGTTTCAACCCAGGTTTAATGGGTCCCAAAGGCTTTGCACTTCTCTTGGTCTTTGGCGGCTTCTCTTATGAGCTGCTGTTTGGACTCTCTTCCGTCTTGACTTACCTTCCCTTGGACCTCTCCACTTCTTTGACTCCTCCGAAGTCTTGGCGTCTTCTGCCCTCAACCCTCGACTCCTTCGCGTCAGCCTGCAAGCGCCTCGAGGTTGAGACGCTGCCGCCCCAATTGAACCAAGAGCAGACTCCGGGGTGCTGCTTTCTTCGAGTCTCTCCCAGCTCCTGGCAGGATATGGTGTTAGTCTGTTTATTAGTTTCTGTCTCGTTTTGAGCTTTTTCTCGAGGTGTGACATTCATAAAGAAAAATGAACATGGCCTTAGGGGTTAACAAAAATACATCTGTGGCCTAAGGACCCAGGTCAATAAATGAAACATGGATAGCTTCCCCAAGGCCAGCCCCACCGTGCCCCTCTCCAAGATAGTACCCTGCCTCTTGCATGGATCACCCTTCAGACTCTTGACCTCGTCGATGATGTCTGCCTGTTTTTCAACTTTATATGAATGGAATCATAGGTAGACATTCTTTTGTATCTGGCTTCTTGCTCAACATGATTACAATTATTTTTGTTGAGTCACCCATATCATTGTATAGCACAGTTGTTTGTTCATTCTGAGATGATCTGGGTAGAGGAGAGGGGATGAGAAGTAAGTATCATGCACCCTGGGATCAGAGAGACCTGGTCTTCAATCCTGACTCTGCCGTTTACAAATTTAGCTCCCGAAAGCCTCCTCGTGTCCTCATTGGTAAGATGGAAAAGCAGAAGTTCTCCTGTAGATCATCATTTTTTTTTTGTTAGATACCATAAACAGGTAATGTGTGGTACTGGCCTGGAGCCCTGGTGGCGAATTGGGTTACTCATTGGGCTGCAAGTCGCATGGTCAGCAGTTTGAAACCACCAGCCGCTCGCTCCTCAGGTGAAAAAATTAGGCTTCCTACTCCCGTAAAGAGTAAGAGTCTCAGAAGCCCACAGGGGCAGTTCTGTGCTGTAGGATCCCCACTTTGCTGGCAACAGATTTGGAGTCTGGTGTTGAACCGTTACTGGTGTGGGGCAGAGACTAATGATGAAATCATAAAAGGATTCTTATTGATGAGCAACTTATTTCCGACGTGATCTCTGGAAAGGCGGCAATGTTGCTTGGGGGCAGGAAATGGAACCACCGTGGTGTCTATCTCTGGGGGTGTGCACAGGCAGGGAAACCTCGTTCCCACTTGGGGACACACCCTACCTGTATGTACACACATCCACGCACACACCTAAGCACACTCTCCCAGCAACTGGAGCAGTGTGCGTTTCACTCCAGTGGTTTTTTCCAGAAACACACCAGATGGGACTGGGCCTGCTACATGACTGAGCAGCCCCCACATCAGAAAGTCGTAATCATTGAATCCATCATTTGGTGCGGCCTGGGAGAGGGCACAGCTCCCCATCCTGCCCTATGGGGCGAGGAGGGATGTGCCCTCCCTCCCCTGAGCAGAGAGCGGACGTGGGCAGGCAGTTTCTAGCCAGTGAAGCCCAGAGAACAGATGGCAGCTGCACCTCCTCCTCCTCAGCCTGCTCCCTGGCTGCTGGGGCAGAGCCCAGGACCTGTGCCTCTGTTCCTCATGCAGGGCCACACTGCTGCTGCCCGCTTGGGGGCTTTGGAGTGACACAGACCAGACCTGCCCTGCCTTGCTGCCCTACCTACTGTGTAGCTTTGACCAATATTAGGAGCCTCTGTGAGTCCCACTCTTCACTGCCTTTACAACCCAAACTCACACTGCCAGCAAGTTGATCCCAACACATAGCAACCCTACAGGATCCAGTAGACATGACCTGCCCCTGTGGGTTTCTGATACTTTAAAAAAAAAAACCAAATCATTGTATTCGGGGCTCTTACAGTTGTGATCACAAGCCATTCATCAATTGAATCAGTCACATTTGTGCATCTGTCACCATTACCATTTTCAAAGCATTTTCTTTCTACTTGAGCCCTTGATATCAGCTGCTCTCTTTTCCCTCCTTCCCCCACCCTCCCACCCTCGTGAACCCTTGCTAAATTTATAAATTATTATTGTTTTCATATCTTACACCATCCGCCATCTCCCTTCACCTTGTTTCTGTTGTCCATCCCCCTGGGGCAGGGTGTGTGTGTGTGTGTGTGTATGTGTGTGCTATACATTGGTTGTTGTGACCAATTCCCCCTTTCTCCTGCTTCTCCCCACTGTTTCTACTCCCATTATTTTTCTTGAGGGGTTTATCTGTCCTAGATTCTGTGTATCGAGGGCTCTTATCTGTACCAGTGTACATTTGTGACATAGAACTGGGGTCATGATAGTGGGGGGAAGGAAGCATGAAAGAGCTAGAGGAATGTTGTGTGTTTCATCCAGGCTATGCTGCCCCTTGGCTGACTCATCTCTTCTTTGTGACCTTTCTGGGAGGGATGTCCCATTGTCTACAGATGGGTGCTGGGTCTCCGCTGGAGACTAACTCTAGAACTGCTGACCTTGCCATTAGCAGTGCAGTGAACGACTACTATGCTACTGAGTGCCTGTGAGCCAGTGGTTCTCAACCTTCCTCACGCCGTGACCCTTTCATACAGGTCTTCATGGGGTGGTGACGACCCCCCAGCCATAACATGATTTTCGTTGTTACTTCACTGTCATTTTGCCACTGTTATGAATCGGGCGGCCCCTGTGAAAGGGTTGTTGGACCCCCAAAGGGGTCACGACCCACAGGTTGAGAACTGCTGCTGCAAGAGCCCCTGAATCCCTTACCTTTAACTCTGTTCCCAACTCCTAGTCAGAAGGCAACTAGCCTTACTTTATTATTCACAGCTTTAGGCTGAAACATCTGGGGAAATGAAGCAAATATTCCATCCCCCAAATGTGTGGCTGAAGCGTGTACACACACTCACACACACACACACAATTTATGAAGGCTTGTGGGTGACCTGCCTGTAACTCCCCCTGCGAACTTGAGCTATACTACCAACAGAGGCTTGCCAGCCCGTGCATTTTGCCTGAGGGTTTTCTCTGAGGGTTGAAAAGGCTGTTCTGCTGGCAGCAAGCAGCCCGGGAGTGCTGGGGAATTCATAACTATTGTTAATTACAATGATGGCTAATAGAGGCCTTCAATTATGGACAGAAGTAGGTGTTTGAATGCCCACTCACTGTCAGGTGAGCTTACTGTAAGGCGTGAGCTTGCTCTTTTCCCAGAGTTCCCTACAAGGCTGAGCACCAGCTGCTTCTGGTGAGGGGGGGCGGGGGCGGTGCTAATGACTTACCCTTTATTGGCCACCTTGCATCCTTAGAGGAGCTCTGGTGCCACGGAGTTAAAGCACTCGGCTGCTGTGGTACTTATATAATCTGGTGGCAACTTGCGGCTATTAAGAGTGCAGAGTTGTATGAGCCCCTAATAAAATGTTAAAAAAAAAAAAAGGAAAAGCCTATTAAAAAAAAAAAAAGAAAAGACAATGCAATGGAACTTAGTGTTAATGGGAACTTAGGTACAGGCTTATATTATGTATGTGAACTATGGATCTTAAAATTGGAGTTGAGTGGAATAAATACTATATATATATATATATATATACATACATATATATATATATATATATATAAAAGAGTGAAGGGGTGAAGTTTAGCCTGTCAATCATGTCACAGCTTAATGACCACATTTGGAGGCGCCATGGAGATAAATAGCTCACTGGAGGCAGGACGCAGAGACTCTCCCAGCGAGACATTCCTGTTGAAAAGTCACATGGAGACACACTGATGGAGCCAGACCCCTGGAGCTGGAGGAGCCACGTGGAGACCCATGCCAGCGCTGAGATGCTTACACTGCCACTGGATCCACAGGACTTTTTACCCACTGGCCTGAGATCTTTCTGCATTAGGCCCCATTGCGTGTGTTGTATGAGTCTGAAGAGTAATTTATGGATTGGTATCGGACACAGGGGCTATTATCGGACTTAAAGACTTGATCTGGACTGGGATGTTTTCTTAATAGACAATTAGTCTTTTATATAAAGCTCTTTCTTACACATATATGAGTGTCTGTGTTAGTCTGGGTAAACAAATCCACAGAAATTCGTATGTATAAGAGAGAGTTTTATATAAAGGGTAAGTGTTCATTAAGAAAGCATCCCAACCCAGTGCTGTCCAAGCCCATAAGTCCAACATTAGCCCATATGTCTGACGCTGATCTACACAGTCCTCCTCAATCTCACAAAACACATGCAATGATGCTGACTGCAGGAGGAAAGCTGAATCAGTGAACGTGTAAGCATCTCAGCGCTGGCAGGGGTCTCCACACGGCTGCTCCAGCCCCCAGGGCTGCATCAGGGTAGGTCCATGCAGCTTCTCCTCAGGAATGTCTTGCAGGAAGTGAGCCTTGCCAGCTGAAGCAGGGAACTGGCTAAGGCAGCTGCACCCTGGTCCAACCATCAGAAAGCAAGAAACCCAAAAACTAGAAAGGCGAGGCTCACGGAGCCATTTATCTCTCCGCCCTTCAATTGATGCCACGTGTTTATCGGCCAGGTTGGCACAATAAACCTTAACTACCTCAACGTCTATGGATTTGTTTCTTGAGTCAATCGGAGTAAAACAGCTGTTAACCCAAAGGTCTGGTTGAAGTCCACCAGCTTCTCTGCTGGAGAAAGGCGTGGCTTAGAGCTTCTGTAAAGCCACACAGTCTTGGGAGGGCTGAGAAGGCCGTTCTACTTTGTCCGACTGGGTTGCCATGAATGGGAATTACTTTGATGCCTGTGGGTTTTGCCTCCTTAGCAAATGTACTCTGCACCTCCCAGTTCTTGTCTCAAGGTCAGCCTCTGAGGCAACCCAAACTAGGACATCAGCCTTTCAAGCCCATCATGGGCATCTAAGCCTCTTCCCCAATCCTAACTGGTCCCCAAGCCATCAGTTCGGCTTGGCATCTAAATGCCTACTCCTGACTCCTCATCTCCCCAACTCTGGCTCCTTCCCATGTCTCAACCTCATGATGAATTCTAACCCTTTATCCCCTCTAACTACTTCACTGCCCTTTCATCATCATCCTTGGTTATTGCACTGGGTCAGGAGCCTTGGTGGCACAGTGGTTACGCATAGGGCTACCAATGGCAGGATCTGAAGTTTGAAACCACCAGCTTAACCTCGGGAGAAAGAGGTGGCTCTCTACTCCCATAAACAGTTACCGTCTTGGAAACTCACAGGGGCAGTTCTACCATGCCTAAAGAGCTGCCGTGAGTCAGCATCGACTCTATGGAACTGAGTTTGTCTTTGGGGATTTTCACTGGGCCAGTTCTTGGAGCCCCGAGTAGCCACACGGGTCCAATTCATCCCTGGAAACAATGTGTGTGAAACTGCCATCAGGGCCTAACCCTGCAGCTGGCAGAGCTCGAGGACCATTGCTCTGGCTGCCTTCTCACCTCCAGACAGCCATCAGGAAGGCCGGGACACAATGTCCTAGAGGAGCCACCCCAGGGACTGTGGGCTGGCTCCACGCCATGGGGGCTGGGCTGACCTGTGGCAGTGTGGTCATCGTCTGAGCACTGAGCCTGCAGGAGATGGGGTGGGGTGACACAGGCTGAGGGATGGCATTCCTCTCCAGGGCCTGGCCCCGCTCCGCTCCCTGCAGTTTCCTATCTTGATACTCTTCTGTCTGAGTATTTAGATGCAGTCAAGGAAACAGCGTCCGGGTTGGCATTTCAAACAGTAGCTGCAACCAGCTCACATATTTCCCCTGCACCTAGACGTTTCAAAATCAAAAGGCTAAATAAAGTTAAAGGCAAATGGCATTGAAATACTAACTGGAACAAAGGCTGGATAGTCTCAGTATCAATATTGCTTCCAACTAAACCTAACTCACTGCCATTGAGTCGCTTCTGACTCTTAAAATAATGTGAAACAACACCCCCCCGCCAAAAAAAAACCTTGTAGAAGAACAAAGGGCATAAACTGATAATACACAGAAAAATTAATCAAACTGAGCTTCCAGTGGTGCATACCTAGTAGACATGGATATCTGTATCATCTGAAAATAATCTGGGCCTTATTAATAACTGGACAATGCAAATGGAAACATCCGTGGGATGCCAAGTTCTACCTATTAAGTTGGAAACAATTAAGGTAAGGGTGCCCAGCCCCAGGCTGCTGTGTGTGCGTAGTGGTGGTGGTGGTGGGGTGCCCTTCTCCTTCTCTGTAGGAGTAGTACTGGGTACAACCTTTTGGGAGGGCAGGCTGGCCATATAACAATAACAAATGCTAAACGGTATTCCAATTATTTTTCTAAAAAAAATCCAAGATGTTACTAGGACAAATGGACAAAGAGGTTATTTGTAGACCTTAACTGTCCTTCGGGACAATATTTAGAACAAGTTAATTGCCTACATCTACCACTAGAGGATAAGAGCCACCGAGGTAGGGAATCTTTCTTTTTTATTTTCTTTTTAAAATCATTTATTGGGGGCTTATAAACTCTGATCACAATCCATCCATCCATCCATGGTGTCAGGCACATTTGTACATTTGTTGCCCTCATCCTTCTCAGAATGTTTGCTTTCTACTTGAGCCCTTGGTAGCAGCTTCTCATTTCCCCCCTCCCTCACCCTTGATTTCTATATTATTATTTTTTTGTGTCTTACACTGTCTGACATCTCCCTGTACCCATTTTTCTGGGAGGGGGTTATATGTAGATCATTGTGATTGGTTCCTCCTTTCTCCCCCACCTTCCCCTTCCCTCCTGGTCTGGATACTCTCATTATTGGTCCCAAGGGGCTGATCTGTCCTGAATTCCAGCTCTTATCTGTACTAGTGTGCAGGGAACCTTATACTTGTCTCATTTAAGGCTTCTGCGATGCCTTCAATGGTATCCAATACATTCTGTGCCCTCTCTCTTCATTGCTGCGGAGCTGGGTCCCCGACTCATAGAATGCTCCCCGTTAACAGCATTCCCTCAACTGGGCCACTGGGATGCACAGGGCTGTGGTTTGATTTTCAGGAGACGGCCACCACGCCTCTCTTCCTAAACCACCAGCTGCCATGGTGACCATGACAACCCACGACCACCTCCTGTGCGTCAGTATAGAACTGTGCTGCATCAGGTTGGTTTGTTTTAATGGCATTTCTTAAAGTAAATCACCAGGCCTTTCTTCCTAGGTGCCCCTAGTTCAGCGGTTCTCAACCTGTGGGTCACGACCCTCTTTGGGGGTTGAACAGCCCTTTCACAGGGGTCGCCCGCTTCATAAGAGTAGCAAAAATGACAATTATGGAAGTAGCAGTGAAAATAATTTTATGGTTGGGGGTGGAGGTGGGGGCACCACAACATGAGGAACTGTATGAAAGGGTTGCGCCATGAGGAAGATGGAGTCTAGCTGGATTTGAACCTCTGATTTTTCCATTAGTAGCCAAGTGGGTCAATTGCTTGCATCATCTGGAGTCTCTGTTGGAAAGCATAGCTCATTTTAGATGTCTTCGCTTACAGATGGGGAAATTGAAGCACAACCAGGCAACGTGACTTCTCCAAAGGTTCACAGAGATTTGAGGATGGATTCGAACTCAGGAAGCCTGCCTTTTGAGCCACTCCTCTGTCTACTGGACTGTAGTGCAAACCCACGTGCACAGATGTGGAAGTTGCTCGTGATATATTTCAAAGTGGGGAAAAAACCCACAACCCAATCCGTGTGAGCCCGCTTACATAACCAGGCAGAAATGTCAAGCCTGGAGGGCGACAGACCAGAGTGTTCACAAAAGTCTCTCGGGGAAGGGGGGGCCCAGGAGAACTTTCCACATTATTGGAATTTCTTCCCTGTCCCCCCGCAAAGGTCAAGTATTTCTAGGCAGGCTGGTGGGGGGGGGAAGGTGAGAAACAATCTTTCGATTCTTGAAAAGAAATGTAAAAGTCAAATCAAATTTCACACCAAGATGGTGTAAGCAGCAGGGAAAGCGGCAATTGCTTGGTGGCTGAGGAACGCAGGACGTGAAATGGCAGCGTTTTCTCCTCTGCTTGCCGCTCTTCCCCATGGCGCCCTCCTCTTAATGTAATTTATTTTGAGTTTCCTGCGAAGGGCTGAGGATGGCATGCTTGGTTGCCTTTCTTTTCCCTCGGCTCTGAAAGTTTATCCATGCCAACTGGACCGTGAGTCAAAGAACCGACTGCACATCAGCAAACTCGGGGACTGTGGAAGGGACCTTAGAGAGAAGGTTGGGTTGAGCAGGTTTCACAAAAGAACCCCATTCCCCGACCCCACCTTGGCCAACCAAACCCAAGTGAGGAAGCAGAACTGAAACCAGGCTGCTTGGCCTCTGAGAGCATGCTTAGCTAAGGCTACCACTATGCACAGCGTCAGGAGAGACAGACAGTAAAAGACCATGCTTGGGTCTTAGGCTCCAGTCCCCCTGTTCCACACGTGTGCCCGAGGATGCCAGGTCACTTGGCTTGGTGTTTCCTGGCTTTCAGAGGCTGAGCAGTTCCTGAGCTAGGGCTTGCCTCCTTCCCAGGTGAGAAGTGCCCATCCCATCTCTTTTCTGATAGGCCAAGGCCCTTTTATTTTGTTTCAAGAATGATTAACACTGCTCTCCATTCTCTCCAGAGGCCCAGGGTTCTCCATCCTCGGGAGTGGCTCAGGGTCAAGACCCACAGGGAAGGCAAATGGGGAAGAGAACCCAGAGGCAAGGCAAGGCAAGGCAATGAACCCTGGTTAAGCTTGGAGAATTGGGTTGGGATGAGCCCGGGGCTGGCTTGTTTTAGACATAAGAGTAGGATTAAGACTGAAGCCAGCATTTGGATTGGGCACTCATTAAATTATAAAAGTGGGAGGGTTGAGACAGAGTTGTTGGGTAGGGATGAGGGTCTGAGTTGGAGGACTGGCTCACTCAGATATCTACAAGTATTTTTGTTGTTCTTGCTACTGTCTTAAAGGGCTAAGGCCCTATTCTATTCTTATCCAGAAAACAGCCCTTGTAAGCTCCTGCCCCCGAGTCACATCAGGCTCATTCCCAGACAGCCTGAGTCACTCCTCAAGAGTTCTTGTGGCTGAAGCATTAATATTATCCTTTAGCAGACCCTACTGAGCACATAGATGGCTCCTTTCTGGCCAGTAGTGATTGCAAACTACCCCCAAGAGTGACATCACAGGTTCACCTGGAATGTAATCCACCCTGGAAAATAGTCGAGACAAGTATGACAAAAGTACTTCCTCCAATTACCCCCACATGTTGGTCTTCTAATTTGATGATGCCAGAAAGTTTATGTTCTCTCTGAGCTTTCAACCAGCGAAGTGAGCAACCTGTAGGGATCGGTCCCAGGGCTCTTCATATAAAGACGTTGGCAACCAAGAGTGAAGCCTTAGCTGGTGGGATGCTAATACAGAGGGTCTCATTTCACACACCTTTCGGTGCATTTCAGTCTCTTCGGTAGGAGGTGCGGTATTGTCGGTAGCAGGTGTGTTGCTTCAGCAGCTGGTGGGAATGCCTGGGCATTCCCTAAGGGTAGTCTGAATAGGGATGCCAATGAATATACGAGGAACACATTTTGGTGCCTTTTCACTCCACAAATATTTACTGAATGGCTACCAAATGTGCCCTGGGCTTTGTGTGTATAGTGGTGCATAAAACTCGACATGCTCTTTGGAGACACATAAATATTGAATGACAAACAGTGGTAGGTGCTACAGAGGAGGAAAGCGTCACGTGAAAGAGTAATGGGCATCATGACTTTGACTGGGGCCAGGCACCAGGGCAGGCTTCTCTGAGGGAAGTAACATTTCATTTAGGGCTGAAGTAGTTTTTAAGTAGAAGTTAGGTCATTGGAAAATGAACTCCAATTCTGGAACCTATCTATTGTTCTTTATGCTTTTGAGTTTTAGGGCAGAAATTATTCCTTTTTTTTGGGGGGGTCTGGAACCTTTGTTGTGAACATACCTGATCTTTGAGAACCAAGGACCCCAAGGATGGGCCTCTGGTCTCCGTGTCTGCATAACAAAAAGGGAGAATCTTGACTAATACAGTTGAACTAACTCAAGAGTGGCATAAGTTAAAACAGTCCGATTCTTTCTATTGGCGACTGGGAGTCAGAGATACTAATGAATCTATACTGGTTCCTTGAAGGTAGAGGGTACGTTTGCACAGTCGTGCTCATCTGTGTTTCCAGAGAACAAGCAGAACCAGGCTGCAGAGAAGAATGGCATGGTTCTATTGGAGAAGCAGAGATGGAAGGACACGTAGCCAGAGGGAAAGAGAGGTTTGAGAGATGGGCCACTGGGCTTCCCGAGGGATTTTAGGGCCTTGTTTCAGTCCCTCATGAGATTTTACTGCTCTTTGTGCATCTCATTTTATCTAAAACTTTTGTTTGTATTATTTCCTCTTGACAAAATTTAAGTGGGTTTCTGTTACTGGCAGATAATATAGCCTTGGCTAAAACAGTGGTTTATCAAATAAGATGAGCTTTGTTGGAATACCAGTCATTTAACGCTAGGTTTCATGAAGAGTGACAAGATTGAGGGTATGGTAGAATTTTCACCTTCTGTGGGGGACACGACGGTTCAGCTCTCAGCCAATATACCTGTCTGTCACGATGCCATAATGCTAAACAGGTCTCAGTGGAGACTGTACAAACGAGGAAAGACCTGGTGATCTACTTACCCCAAATCCTGCCAAAGCAAACTTTATGGATCACAATGCATGATCTTGTTGGCCATGAGGCCCTCTTGATGGAAGCTAACACAATGGAGATTATGTGGGCAGAGGAGTAGGGACCATTTCTCCCTTGGCAGAATTTGGGCAGCGTTTTTGTTGAAGTAATATGCTCCCAAAGGACCAGTTAGGAGTGTGCTGAGCTACAGGGAGGAAGGGCAGTTGGGGCAGAGGAGAAAAGTCTAGAGATCTAAAAGAACAAGAAATGGAAACCACTGCCTGAAATGCAGGGAAAGTGGAGAGGGCTTAGAAAATACCGTGCACACACACCGGATACTCCATCGTTTGTTGATTGTAAATAGAGAACAGATGGGTAGGTAAGGTCCTAAGAATGACAACTATTTATCCTAAATTTCTCTATCATTAAAGTGCCAACAAAGCCTCACTAATCTCACTTTGATAAAAGCCTCTAATGGATGTGGCAATTTTATGTCAGTTTAATGAGTCCAATGAGAGCTAAGTGTGCTGTCGGACTTTACCTATGCTGTAGGTTTTGGAAGAAGTATTTATCAAAGGCTTTGAAAAATCTACCAAGTCAAAAGTAAATTCTATGCAAATTAACCAGCATTCGCGTTTGGAGGGCCCTTGGCTTTGAGCAGCTTGAGTTTTCCAATCATGTCTGCACCAGCAACACCATCTTTGCTCGTCAGAAGTGCAGAAGCCAAAAGGAATGGCAACAACTTTGACAAATCCATAGAAAATGCCCAAACAGAAATGCCATGTGGTACAAACACGAAGAAAAAAGTAACACGTGGCAATAAAATTAACCTAGGAAAATCCTGTGAGGCTCTCATGTGCCCGTTGGGTAAGGGGACAAGGTACAGTTCTTTCTCGGTTGCTTTCCTGAATGGAGCAGGGCCTCAGGGGAGAATCTAATCAAAGTTTGCTCCGAGTAGAAATTAGTCATCAAAACTAGACTTGTGCTCACGATGGGCTGGGGGATCAGAATGAGTTTAGGAACAATGCCAAGAGGCATGGTATTACTAGTTTTTTAGTGGCTCTAAGAACTTTGGCCAGTATCAATTTCTAGCGTTGATTCTGCCGTAACCACCTTTCTAAAAAACAAAAACCACACCGTCCACTCCTCGTAAAACAGCTCCCCTGGACTAAGCATACAGGGTGGGATTGCAGCTCTGGGGACCATGGAGGGGGAAGAGGTGGGGATTCGGATCTAGACACTTTTCCTCCTTCATTCCTGAGGACGGAGAGGGGTATTTCCCAGCTGCTCAACACTCCCAACTGGAAGAGTGGGTTTGGTACAGAGGCCTGAAAGAGAGATTCCCAAGGAGTTGGCAGTTCCGGTTCTCCGGCACGGCCAGACACCGGCAGGTTGGCGTATTCCCAGGCAGCCAGTGGAAGACCCAGCCCCACTTCCGGGTTTGGAAGCATTCCTTCTGGGGCCCCTCCCAGCGCTCGGGGAATGGGGTCCCCAGGCGCATGCGCAGCGCCCGACCGCCGCTCTGGGACCGGCCCAACTTACCCTAAACAACTAACCTGCTCTCCAGCCCCCCCCCCCCGCCCGGGGCGTACCATTCGCCTTCAGGGGGAGGCACAGGGCCCCCGAGTCCCCAGAAGCCTGCCTTCCATGCCCACTTAGAGGAAGGCACATTTATGTCAGCTTTGTAAAAGTCCCAGTGCAACAAAGCCCTCGGAGGCCCGACGCCGAGTGACACGCGGACGCCCTCGGCTCGGCCCAGAGCCCCGCATTCGGCCTTTGAGGCGCCGAACAAAGTGGCACGCCCGGATCCCAGCTGATCAGCTGCTGGGCTTTGGCGGCGGCTCCCCCGGGCGAGACCATCGGTGACTCTTCGGAAGGGGTGCGTAGCGAGGGGAGGGGGCGGAGCGGCCATTGTCCGGTCAGCGCAGCCTCCGGGGGAGGGGGGAGGGGAGAGTGTTCCGGCGTGGGGGCGGCCCGAGGCTACTCCGCAGCCGCTGCTAGCCCAGAGCCGGCGGGGGCCTCCGGTCCTTCCCCGCGCCGCCGCACGAGACATCGCTCTGGCTAGGGAGCGGCGGTGGGAGCTGCCGAGGGCGCCGGGTCTGCCCTCCTCCCCCGCGGTCCTCGGTTCGCCCGCACGCCCCTCCTCGTCAGCTCTCCCCTCCCTCTTCCCTCCGCGCCTCCCCAGGCCCCCCCCGTCTCCGCAGGCCGAGTGGTGCGGCCCGCCTCCAGCTGACCGGCCTGGAATCCCGGCTCGGAGCCCCGGACTCGCGCCCGCCCGCGCGCCCGCTCCCTCCCCCTCCCCCTGCCCCGGGCCCCCCGACGCCGCCGCCTCTTCCGAGCGGGGCCCAGGCCCAGCCGCCACCACCGCCGCCGCCGAGCGCCGCCGCCGCCGAGCACCATGGGAGACGCCGGGAGTGAGCGCAGCAAAGCGCCCAGCCTGCCGCCTCGCTGTCCCTGCGGCTTCTGGGGGTGAGTGCCGGGCTGGGTGGGGGCGGGGGCCGGGGCGCGGGCGCCGGGCAGTCGGGGCAGGCCTCGGGGCCCCGAGAGGCCGGGGCCCTGGGGGCTGGGCCCTGGCTGGGCCTACGAGGAGGGGGGCAGGGGCCACGACCGGGAGTGGGCCACCGGGTGGGAGGCTGGGAGCGGGCCGGGAAGGCCCTGCCCAGGGTGCGTTCCTGTCCCTTGGGACTCGCCTGCCTGCCTGCCAGGGACTCGGGCCTCCAGGGGCCTCTGGGGCCACGGATGAGGGGGGCAGGGCAGCGGAGGAAGGAGGAGGGGTGGTGTTGGCACCTCCCAGTGGTGCAGGCTTGCCCCCTTCCTTGGCATGTGGAGGCTAGCCCTTCTCCCCCCTGTCTCCCTGGGTATGAGTTGGTGCCCCGGCACCGGGAGGGTATTTCCTCTGACTTTTTCACCTCTCCCTTCCCCCCAGAAACTTGCATCATCACTTCCTAAATTATATCCCAGTGCCCCATTTGCTTTTGGGAAGCACTTCCCCGTCACCCAGGTTTTAACATCGAGCCTAGCAGCCAAGCTGGGATAAAGTTAGAAGACCGTGTGGAGGTCTTACCTTTAGTTGAGACACGTTTGAGCTCTGTGAACATTCTTTGTTCAAAACACACACCCACAGCAACCCCCAAACCTCTAGCAACCCGATTTGGGAATAGGAGAGTCAGTCTGTTTGGTGGGCTCGCTCCCCGTCCCGTCCCCCCAATTCTCTTAATTGAGAAAATTCATGTTCACCTGGGGCAGCACACTTGGCTCTCCTTCACCACCCCAGGTGGGAGGGGGGTGAGCCATTGCGAGGTGGGAAATTCTACTTTCCTCCCCCAAGTCACAGTGTGAATTCTCCTTGTAACGCTTTGGCTTCTGTGGCTTGCTGCTGCTCCTACCTCACAGGTGCCTCCATCAGCCTTTCTAACTATGGTTCTGTGGGGAGGAAAGGACAGACCGCAGGCCAACTTTCATGATTCAGCCTTTTTTAGTATTTTTTTTTAAGATTCAGTCTATTTGGAGGCCGGAAATAAGTGAATACTTCTGGTTCAGAACATCTCGAGAGAGAAATTATGAAGTTTAATTTTTTGTCATTTTCCAGATCTTGGGAACAACAGTTAAGGTAGAAATTAGGGCTTTAATTTTGGGAGTGCAGAGAAAGACTGGAGAGAGAGGGTCTTGAGTAAAGATTTCTGAGAAATCTGTTGAATCCAAAGGTTATGATGAAAAAGCAGAGTCTTTAGTCTTTTTATTTTCTGCCTTTATTTTTCTCAAGGGAAAAATGATGAGGCTTTGTACTTCCATAAAGAAAATTTTGGAAACCCACTGAGACATTTTGACCTTGCCCCTATAGGGTGGATAGGAGTTAGACTTGACTCGATGGCAATGAGTTTGTTCGGGTGTTCTTTCTCCAAAGTTTCCCAGTAGAACATTAGTCTGGATTAAAATCAAAACCAAACTCACTGCCATTGAGTTGATTCAAACTAGTTGAGTAGTTGAGAATAAAGGAGGGCATCTCCAGAAGTCCTAAGGCCTGACACTATTTCAAGTTTATAGTCTCCCCTTCATTTCGATTTTAAAATAACGGAAGTTGGCTAAGCGCTTTTAAAGGACAATCTAACCCCCAGAAGAATGTGAAAAGTTAGGAGTCAGTATCTCTTCTATTAGCAGATGGGGAAACCGAGGCTTGAAGAAGATGCAGGACTTAGACACACAGGGAGGGGAGGGTAGAGTTGGTTGAAACCATCCTGTTTGTGACCTCAGTCTGCTAGTCTGGGAAAATCTGGTGTCACAAGCCTCAGAATTCATGAGGCCCAAAGAAAGTAGCTGTCAGTGGCAACTAATGCCTAGGAGGTAGCAGAAGCCTGTTTCCTGGCAACACGTTGTAGTCCTTGAGACCATTATTATGAATGGAACCTTTATTGAGAGACTTACACGAAGCCTACGTCACTGAGCAATGCAGTGGCTTGCCTCCCTTTAGACAGTTGGGTTCCAAGTATCAGAGAGGGACAGTTACATGGATGCGTACTTGACCTATAAGCAACCAGGCACTTTGTTACTTTCAAATCGGTGCTTTTTATGAATTGCAGTTTGCCTTACCAGTAGTGAAAAATGTTTCTTTTAATGTGTAATGTTTGAACTTTTCCTATGTGTTTGTAGGGACGTGGGTGATAAGCATTTTATACCAAAGAATAACAAAATGGTGGCCTTATTTTCATCATATCCTTCCTGGCTTGGAACTGTTTGCATGGGCCGCGGTTTCACCCGAGGGCCATTATTTGTACTCAGAATATGCCCAGCAAAGGTTTGAGTGTTTCTCTGCTCTAATGGGAAGGCTCTTTGGTGGCGCTGTGGATCAGATGGCGGGCTGCTAACCAGAGGTTGGTGGCTCTAACCCACCAGATGCTCCAAGGGAGAAAGATGAGACTGCCTGCTCCTTACAGATATTCAGCATCTCGGAAGCCTTTGAGGGTGGCCATGAGTCAGAATTGATTTGTGGTCCAAGAAACTCAACCCACTGTCACCAAGGTGATTCCAGCACATACAGATCCCATGTAGGGTCTGCAAGCCTGTGAATCTTTTTTTTTTTTTTTTTTGCCTGTGAATCTTTACACCTCTTTCTCTCTCAGATTGGCTGGTGGGTTTGAACCACTGAGAGGAACTGCCAGCTGAAATGAAGTGTGCTCGTTCAGGGTGTCGTGGGAGGGCACCCTATGTAGCTGGGGTGGGGGTGAAGGAACAATAAATTTAGGACTGCAATTCCTCCACCTAGATCTGCAGGATGAGCAGTTGAAGGGGGGAAATGGAAGTAGAGAGAAAAGTGGTTCTCTCTGGCCAAGGGACTAGCCTGGGCAGAAGACCTGGAGGGGCACGAGCACTACACATTTGAGGAGCAAACTGAAAGTGCTTTGGGATCAATGGCTAGGCGAAGGGGGATCACCTCGGAGTGAGGCTGGGGAGGGAGTGGAAAGGATTTGGTGGCACAGGGCTGGTAGGTAAAGCTGAGGACTTCGGACGTTTATTCCGAGAGCAGTGGGGAGCCCTTGAAGAACTTTGAGCCCGGAGTGACAATGTTATCTTCCATGGGAAAGATTGACTGGGTGTGTGGGTGTGACTGTGTGTTGTGTCTGTGGAATGTTTGTTAGAGGTGTTGCCAGGGTCTGGAAGTTCAGTAGACTTGTCGGAAAGAGTAGTCCAGGCCATCGAAGGTGGAGGCTGGGAGAATGGGGAAAGTAAACCATTTTGAAAGCCGTTCAGAGGATTTCATTGCTTTTTCTTTCCTTCATGACAATGAAGGCAGGCCTATTGCCTAAACAACTTTGTGCCGCCTGGTACCTTGCGGAGGCCATAGGTCTATAAAATCATGCAGCCAGGGCACGCTCCTTTTGTAGAGGAGCTCCTCAGCAGAGTGGTGTGTCCCAAGCAGACTCAAGATCCCTCCTCCAGCAGCAGCCCAAGCTGCTGGGCTTTGCGACCCAGCATTGTCACTGGTGGCCAGTCAGGACACCAGCCAAAAAACCAAAACTCGCGGCCCTCGAGTTGATTCTGGCTATAGGACAGGGTACGGCTTTCAAGGCTGTAAATCTTTACAGGAGCAGAAAGTCAGATCTTTCTCCCTTGGAACGTTGGTGGCTTTGAACTGCTGACCTTGTGGTTAGCAGCCCAATGTGTAGCCCACGCTGCAATCGGGGCTCCCTCAGTACAGTTTAATGACAAAGGAGAACATTGAGGTCTTTCTTGTGGGAACACAGTTAGAAAAAGATACAGAGAGGAGCAGATGATTCAAATGTGCCCTAATGTTTAGAACACTGAAAGTTCCCAATTAATTGCATACAGTTGTGCTGATTTTGTAGAGACCATCTTTCTGCTGGATAACTTTTCTGCCCTGAAAATTGTTGAGGATTAACCTGTTTATCAAAGTTTGAAGATTGGATAGTTTAAACAGTGTTTCTAGGGCTAATGACTGCTCTGCATTGACTTACGCTCCTTAAAAATATGTGGTGTAAATCCTAACTCCTCTGCCTGTGGTTATAATCCCATTTGGGCATGGGTTGCCTTTGTTTTGTTAGTGAGGCAGGATTAGCAGAGAGAGTATTGTGAGTCAGGTTCTTTTGAGGTAGAAAAGAGATTAAACAAGCCTGTGCAGAGAGCATGGAATAAGAGAGATGCCAAGATATGGGGTGATCTCCAAGTACCCTGGAAGCAGACCCTGAAAAGACCAGGATCTTCGTCAGCACTGACAGAGAGGCCATGAAAAGCTAGTGCTTTGAATTGCAAGTGTGGAAAAATGCACTTCTGTTCTTTAAAACCATCCACGATCATGTTCCTTACAGCAGAACCAATCCAGATTCTCTGCCACTAGGTCGATGCCCACTCACAGTGACCCTGTAGTACAGGGTAGAAGTGCCCTGTGAGTTTCTTAGACTGTAACTGTTTATGGGAGTAGAAAGCCCAGTCTTTCTCTAGATAGAGCATCTGGGTGGTGGTTTCGGACTACTGACCTTCCAGTTAGCAGCCCAATACATACGTACTATACCACGAGGGCTCCTAGCAACATGTTCTGCGAACTAAGACATTATATTATCTGGATGTTATATGGACTTTGTATTATGCATATCAGGAGATTTCAAATAGTTCGTGGACAAATAGAATTAAAAAATAACACTTTTCCATGAGTTTATTGCTTATACAAAATCATAGAAACTTTTATTAAATGGTTGTTACAGATGAGCTCTGTCTGTTACTAAGTAAGTGACATTTTTACATACGTCAGATCAGTTGGATACACTTGGTATCTAATGCTTATCAAATGTTTTTCAGGATATAGTGAACCTTGCTATACTAAACAATATTAAAGAAATGGGTTCAGGCAAACGAAAACATTTCTCACATATGAACACACTCATAATAACGTTTTGATGTATGCTACAAAGTCATGCCAGTTTGTTCTTACAAACCACTTGTACTTTTAGTTTTTAATATAATAAGAATTTGTGGAGTTGCAGCTATGCTATGAATTCAGTCAGACATTGCCCGGACAGATGTTATGTGGTACATGACTATAATCCTTAATCTGAAATGAAAGCATAGTGTAGTTGAAATAGATACATTCACCAAAGCACTTTGTAAACTGTACAGATATAAGTGGTATAAGCTGCAGCTACATTTGAAATGATTGAGATACTGATACTGAAAATGTGCTGAAGCACAAATATTTCCAAAAAATCTGAATTAAAGACAAGAAGAAAAATAGGAATAAGAATTAGGATAAGGAAAGATGAAAAAAAAACCTAATTCTATAAAAATTCCGTTAAATTACCATTATTGATTTTTTGCTTCCACAATTGGAGACCTTGCTATCAGAATGTGATATTACGAGTTCTTGAGAGTACTATTTCTTAAACAGCCTTAAGATACAGTGCACATAAACCACAAATGTTCAGTCCAGTATTTAGAGAATAATGAGAGTATTTAGACGTGGGGCTTATTAGATGAACCATTCAGAATTATGATGATACACAGAAAAGCTCTTCCATTCTAGTCAATCATGTCATAAAGCAGATATTACATGGATATAGTTCTTTAGGCAAGTAAATTAGTATTTGGTTTTTGTGACCCATTCTGTTGAAGCTTTTTTACCTATCAACTAGATCTGTTACAAAATAGATGTCTTTTTAAGCAAAGATGGGAACAGGCAGAGTTTAGGAGTAATCTATCCATTAACTAGCTGCTAATAGAAAGTTGAAACTGTAACACAATAGTCTTATTTCTGGCGATCACATTATGCTGACTGATTTAGCTTAAACAGAATCAATAAACTTTTTATCTGGACCCTCCCAGGTCTTGTGACTTGATGTGGAACATTTGGCATCTTTCTGTCCCTGTCATGGTGTAGATCATCTGGCTTGTCCTGGGCCTCATTCCTACCAGTGTGGGGCCCTCATCCTGGCTTTGCTGCTTCATGCCAGTCTCCCAATTGGAACATGTTGCCACACTTAAACCAGCCTAACCTGGGCTTTCAAGTTCATGTGAACACGGCGATAATCGGTAGACTATTCATGCCAGTGATGTTATTAGTTATTCCTTGATTAAACAATCACCTGGAATAGTCCCTTAAAAACAAAACACTTTGAAAAACAACAACAAAAACAACTTGTTTATACAGTTAATTGGCATTGTTGAGTATTATATGCACCTGAAGATACATGATTTTAATTTTCAATACATTTTGAACTATTGGTACATTGTCCACTTGGTCCATTTTCCTAAATCCATTTAGGGTATCCAGAAAATTTCTCCTTTGATGTGATTGAGATACATTTTTTAAGAACAAAACCACGGTCTTTGTTTTTATTCATTCGAGGCAACTGATTTTTAGAATCAGTTCTAGTAAACTTAGGTGGTGGTGGTTAGGTGCCATGGAGTTAGTCGGCCCTATGCACAACAACGAAACACTGCAAGTCTCACAGTTCTGTCTGTGCTCGAGCCCATTGCTGCTGCCAACTCGGACAGACTGTTGTTCACTTGGCATGTGTTCTCCTCATTCCTTCTTCCTCCAACAAAGAGGAGAGTCTAATATTTTAACAAGCTCTGCTGAAAAGTTTTAACTATGAGTCTCTTCAAAATACTTAACGGTGTAAAAATTAGTAGTTTTCACAAATTAACCTTAGATGTAAAAATCAGAACTAATAATCTGTTGAAAGAATAAAATATTTAAATAAAATCAACAAAAGCTGTTGTCTTGTGTTACTTAGAGCAGAACACTAAAAGGGTGGGAATGCATATAATTGGGGTTCTTTTTTAAGAAAAAATTTATTTTGGGTTCTTGATTGGGTTTTTAGGTCGTGTGTACACAGTGATGTAAAGTTTTGAAATCCTGCAATTATCACAGATCAAAACAGATTAAAAATGGTATTTTCCTTTTGAAGAAAGGTTACCTTTGTTATCTTAGCAGAGCCAGATGAAGGATATTTGACTGGTCAACACCCAATTTTTGTATAATTTTATTGAAGCACTTAAAATAACGCCCAGATTCTAGCTTGTTGAATGTTTGGGACTTGGTGCCACTGTGGTTTGCAAAAGAGGGCCTTCAGTCCAGTTGTGTGGATGACACTGGACGACTAGATGCTTTGAGAAACAGGCTGATCCTGCTCTGGGCTGGGTTCCTATCTAACAAGGTTAAATCCCTGAATGAGGCATTCAGACCAAAGGAGAAATTTCCCCAGATACATAGGATGCAGAAAGGGGCCAAGTAAACGTGTTTGGTAACTGGAATCTAAGACACTGTTGTAGAATTGCACCGTTCATGAACTACATGTAGCAATTTAAATTCAGATTAATTAAAATTAAACAAAAATTCAGTTCCTCTATCACTCTATTGGCCCTTGACAAGATTAAACTGGCATTCTCAGGAATGTATGTCAGTCTTGTAGTCTATTTCTTTTTTCTCTTTAGTGAGTGGGTTTTTGAAGGGAGTTGCCTTGGATTATGAAGTGACTTTTGTTGAGGAATCATATTTTCACAGTTGTACATCTCATGTGGTAAGCATTTGTTGTGTGGAGGGTGACGTACATTGCATATTTTAGTAAATTCAAGCCCCCCATCTACAAT
Organism: Tenrec ecaudatus; assembly: GCF_050624435.1. Lineage (NCBI taxonomy): Eukaryota > Metazoa > Chordata > Mammalia > Afrosoricida > Tenrecidae > Tenrec > Tenrec ecaudatus. The sequence goes on along the minus strand of NC_134536.1, from coordinate 134,777,371 downwards.
AGAAAAGTCAGAAGACCATCAGAAAATCCAGTGGCAGTTGGGAAACAAAACTGATTTGTACCTGACTGAGAGAATGGCACAAGATGAATGAAAATGTCATGTTTTCCCCGAGACCAGGAGACTGAGCTACAAACTGCAAACAATGCCGCGTACCCGAAGTAGTGGCTGCAGCTGTTAACCAGAGGAAGGAAGGCGTGCCAACTAACTGCATCTGTTGATTCAGCTGCTCCAGATGTCCTGTGTCAGGCAGCCTGGAGTTTGTATTAGGGCAGAGGAATGTCCTGGGAGAGGTCCTAAGGACATGGGAGCTGCTTGCTACCACTCTGGTCTTGGGGTGGGGGTGGGGACCACCCCACAGTCTGTGTGTTTCTGGATGTTTCTGCTGTCTCATTAATGACCTGGCAGAGTGGAGCTGATGATGTTGTACTTGAGACCATTTGAGGGAGTGCCTTTTCACATTTCTTGCTCAAGTGGAGTGGTGTGGAGTACCAGCTGTTGATATCTTAACTGCTGCTTGGACTCTAAAACATTGGTACTGTATATACTCGAATATAAGCCGACCCGAGTATAAGCTGAGGTACCTAATTATTACCTGGGAAACCAGAAAAATGGATTGACTCAAGTATAAGCCTAGGGTGGGAAATGCAGAAGCTATTTGGTGAGTTTCAATAATCAAAACAAATGAAAATAAAATTACTAAAAATTGAGACATCAGTGGGGTAATGTATTTAAATATTTATTTTAATAAAAAACATAGATAAAAGGACAAGTCATTTAACATTAGTAAACCAGCACAGTAAGTGGAAAATAGGTTCAGCAAAAGCAATAAGTTATCAACAATGATACCTTAAGAGTACTATTCCCTGAGTTCAATCAGCAACCACGCTAAAATGTAAAGAGTTAAAATCCTTCAAAACTGGATTGCTCATCATCATCCGTATCCCAAATGCAGAGCTTCAGCTGGTGTGAGGTCATCTAGACACTGTCCTCACTGAGATCGCCGTCATCACCATCACTGCTGTCATTTTCACACAAAGCGCAGTCTTCACTGCCATCCATAGCATTACTAATACTACATTTCTGGAAGGCACGTCGCACCATGTCTTCTGGAGTGACTTCCCATGCATCTCAAACCCACTTTGCTATTAACTCTATGTCAGACTTCATGAGATTTCCTCCTTTTGTTAGTCGGGCTTGACCAGATGACATCCATTCATGTCACATTCTTTGCACACGGTCTTTAAAAGGCTTATTCAAAGATACACGTCATAGGACGGCTCTGATTGGTTAGATGCAAGTAAACAAACATTCAAAGCCCTGCAGTGTCAGCGGGGCTTTGAATGAACAGAGAAATGGCAATCACCCGCGAGATGTTATACCTCGCTGGGGTACCACTGACCCGTGTATAAGCCGAAATCCAGTTTTTCAGCACATTTTTTGTGCTGAAAAACTGCTTATACACAAGTATATATGGTAAGTTGATATGCATTTGTATAAAATAGTCACACATCCATCCACATTTCTGGAAGGAGAAGCCTTCAGACCATCAGGAGTCTGCTGGTCATGTGGGCGGGCTCCGGTCTTAGGCCAGGCACTTAGGTTCTCTTACACAGGCTTGCATTAGGAGCATGCCTGAGCTCAGCGGTGGAGGTTTGTGTAGCGATGGTACTTACCTGGAAGAGCAGAGCGGACTGGAGGTTTGGAAAAAGGGCAGAGGGCTTTGCAGATCATCTCTGGGCTTTTCAGAGCTTCCAGTTATTTCAGATTATCCGTTTGCAGTTTCAGCTCTGAGTTATAGTCAATAAATGTGGCTCTTCCAGCCATAATGCCTTATGGGATACATTATCATTCTGGACTTCGTGAGCCTGTGGCTCCCGTCTCATTTTAGAGGGCATTATCTGCTAACAGGACTAGGACTTGAGATTAAGTTCTGACCTTAGTAGGTGTGAATCAGACCTTCGTTTAATAGTTATCTTCACTTCTGTTACCTGTAATGGATGTAAGGAATGATATGCTACAGCTGAGAAGAAAAGTTGCTTCTGGAGTGGCCTGGGAAAAAGCCTGGCAGATTAAGATTACTAGGCCAATGCCTACTGGAACCATCCTACCAGAGCCCCGGGTTATATGTGCATAATAAATAGGATACAGTCCTGGGGTGGAGAGAAGATGAACATTTGGGTGTCATTATAAAGGGTGAAAGGTTTCATAGGCTCACACTATTGATACTCAATGTGACTCCCACCCAACGACCTTCCCCTGCCTTGGTCTGATAAGAAGGTAAGGGAAGACATTGATAGGATTAACCAGTGAGTAATTGTGAACAGGATTCCCTGCAATACCATGCTGTTGTGTTTAAAATGAGACCTCTGTGAAGCAGGAGGAAGGCTCTCACTACCTGCAAGAGCCAGGAGAGGAGCTTGTCCTCTGGCTCCTGCATGTGGCTTACCCCTGCCTGCAGTTTGGACTGAACAGCCCTCGCCATCACGGTAGCCATTGTCTTAAACTTAGGGGGTTTTGGTAGGCTGCTGTAGCAATTGTACAAGTCTGAAATGTGAGGGAACATACTCGAGGGAGGAGTGGGGGGCGAAAGGGGAGCTGTATAGCATTATGGAAGAATGACCATTTGGGACATCATCACTCCCCAGCTCCTTAGAACTAGTCTGGTACTAATACTCCTAAAAGATACTGTGACTACAGCCTGTCTAGGGTGTCTTATAAGGAGATGTGGGCAGTTAACTCCAGCGAAAATTTTTTTGACATGGTGAATGAGACACATGAAGACTGACGGATGCAATTGTCTTTAAGCTGGACAGAAGTTTATTATTATTTTTTTCCACAAGTTTATTATTAACTAACAAATTGTAAAGACTCTAAGCTAGAGGTGGGAAAAGACATGTATTTCCATGCAGAGCTGTTTGTAGATTTGTAATTTCTTGGATTCTGTGCCTGGTGATGCTGGTTGGCATGCCATTTTAGGGTGGTACAGCTTCCAATCAAGGGAGAAAGATGAGGCTGGCTGCGCCCATAAAGATCTGCAGTCTTGAAAACCCTATATAGCAGTGGTTCTCCACCTTCCTCAGGCCACGACCCTTTCATACAGCTCCTCATGGGGTGGTGACCCCCAACCATCACATTATTTTCATTGCTACTTAATCACTGTCATTTTGCTACTGTTATGAATCGTCATGTAAATATCTGATATGCAAGATGTATTTTCATGGTTACAAATTGAACATAATTAAAGCATAGTGATTAATCAAACTAATATGCAATTATAGATTGTAAAATATTTCTAATGACAAATAAATGAACTTGGTCTTTAAGCGTGGTGTAGCATGGGTAACAGTCTTCACACGGGTACTCATATGGGCGTATCTGCATGTGGGTGGACCTGCCTGGAGATGGATAGAGGAGGGGTGTCTTGGATTCTAAGACCTGTGTTTTCCGATGGTCTTAGGTGACGCTGTGAATGGCTCGTTCTATCCCAAAAGCTTGTTCGACCCACAGATAGAGGATCAGAGAGTTGGAATCACCTCGATGGCAGTAGGTTTGGGTGGTTCTATTTTGTAGCTTTTAATGGAGTCCTTGATGGTGCTTATGGTTAATTCACTTGGTTGCTAACCAACAGATTAGAGGTTTTAAGCAGCTCCCAAACCCCATGGCCATCCAGTTGATTTTGACTAAGTGTTTGAGAGAAGAAAGCCTTGTCTTTTCTCCCGTGGAAGTAGCTGATGGTTTTGAACCACCTATCTGGTGGTGAGCAGCCAGACCTGCATTTCCCCTAGCGCCTGGCAGTCTACTTGTGAAAAACCAGCCTTCAAAAGTGCACACGAGGGCTGTGTGAGTCCAGACTTACTCGTGGCACCCGGAGGAAAAATGTTCTCACTGGGGCCTGCCTTGTTACTCTCTTCCTGCCACTGAAATCCAGAAAACCAGGTTTTTCAAGTCTTTGAATGTTTGACTAGGAAACTTCACAGGTGTGTATGCACTATCTTCACAGAGCATAACTGCAATTTTACCGAGTTTGTCTTTCCCTTTCTTTTTTTTTTTTTTAACAATTTATTAGGGGCTCATACAACTCTTATCACAGTCCATACATATACATACATCAATTGTATAAAGCACATCTGTACATTCTTTGCCCTAATCATTTTTTTTCTCCTCTTTTCTTTTTTTACATTTTATTAGGGACTCATACAACTCTTATCACAATCCATACATATACATACATCAATTGTATAAAGCACATCCATACATTCCCTGCCCCAATCATTCTCAAAGCATTTGCTCTCCACTTAAGCCCTTTGCATCAGGTCCTCTTTTTTTTCCCCCTCCCTTCCCTCTCCCCCCTCCCTCATGTGCCCTTGGTAATTTATACATCGTTATTTTGTCATATCTTGCCCTATCTGGAGTCTCCCCTCCCCCCCTTCTCTGCTGTCCCTCTCCCAGGGAAGAGGTCACATATGGATCCTTATAATCAGTTCCCCCTTTCCAACCCACTCACCCTCCTCTCTCCCAGCATCGCCCCTCACACCCTTGGTCCTGAAGGTATCACCCACCCTGGATTCCCTGTTTCTCCAGCCCTCATATGTACCAGTGTACAGCCTCTGCCCTATCCAGCCCTGCAAGGTAGAATTCGGATCATGGTAGTTGAGGGGAGGAAGCATCCAGGATCTGGGGGAAAGCTGTGTTCTTCATCGGTACTACCTCGCACCCTAATTAACCCATCTCCTCTCCTAAACCCCTCTATGAGGGGATTTCCATTGGCCGACACTTGGGCCTTGGGTCTCCACTCTGCACTTCCCCCTTCATTTAATATGGTATATATATATACATATATATACACATGCATACACGCACACACATATACAGATATATCTTTTTTTTTTTTTGCATGATGCCTTATACCTGGACCCTTGGCACCTCGTGATCGCACTGGCCGGTGTGCTTCTTCCATGTGGGCTTTTTTACTTCTGAGCTAGATGGCCGCTTGTTCACCTTCAAGCCTTTAATACCCCAGACACTATCTCTTTTGATAGCCGGGCACCATCAGCTTTCTTCACCACATTTGCTTATGCACCCATTTGTCTTCAGCGATCCTATCATGGAGGTGTGCAGTCAATGATATGATTTTTTGTTCTTTGATGCCTGGTAACTGATCCCTTTGGGACCACTCGATCACACAGGCTGGTGTGTTCTTCCATGTGGACTTTGTTGCTTCTGAGCTAGATGGCCGCTTGTTTCTCTTCAAGCCTTTAAGACCCCAGTCACTGTCTCTTTTGATAGCCGGGCACCATCAGCTTTCTTTACCACATTTACTTGTTCACCCCCTTTGGCTCCAGCCGTTATGTCGGGAGAGTGAGCATCATAGAGTTCCAATTTAATAAAAGAAAGTATTCATGCATTGAGGGAGTGTTTGAGTAGAGGCCCAAGGTCCTTCCACCACCTTAATACTTAACCTATAAATATAGACACATAGATCTCTTTCCCCATCCTCCTATATATATTTGCATGTACATGTCTTTGTCTAGACCTGCATAAATGCCCTTTGACTCCTAGCTCTTTCCTCCATCTCCCTTGACTTTCCTTCTGCCCTCCTACCATGCTTCATCGCCACCTGGGCTAGAGTATACCTCTTCTCTAAGCAACCTTACCCTTGATCATTCCCCTCCAGGCCTGCCACTCCCCCCTCTCTATCTTTTTGGGTCCCATGTTGTTCCCTTGTCCCTGTGTTTGTTAACACCACTTCCTTACCCTCCCTACCCCCCCACCCCAAGTCCCCCCGGAACTGTCGGTCCCGTTGTTTTTCCTCCAGATAGTTCATCCAGCCTGTCCTATTCAGACGGACCTGTGGAGACACTAACATGCACGAAAACAAGCAACAGTATACAACCGGACAACAAAACAACAAAAACAAACCACTGACAAAGAACAGAACAAAACAGTTCACAAGAGAAAAGCTTGTAGTTAGTTCAGGGATCGTTTGCTGACCCTTAGGAGCGTTTTCCAGTCCAGTCTGTTGGGGCACCACGCCCTGGCCCCAAAGTCCACTTTCAGCATTCCCTGGGGACCTTGCTACTCCATTCCCTTGCTGTTCTGCTGCACTCCCCCAGTGATTTGCCTCGGTGTGGTGGGATCAGGTCAGGTCCAATTCCCACCCTGTGTCTCCGGTGCTGTCCCTGTATCGCCCTTAGTCGCTGATTGGCATCATTTCTCATAGTGGGGCCAGCCATATTGTTCTCTCTGTGGACTGGCTGCTCTACTCAGGAAGATCATCCTCACGGCCTGGTGGGCCAGGCTGTGCTCCACTCTCTCCTCCTGCCCCTTCATCTGCTCCCGTGTGCTCTGATCAGATATGTTCATCTCCCGGAGCTGCAGAATCAATGTCGTCCTTTGGAACAAATTCTTTTCGGGGGACGGGCAGGAATCCACTTAATTTATGGTGCTGGGGCCAGCCTCCCAGACCTCTCCACTGGTTCCCTCCTCCACGCCGGGATATTGCATTCACACCTTGCGGCACTGGGTTGAAGTCTGGTTTGTCTTTCCCTTTCAGTAGAACACAGCGGTATACTACTCCCTTGTAAGAGAAGTGGTGTATTCTTGGGTGCTGAATGTTTGCTACAGGATTTTGTTTATTCTTCTTTTCAATCTGGGGAGAAGTGTATTCCTAGGTTTTGTGGCTAGGTCACTGTTAATCACCATCCTCTCCTCCTCTTAGTTCCCTGCTCCCAAACACTTTGAAGATGTGTTTAAACCATGCCATTTTATGTGTAAGGCTTAGCTTTTTGTTCAGTGCATATTGGGCAGGATCTAATCAAGGAACAGTTGCTATGACTTAAATGATACAGTCTTTCTGAATGACAGAGGCAGTTTGAGGGTGAGGGTAGAATGCGGTGTGTGCTGTGGTCCCTGTGCTGTGGGTGGAGATTGATAGTCTGGGTAGTACATCAGTAAGGATTGGTTTACAAAATGACAGTCCAGTAGAGACTGTTCTGTAGAAGTCTGCCCCACCAACTAGCTATTGATGGTATTTTGATAGGTTTGGCTTTTGATTGTCTAGGGATTAGATATTTTAATCTGATAGTTGGAGGCTCCCTAAGTAGACCCTGCATAGTTTGCATTGCTGAGTCTTATGTAGTGCGTGGGTTTAAAAAATTTTTTTTGGATTGGAACTAGGGGCAGGTAACATAGTTTGTGGTTGGTTTTCTTGCATAGAATTGGGGTGCAGACAAGCCACTGGACAGATGGGTGCCAGACACCAGGCTCAGAAGTGCATTGGAGGGTGGTCAGTGTGGGGGAGTGATGTGCAGCAGGGGTGAAGCTGGAGAAATGGGGCTTAAAGTGGAGTTCTGGTAACACACAAAAGCTGCTTGGAGGTGAAAGGCTGGAGAGCTGAAGCACAAAGGAGGGGCACGGGGTGTTTAAAAGATGACCTATCTTTCCTTGAACAGGGGATGTCAGTCGCCCGAGTCTTACCAAGATGGGCTAAAGACTGTGGGGTGGGAACTGTGTATCAGTTCACAGTAGAATGTGGTGGAAACAACAGCAGAGAAGGTGTCCAGTGGCTTGTCTGCACCCCAAGTCTACGGAAATAACAATTGGAGTTAGTCCTTTAGACCCACATGAAATCTTGCTTTTGGTAAGCCCAGGGGCACCTTCTTAGTCAGTGAAAAAGGGGTGCTTTGTGGTCTCAGGCTGGGTGGGGGGGCGGGGTGCAACCTGCCTCCTTCCTGTATTGTTGCTACACAACAAGCAAACTCCATTTCTTGGAAGTTCTCCACCGCCTCTCCACCCACAGCCAAGCTTGGCGGAGGGTTCAACTAAATCTTGCCCATCTTCTGCTTTTACTTACTGTTTGTGGAAAAACAGTGTACATAAGCCAAACTTAAAAGAGATTTAACAGCTGGTGTGTGTGTGGGCGGTTACTTAAAGGCTCAAAGTATTTAACTTAGTGGCTCCTGGGGACCAGGAACTTTCTCATGTACAGAGAGGCTGGTCACTGATCCCCTCTCTCATCCAACTCCACACACACACACACACACACACACACACACACACACACACACACACACACAGGCGCGTGCGTGGAAGGGCAGGCAGGTCTCTTTAGAGTGCCTTAGCCATGGCTAGGGAACCACGTGAGGTTTAAAACAACACCTTATCAGTTTCTGCTCAACTTTGGAGCTGCCCCTCTCTGCTGCTTCTTTGTCAGAAGCACATAGTACCTGTGCTAGGGTTGCTGTGAGCTGGAGTGCCTGTCAGGTGCCTGGCCCAACGCCTGGCCATGGTGATCGCATTTACTAAGGATTAACTCTTCACCCTGAATGCAAGCGCACTGGAGGCAGATGAGTAGACACAGGGCAGTCTCCTCTGAACAGGGTACTTGCATTTCTGGTGCTCTCCAGACTGACAGTGCCTCGTTAGCTGATTGGGTTTCTGACCAGCCTATGGCCTTTTGCAGAGCCAGCCCCTTGTTCCGCAGACATGTGTTATGTCCTCTGCTGTGCTAGGCACAGGGGTATCAGGTATCAGGTCCTGGCTTCTGCCCTGAGAAAGCTCGCAGGGAGACAGACCTCTTTGAGGGGAGGAGGCTCTGGGAGCATTGCTGGGGCATGTTGAGTGGCGGGGGGGCAGGGGGTGGTTGCTGAAGAGAGCTTCTCTGAAGAGAGGGTGCTTGAACTGCCTTTTGCGAAGAAGAGTAGGAGCTAACCTAGTGTGTGCAGAGGTACAGAAATGTGAGGACGCCTGGTGAATGCAGAGCACTTTGTCCAGGGTAAGATGCTAGCTGCAGTGTGTAGTAGAAGGCATGGTGAAGGGAGATGAGGCAGAAACCAGTTATGAAGGTCTTTGGTTGCTATGCTAGTGGGTTTAGATTTTCTCCTGGAAGCAATTGGGAGCCATTTAAGTATTGTAAGTGTGCCTAACAGATGATATTTGTGTTAGGAAGTTTGTCTGGTAGCAATTAGGAGGATGTACTGGAAGGTTTAAGCATGAAAGCCTAACGTCCAATTTTGGATTTTAAACCTTTGTGGGCTGTGGATCACTCCTAAAACCTATGGACCTCCTTCAGAGAATAATGTATAAAACAATGCCCGTGTTTACAAAGGAAACAATTACATCAAAATACACTGCTGTCTTTGGTCTCCAGGGGGTCATTGGGACGCTTAGTAAAGCATCCTCGAGTGCATGGTGCTGGAGGGGCTGAAAAGGAGGTCTTGAGTGTTAGTGTGACTGAATGGCTGGCAAGGTGCTGGGCAAACAAGGTGCTTGGTCGTGAGTAGAAGTTGCTGTCAGTCCCATATGGTGGGCATAGAAGTTACTGTGCTTACAAACGGCTTTGATTTTGAAGGGTTGTTTGTGAATCCAGTTATTCCCGAGCTAAAGTGAAATTGTAGAAACAGAGTATAGTGTGTAGTGGGCAGAGCTGGGTTTGTTAGAAGAAAGTTTGTACTTTGCAAGTACTTGAAATGAATCTGTACTAGAAGATGGGTGGGTTGTGCCAAGGAGATAGTTTTGGACACATTGGGCATTTTAAAAATGATTTTGTTAGCGGTATCAGTATGCTTACATTGTATCTTTTTGATGTCTCTTTAAAAATTGTATCTTTCTAATTTAAATGGAAATATCACATGTTAAAAAACCCATCAGTCCTAAGTGTACAGGTGGATGAATCTTCCCAGAGTACATAAACCTGGTAGCACGATACTAAGGAGCAGTACTGGCCTTACGCAGAAGCTGCCTTCCATTCTCTGCCACTCATTGCATCTTTCCTTCCAAAGGGTCGTCGTCATCTTGACTTCCAGAGCCAGAAATAAGAATTTTTTTCCTTTAATAGATTTTATTTCCCCACTTAAAAAATTGAGATATATGGGAGAGGGGAAGGTGGGGGGAAAGGCAGTGGTGTTAACAAACCCAGGGACAAGGGAACAACAAATGATCCAAATCGGTGGTGAGGAGGGTGTAGGAGGCCTGGTAGGGCTTGATCAAGGGCAATGTAACCAAAAAGAATTACATTGAAACCCAAATGAAGACTGAGCATGATAGTGGGACAGGAGGAAAGTCAAAGGAAATAAGAGGAAAGAGTTAGGAGGCAAAGGGCATTTATAGAGGTCTAAATAAAGGCATGTACATATGTAAGTATATTGATATATGAGGATTTATCCTGTTTTTTAACATAGTTGCACACAACACACTATTCTGTACCTTGCTTTCCTCCCTACTAATAATAGTTATTTTCAAATCAGAATGTAAAAGGAGGCTTCAAAAATTAGTGGAAAAGTTTAATTACTTTTGAATTCCATTTTCCCATGTACTTTTTAAAGCCCTGTGTATATGTCTTGTATCTTTTAAATAATAGAAGCAGCGTGCCAATAGATGAACATACTAGATTTAGTACTATTTGACCTTGTAGTTTAGCCAGCAGGATGCCCTTACCCAGGCCCAGCTCTCTTCTGATACCAGGTCCAGAGTATTGAGATTGAAGTCTTCTCATTCTTGCTTCTGGCTGTACTTCTTCCAAGACAAATTTGTTTGTTCTTCTGGCAGTTTGTTGTGTTTTCAATATTCTTTGCCAACACCACCACCATTCAAATGCATCAATTCTTCTTGGTCTATGGTTTACAGTGGGAACCCCCAATCCATTTGGAATCTCCACAGAGGTTCAACAAGCGCTCCTTTGAGCTCTTTCTGACTGTTGACCCACAGTGTAAAAAGCTTTGCCCCTGTGCAGAGTGTGTTTGCAGGTGGATTACTACAACTCTCCTGGCCAGCCATGGGGTTTGCCTGGCTATGCTCTTAGTGAAAATTGGGGTACCAGGATTGCATGTGCGATTGAGTCATACCCCAATCAAGGTGGTTGGAGCGCCTCAGAACCAAGACTGTGAGCTTTGCCCATCTGTAGTAGTCCACATATTTCAATCACGGTCTCTTTCCTGCTTCTTTGTAGTCATGCCTACTCCACATATTATAACTTTGTGAAAAGTTTCTTTTGTTTTTTTCTTGCTTTATAATTTGGCCATATGACTGAATTATTCTGCCATTAGTTCGACCTCATGTTACTGGTCTCTTGTCTAGATGATTCATTTTTGTTGGACTTTGTCCTATTTAAGGCCTTTCTTTTTTTTTTAAATTTTTTATTTTAACAATTTATTGGGGCTGATACAATTCTTTTCACAGTTCATATATATACATACATCAATTGTATAAAGCACATCTGTACAGTCTTTGCCCTAATCATTTTTTTTCTCTTTTCTTCTTTTACATTTTATTAGGGACTCAAACAACTCTTACCACAATCCATACATATACATACATCAATTGTATAAAGCACATCCATACATTCCCTGCCCCAATCATTCTCAAGGCATTTGCTCTCCACTTAAGCCCCTTGCATCAGGTCCTCTTTTTTCCACCCCCCTCCCTCCCCATTCCCCCCTCCCTCATATGCCCTTGGTAATTTATACCTCGTTATTTTGTCATATCTTGTTAAGGCCTTTCTTTCAAGGTGTTTCTGGTTGAGTTTGAATCACCAACCTTTTGGTCAATAGTAGGTTTCAAAGTTGTAGGAGTTCTTTGTATATTCTGGACATTATTGCTCACAAACATTTTCTCCTCTCCAAGTTGTTTTGTTGATAAAGCTTAGATGCACAGAAGTTTTTAAATTTCAATTAAGTCCATTTGTCTTCGAGATTCCCCACGTTTTTAAAAATATGAGTTTATGGTTTTAGGCTTGTGAGCTGCTTGATTTCATTTTTGTATATAGTGTGAGGTATGTGACCATCTTCATTCTTTTGCATGTTTAAATTTGGTTGTCTTTCATGAAACGGTGTTTTTTTCTTTCACACTGTGCTTAAACAAAAAAAGAGAAATTCTAAAGGACTCTTTGGTTGTGTCTCCAAAGTCTCCAGATGACCCATTGTGTAAGCATGATGCTAGTTCTCACTTTAATGGATAATCTGAAATGGTCCCGAATGTGCTGAGTTGCTATTTTATTTAGTCTTGCCCAGATGGCCAATGCGGCTTGAGGTTTCCCAGCTCGTGTGCTGCCTGAGGCTCTTCATTGCTGTGGGGTGGGAAAGGGGAGGAAAGGAAGAGATGAGGGAGGAGGGTGTTTGGAAGAAATGTGGTTCAATTTCATGTCCCAAAGCAGTGAGCAGACCTGGGCCTGAAGCCTTCGCCTGGTGCATAGCCAGGCTTCTAGCACACTGGCAGAAGCCCTGACTGAGCCTTGGTGACTCACCAGGCTAGGAAGCCAGGGCAGGCTCCCGGATCCCTGGAACCACAGGACTTGCGGGGAGGGGTGGGGGGTGGACAGTGTGCCCTGGAAGTGGCTGTGCAAGGGAAGCTCCAACCCCTGCACAGGAGGGGGCTAGCTGGGGGCCTCTAGTTACCCAGTACGACTTTATCCAGCTTTGTTTCACCAGACCTCTTCCTGGACAGGAATGATTCATCCCTGAACTCCTTGCAGTCAGGAACATCGCCTCAGTCAAGCATTTGCTATTCCAAATGCATGGTTTAAAAAATGGGCAAGGGTGTGTCCTCCATTTTCTCCCAACACTGATTTTCCAAGTAACACCTGGTCTTTGGATCCTGAAGGTGTTGATAAGTGAGGAGTGGGTCTACGTAGCAACACTCCCACAAGGATGCTACTAAGCATTCTACAGCGTCTCTCTCTTCTATTACTTTGTGTACTTGAATATGAATGAGATGGTTAAATTGGGAGTAGTAATTATTGACTCACAGATGAGTCAGCACTAATCATTGAGCTTCAGGATTTGCCCTAGAAATTGCTCTTAGTGACCTTACTCCTTTATGGTGATAATCTGAAATGTTCTTTGCTTTATTTTTCTAGTTTCACAGAAGTCATTAGTAGCATAGCATTATAATAATATATTACTCTGGTATATCTCATAACACTTTTCAAAATGCTCTCATGTATATTACCTCGCCCTGTTACGGGTGATACAGGTATTATTTGAATTTTATAGGGGAGCAAACCAGCTGGCTGCTTCAGGTTCAATGGCCAGCACAGGCTAGGTATTAATCTTTGGGACATCCCTGTCCAACCTGTAGTCCTGTGCTTTCCAAATCCAGGAGCTCATTTTTTAATGTTTCCTAAGACCTAGGAAACCAAACCCCAGCTCCCAGCCATTTAATTGATTCTGCCTTGTAGTCACCTTGTAGTGCAGGTAGAACTACTTCAGGCTGTAAATCTTAACCGGAAGAGACTGCCCACATCTTTCTCCTGTGGAGTGCCTGATGGGTATGAATGGCGGATCTTTTGGTTAACAGTTCCCAGAGTTCCTTCGCAAGAGATCAATGGTTTAATAAAAAACAGCTATATATAAAGTATTAACAAAGGCAATTGATTGAAACTTTTTTTTGAGATATTCTTTGGTTGTGTCTGTAATGTTTTTCATTTATCATTGTACAGTAAGTAGTGTTGCCCGAAATGGGTGATACTCCGTCCTGGGGTCGCTTGAATGATCCAGAGGGGCCTTTAAAAGCAGATATCTATATATTATCCTGGATTATGGGCTATAGTACAGAAGCTTTTAATTGCTATATATGTGTGGGTGCTGACTAATTTTTTTCTGAAAAGGTGGTGGTTTATCTAAATAAGCTTGGGAACCTGTGGTCTAGAGCAGGGATGGAGAGCATCCCACCTGCAGGCCATATAATACAGGATAAATGCAGTGAATACATAGGACATTTCTGAAAAGACACTAAAGACCTTTCAAACCATCAATACCAGCTAATACCACATGTGTGAATCGCCAAAGAAGCAGTTCCAGCCGTCATCTCTTACATATGTGAGAGGGCTTGGAAAAGTTTCTGAGAAAACCCCACCATCTTTTAATTCCATGACCTTTTTTGAAACCCTCTCATGTATGTATGTGCATATGTGTGTGTGAGATCTGGATGAAAATTAGTTTCCGTTCAATTAGTAACATTTGTGACTTTGATTATATTCCCCACAATGTAACAGCAATATCCCGCCCCCCCCCTTCCTTTGTGTTCTTACCATTTTCCATCATTCTTCTTTCCTGTCCCTTCTTGCGCTTTCTTCATCTCTGGGCAGATGCTGCCCTTTTGATCTTGTTGGGTGATTGTTCTCATGAGTGCCTACCTCCCTGGTGTTACTGCTCACCTATGCGGCTGTTTATCATTTGGCTGAAAGCTAGAGGGCTGAGTTCATTTCCAGGTTCGAAGGGCCTAAGGGATACGGTCTTCGAGGTTCCGCCAATCTCTCTCAGACCAATAAGCCTGAGTTGAGTATCTTTTAATGTGATCTCTTTTGGAGTGGTCGGTAGTTAGTGGTGGTCAGGAACCATCTAGTTCTTTTCATCTTGGCTTGTAGATGCTGAAGTTCTTGTGGTTCATTAGTTCTTTGAACTAATTGTCTCCATGTATCTTTGATTTTCTTCATTTCTCTTTTCACTGGACAGGTAAGATCAATAGTTTCACCCTAAGTGGCTGCTTATCTCAGTTGCTATCCACTGACTTAGGATGCAGATCATTGTCTTTGTGGACTATGCTGTACCAGTTGACTTTGCCACAGTCTTCCAAGACTGTGGTCCTGGGCCCCAGACCTAAGACTTCTTCCCTCAGGTGTTTGGTTATAGCTAAGAGGTTTTTATAACTGCCTTTTACATGTTATACTGTATTCATTTCCACTCTGGCTTAGCTTGTTTTTCTCCACTATAATACTGTATATACTCGTGTATAAGCTGAGTTTTTCAGCACAAAAAATGTGCTGGAAAACTGGGGTTCGGCTTATACACGGGTCAGTGGTACCCCCAACGAGGTGCAACATCTGGCGGGTGATTGCCGTTTCTCCGCTGTTCATTCAAAGCCCCACTGACCCTGAAGTGCTTTGAACGTTTGTTTACTCACATCTAACCAATCAGAGCCATCCTATGACGTGGACGGCTCCAATTCACAGAAGCACCCGTAGTGATTCACTTTTCACTTAACGTAGGCAGCTGAACTGGTAAGGATGTGTCTGTGGCTGCGCTCCGCCTCTCCCCTCTGGTCTCTGTGTTAATTCACATCCTGCATTTCCCACCCTAGGCTTATACTCGAGTCAATCAGTTTCTCTGGTTTCCCAGGTAATAATTAGGTACCTCGGCTTATACTCGGGTTGGCTTATATTTGAGAGTATATACGGTAGATTGTTGTTATTGCCTATAATGTATACTAGAGTTTAACATTCTTGAAAGTACAGTGGAAAATACAAATCTTAAATATTACTCAATGAATTTTGCCAAGTCTGTATACCTGTAACCCAGACATCAGAATATATGAGGGTAAGCAAAAAAGTATTGCTACAAAATCATAGAAACCATTATTAAAGAAAAGTATAAAAATATAAAGCTATTGTTTCTTAACATGTCCTTTGTCTAGATTTGTACACTTCTGAAGATGGTGTTTATGTCTAACCTTTATTTCTTTTCGATTTGCACCATGTCAAAATGGCAGATTTGACTTCCTCAGGGCACTCAAGTCATGTTCCGTTGAAATGTTGGGAATAAAAAGGAGCCTGAGTGGTAAGATCAGGGCTGGAGGGAGGATGGGAAATTCTCAGAGGACAGCCCTTTTTAACTTCAAAGAATGAGCCAATACGTAGGTGTGTTTGGAAACTATTCCTATGTGCAACTTACCCGTCCTTTTTTCTCACCAGTGCTGTTTTCAGTTTGCTTAAAACTTCTTAATAAGCCTCCATGATAATCCTATGTCCTTTGAGAAAATTATTAAGATTACCCCTTTAAAATAAAAAATAAATAACAAAAGCAAAAATATAGCCACTATAACCTTCTGAACTGACCTCTCTGCCTTGAATGTATCTGGCCAAGCAGATCCCCCCCGCCGCAGCTTCTGTATTGATTAAACCTTAGTTTGAAGGCACTTTAATGAGACTAAGGCAAGTGTATTACTTACAGAGCTTGTCAGTAGCTATCTGCTGATTACAGAGATGTGTGTAAACATTTTAGGTTGGAATAGACCTGTGCATGTATGAACTGGAACTGAGTTTTCAATGCTTTTGACTTACCCTCATTCTATACTGTACTATCTTATGTTATATATGAGGGGTCTTCAAAAAGTTTGTGAAAATATTCCTTTATCTTTTAATTCCATTTCCCCATAGACCGTTTGAAGCCTCCTACTACCTTGGGAGAAGGATGAGGCTTTCCATTCCATAGAGTTACAATCTTGGAGAGAGACCCACAGGGGCAGTTCTGTCCTGTCCTATAGGGTCACTAAGAGTCCAGATTGACTTAATGGCAGTGAGTATTACTCCCATTCCAGAAAGTGTCCTCGTGTTTCTTCTCAGTTATCCCCAGGCAACCGCTGTTCTGTTCTCTCTCCCCATAAATTAGTTTCTCTGATTTTGAAAGTCCTAAGTGGGATTATGTGGAATATACTAATTTGTGTTAGGTGACTTTGATTCAGCGGAGTGTTTTTGAGGTTTGCTAATAGGTTCATGCTTTTAGAAATATTTTTTCTTCCATGTTTTCTCCATTTTTCTATTGTGGTGAAAGTATACTGAACAAGACATACTCCAAAGTATTTTACATGTGTAATTCATTAATAGGAGCCTGGTGCTGCAGTGGTTACAAGTTGAGCAGTGATCCTACAGGTTGGCACTTAGAAACCACCAGTCACACCTTGGGAGAGAGAGACAGGACTTTCGACTTCAGTCTTAAACTCACAGGAGCAGTTGACGCTGTCCTTTACGGTCATGATGAGTCAGTGTTGATTTGATGGCAGTGAGTTTGATTTTGGTTTTTGGTATAATTCATTGTGTTGCCCAAATTGTGCAATTATTCTTCTTATTTCCAAATTATTCCGTTGCCATTAACATAACTTACTGGGCCCTAAGAAAAAACTCCCCTTTTCTCTCCTGCCTTCCTCTCTGTTAGCCATGGATAAGCTTTGGTTTCTATACCTTTGATGATTCTATTATGTATTTCATATAAGGGACATCATAGAGAATTTGTCCTTTTGTGAGTGACTTGTTTAGCTCGGCATGTTTCTGAGGTTCATCCACATTCTGGCACACTTGAGCATGTCCCGTCTCTTTGTTGCTGAGGAAAGAGTCCATTGTAAGTACACATTACATTTTCATCTGCTCATTTGTTGATGGGCATTTCGTTTGCTTCTACCTTTTGACTTTTGTGAAAAGTGCTGCAATGGATCATTGCATATTTAAAAAAAGTATTACATTGTGTGAGTTTTCTGTGTTTGGTTTGTTTTCCTGTCTATAGAACCCCTTAATTGGCATTTCAAGTATTAATAATAATTCAGAAGTTACTTAGCAAACATTCTTAACTTGCCAGTAGGAAAGGGGCAAGAACAGATTGTCATTTAAAAAATAACTTTATGTATCAATTAAAAAATTTTTATCTTCCAAGCTTTCTCTAGTTGCCTCAATTTTGTTTTAGATATGGATTGGGAAATACCCTGCCCCTGAGAGTACCCCAACGCCAAACTATCTCATCCATTATGTATTGATTTCTGGTAGGGGATAGTTTTTTTTATCTTAATTGTTTTAGCCCTCTGTGCCCTGATTACTAAGATATTATTTATTTATTTTCAAACAGAAGTGTGTCTTTACAATTTGATAAAATACTGCCTTTCCCCCTGAAGCAGAAAGCTGTACTGTGAGCTAATAAAAGAGTTTTGCTTGGGGACTAGATGGTACAATACAGTCCTGTTCAAAGGCAACTGTTTTCTTAATGATTTGATATTTGAGCTTATTTTTGCAATTATTCAGTGTTTTCCTCATAAAAATAGCATTTAGTATATCCAGCAATCATTGGTAATTGGGACTTAACTTTGCTTTGCTTTTCTGGGTCAGGCATTCCCAGTCCTTTGTTACTAACATTCTACCATTAATGGATCCTTGTATTTGCTCCCCCTCAACCCCTCCCCCCCAAAAAAAACGAGTGATTGAATCATATCTCAGTTTTCACCAGATGCCTCAGTGATGCTGGGTCTGATTATCCCTTCAGCTTTGTGTGTGATGTTGTTGCTAACTCCAGGGAGTGGACCCCAGGATTCGGTTGACCCCATGCACAGTGGAAGGACAAGCTGTCCAGTCCTGCGTCATCATCATCATGGGGTCTGGATAGCGCTGCTGCAATCCAGAGCATTTTTATTGACTGATCTTTAGAAATAGATGGCTGGTCTTCCTGGCCCATCTTAGTCTGGAAGCTCCTCTATTCATAGACGATGTTGGCTGTGCATGAGGTGTAGTTGCAGGGATTGAACCTCTCTCCCCTCCTTGGAAGGGGACAATTCTACATGTCTCATCAGCAATTACTATACTGCTTTAATAATACAGTAACTCATGATTCTCTTTCTTCCATCTCTTGCCCTTTAAGAAACCCTGTATAATAAATGTATTCAGCATGGCTGATCCTTTGGCAATTTCTCAGCTAATTGGTTGTTCACCTCAGTTTGGTAAACTGTACATATATTTATCTGTCCTCCTCCCTTTTTTTATAGCTCTGTCCACAGTGTGTTAGATAATTTTGTTATCTTCATTTGTGTAGCATGATAACATGTTCGGTCTGGCAACCTATATCTGAGAAATCAGCAACTGAAAAAGCTGTGGAGCATACTTACTCCAACACTGAAGAGTAGAACTGCTAGATCAGGGGAGTTTCCTTTTTGGAAAGGATAGATGCATCAGTTAAATGGACTCAAAGGTCTTTTTTGATTAAAAAATTTTTTTAACCCCAATAAAATGATGAAAACAATTTTTTTTAAACCACCACCGCTATTCCTAAGATTGGTTTTCATTGCCTGAAACAAAAACTGTTCCCATTAAGTAATAACTCCTCCCAGACGCTGGTAACCAATTATTGTCTGTATCATTCAGGAACTTTACTTTTAGAGCATTTCCTTACCATACTTGAGCGACATTACTTTCGAGGAGTCTGGCTTTCTTAGGAGGGTTTAGGACATTTTATTTTCCTTCCTTATACTCGGAAATTTGACAGGATGTTCTATTTAAAACCTGTCCTAGAACTTTACCTCCTTTTGTAAGTGAAGCTTCTTTCTTGGCTGTTGGTGGGATGACAATTCAGAAAAGTGGAGCTGTGGTGTGTGGCTCTTCTGTATCTCTTGCTTTGCTTCGTTGCAAATCCCCTAAAAACTTGGGATTCTAAACTACAATTTATTACCATCCCTCACACTTGACAGACTCAGCTGGAAACTGGCAGAGTTTTGCTCCTGCCGTATTCTGAGCAGAGCCTGCCTCGGTTCCAGGGGAGTGGACATTCCACTTGTCTAGTGAGGCGTAGCAAAGGACTTGCAGCCATCTCTACTCGTCCACTTGTGCGCCAGGCTTGAGAGGTCAGGGCAGCAGAATCACAGCTAGTAATCATATGTGCATGTCATTCTGTTACTAGTTACCTTCAAGTTGAATTCAGCTCATGGTGACCGTTTGGCCAACAGGACACAGTGTTGTCTGGGCCGGTAAGATCTTCATTAGCATTTGTGCTCAAGGCCGTTGTCATGGCCAGTTTGTTTTGAGTGCCTTCCAACCAACCAGGCTGATCTCTGAGCATTATACTAGACAGTATTGTGTTGTGAACCTGAGGGTCTTCATTGACTAAATTTTCAGACGTAGATCTTCATACCTCTCTTCCTAGTTTGTCTTGTGTGGGAGCTCCATTGGAATCTGCCCACCATGGACGCTGCTGGTATTGTTGATACCAGCTCCACCTCATCTAAATATGAAAACCACCACAAGATAAGGGTCTCACAGGTGGGGTGGTGGTGGTTGATGTGTTTCATCAAAGCTTTTCAATTGTTCATTATTTTTTAGAACTTTTGGGTTAAAATTGACCAGAATTTTGGGTGCCAGGCAAAGCCCCCAAATAAAAGCTTTGTTATTCTTTTGGGCTGAGTTAATAATTCCTAATTTGGTTAAGAAACAGGGTTATTATTCTTCTGGGTAAGGAAATAAACTCTAGAAGAAGAAAATGAGGTCATTGAGAACTGTGATAACTTGCAGAATTAAGCAAATGGCTTTGAAGCAGGCTGATGTATATTGCGTGTGTCATCCAGAGAGTCAAGTGTCCCTGTTCCCACTCCCACACTTTTCAGGCCTGACTGGTCCCCTCCCTGTACTTAGCCCCCTCTACACATAAATCCTTTTGGGTTATCTGTTTCTAAATTGCTTTGGGAAGTAATGATGAAATGAGTAGGAACAAATGTGGTTCATAAGTTTTCTAAATTTTGAGCTTCAATATGTTTACCTTTTAGAGGTTTGAAACTAAGATTTTTGTTGTTGTTCTGGTTTGATTCCAAAGATAAACCTTTGGAATTTGTTGTAGAACCAGGTCTGTTCTGTAATTTGGGATGTGAGTGAGTGCTTTCTTCTTAAGCATTTTCAATTCCCTCTGTTAGGTAAGTCTTCCCATCCAAACCCCAAATCAGATCCACTGGGATCGAATCGGTTCTGACTCATAGCACTCTGAGAGAGCAGAGTAGCACTGCTTACTGGCATTACCAAGGCTGCAAATCATTCTGATCCCCACAGTACACTCAGGTTAGCTTACTTGGTCCTCTTCAGCTCTGGACTACTATGTTTCTAGTTCATTAGGAAACATGGTGATGCAATAGTTAATTAGTACTTGACTGGTAACAGAATGGCCGGCTACTGAACTTGCCAGCTGCTGCTCGGGACAGAGACATGACGGTCTACTTCCCTAAAGAGTTAGGGCCTCGTGAAACTCTTTGAGGGTAGTTCTACTCTAGCCTACAGCATTGCTGCCAGTCAGAGATTTTTTGTCATTGGTTTATTGTTGTTGTTTTTTTTTTTTGTATTTTGTTACTTGGTTTTGCTCTGCCTTGTTTTTGTGTATGTTATTATCTCCGCAGGTCTGTCTAAATAATCTGGAGCAACAGGATTGACACTGCGGGGGCGGCATGGGAGAGGGGGAGGAGGGGGAAAGGAAGTGGTGCTAACAAACCCAGGGACAAGGGAACAACAAATGATCCAAATTGGTGGTGAGGAGGGTGTGGGAGGCCTGGTAGGGCATGATCAAGGGTAATGTAACTAAGAGGAATTGCTGAAACTCTGGTGGGACTGAGCATGATAGTGGGACAGGAGGAAGGTCAAGGGAAATAGAGGAAAGAGCTGGGAGGCAAAGGGCATATATAGAGGTCTAAATAAAGGAATGTACATATGCAAATATATTTATGTATGAGGATGGGGAAATAGATCTATGTGCATATATTTACAGGTTTAGTATTAAGGTAGCAGAAGGACATTGGGCCTCCACTCAAGTACCTACCCCCCAATGCAAGAATACTTTCTTCTATTAAATTAGCATTCTATGATGCTCACCTTCCGACACAACCACTGAAGACAAAGCGGGTGAATAAGTAAATGTGAAGAAAGCTGATGGTGCCTGGCTATCAAAAGATATAATGTCTGGGGTCTTAAAGGCTTGAAGGTAAACAAGCAACCATCTAGCTCAGAAGCAACAAAGCCCACATGGAAGAAGCACACCAGCCTGTGCGATCACCAGGTGTGGAAGGGATCAGGTGTCAGGCATCATCAGAACAAAAAATCATTGTGAATGAGGGGGAGTACGGAGTGGAGACCCATTGCCTATTTGTAGGCATTTAGACTTCCCCTTACAGAAAGGTCTAGGGGAGGAGACGAGCCAGTTAAGGTGCGATGTAGCAACGATGAAAAAGACAACTTTCCTCTAGTTCTTAAATGCTTCCACCCCCCCCCCCCCCGCACTATCATGATCCGAATTCTCTTGCCAAGTCTGGCTAGACCAGAGGATGTACACTGGTACAGATAGGAACTGGAAATACAGGGAATCCAGGGCGGATGATCCCTTCAGGACCACTGGTGTGAGTGGCGATACTGGGAGGGAGGGTTGGAAAGAGGGAACCGATTACAAGGATCTACATGTGACCTCCTCCCTGGGGGCCAGACAACAGAAAAGTGGGTAAAGGGAGACGCTGGACAGAGCAAGACATGACAAAATATCGATAAATTATCAAGGGTTCATGAGGGAGGGGGTAGTGGGGAGGGAGGGGAAAAATGAGGACCTGATGCCAGGGGCTTAAGTAGAGAGCAAATGTTTTCAGAACGATGAGGGCAATGAATGTACAAACGTGCTTTACTCAATTGATGTATGTATGGATTGTGATAAGAGTTGTATGAGACCCTAATAAAGTGATTTTAAAAAGTTGCACTATGAAGACACAAAGAATTAATGTCCATTGCTAATTCTGTAGTACACACAGCTTTTCCTCCTGACTAATGGTTCAGTTTTGGCTATCTGTGAAGGGTTGCAGGTAATTCCTCTCCTCTGTAACCAAGGATTGAGGAGAGCCTGGACCTTGCTCAGGCTCACTCAGTGAGGAAAGGGTCGAGCTGAAATGCAAATGCAGTCTGGGGGACCTGATGATACAGAAAGTAGATTGAGAGGTGATCATGTAAGTCTTGGCATTAACAAAATAATGATTTCTGCTGATCTATTAATCAGATTTATATTTTAAATTGGTAATGTATTAGATGTGCGAAAAGCTCCTTTATATTTTAATACTTTGAGAATTTCCCTTTTCTTATAAAATATTTTTCTCTTGGGTAAAGTTCCTAGCCTGGATTAACACATGCTAATTAATCTCAGTCAGCAGGCTGTGTCACACTCAGTTGGACATTCTGAGTACTCTAGACAAAAATGCTTGAATGATGATTTTCTCAGTTGTCCCTTGAATAAGTAAAACCATTGAGATGGTGACCTTATAGGACAGAATAAAACCACTGGGTTTCTGGGACTGTAAATCCCTATTGGAGCAAAAAGCCTCCTTTTTCTCCCTTGGAGCAGCTGGTGACTTTGAAACCCTGATCTACAGTTTAACCCACACCACCACCACCATGGGTCTGGCTTTCTGCTACATGGTACTCTGATGCAGCCCCTTAGAAGGTAAAAGATCAATCCTCCCCTGTGTTTTCTAAATCCCGAAGTTCCCTCTTCATTTATGGTCTACTCTAATATCCCTAAGGAACCTAGTGGCGTAATGAGTTTGTGCTGAGCTGCTAACTGCTGCTCCCTGGGAGAAGGAAAAGGCTTTGTGCTCCTGTCAGGAATTAGTCTCAGATACCCACACAGGCAGCCCTGCCCTGCCCTGCCCATAGGATCACTATGAGTCAGAATGACTCACTCCCAGTGAGTTTTTAATCATTCTCAAGGAGCCCCCATTTGGTGGAGTAGATTATGCACTGAGTGGCTAAACCAAAAAGCCAGAGGTTTGAACTTAGAAAGATGAGATTCTTTTACTGTAAAGATTTAAAGTCTCAGAAAACCAAAGGGACTGTTTTGCTCTGTGAGTCAAAAGTTGACTGGATGGCAGTGAGCTTGGCTTGGCTTGAGTTTAGGAGCACTTTCTACATAGAGTGGTGGATGCCTTAGGGAGTAAATAGCCACATCTGGACAAGGAACTAAGACTTAAAATTCTGGACGCATGAAAGTTATATGTGATTCAGATTTCAGTGTCTATAAAGTATTGGAATGCATTCCCAGTCATAATTCGCTTCTTATTGACAACTGCTTTTGAGCCCCACCGGCAGAATTGGGTAGTTGGAGCAGACTGTGTAGTGTGAAAAGCTTAGGATAGATACAGAAAACAATGTTTCCAACCTGTCTTTAGGGCATTAGTGCCTCATTTCCTGGATGTGGAACCTCACTTGAGAAAGTCTAAGATTACCAACACAGACGCCTGTTGGGTTGCTTCAGTATTCTCCTTTTTGAAAAAGAGAAGTATGTGTATCACAGTTTTGAGAATTTGATCTGCTCTTTGCTGTGGACTGATAGTCTTTGTCACTCGGCCTTGACAATTGCGGCCCCAATTGGGTGCCCAAGTTTTATTTTGTTCTAAGTGCTGAGCTTGGCTAATCCATTGCATTTGACATTTTGAAAAGCACTTTATTTTTTTAAGGCTTACATTGAGATTTGCTTTTGAGAAGCTGTACTAATTGGCAGTTCCATACTGGACAGATTGAGGCCAGGTAAAGCCTGTAGGTGCCTGTCAGGTAGCAGTGAAGTTAAAAATCATCTGCCAACACCAGGGAATTTTATTATCATTTTAATATTTGAATAAATGAAGCATCATTAGATTCCTGGAGTTGCAGCACCGAGTTGGGAAACTGGGTTCTCTGTGTAGAGTATTCCCTTAATCTCTGTAGCCTCGTCATGCATTACTTTCTGCTAACCTTTTTCTGGCTTTGGTTAAAATCATTTCTTTGGTAAGTTTTTAATTAGGAAATGTGGAAATAGAACTGCTTGAGTTGTCCTAACTCTAACTTCGGAACTTTTAAGCCGCAGAAGGACATGTCTGACTAGGAATGTGACAGAGTTTATCAATGCAGACGTGTTTTAAAAATGGAGGAGGAGGGAGTGTGTTTGCTTTTTTTAATGCTGGCATTTTTGTATTATGGAGCTGGAGACAATTAGAGACAGGAACATGAGAACTTTGAGGAGAGAGCTGTCAGTTTTCCCTCAAAACTTCTATTTTGCATGGAACTTTTCTAACTTTGATCTGGTTTTGACAAGTGAAGTTCTTCAACATCATGTTTTCCTGTAGAAGTGAATCTTTAAATAAAAAAATCAACTCCAAGGCTTGACAATAGATGTCTTAAGATATGTCAGCCAATAGTAGCGTATTACTTGGGTATTTAAAATAAACTGCCTTGGGGGGGGGGAGCTGCCTTGCCGCCGTGGCAAGTTGAGATGGCTTAGCCCGGACCCTTCAGGCCTGCTGCCCTCAACAGTAGTTGCAGATGGCTAGAAAGATGGGCCGGATGTAACTTGGAGCCAGACCTATCCTTTTCGAGTTGCTTTGTGCTTTTCTTGTTGTTTTCCCCTCTTTTTGCCTTTCTCCTTCCCACCCCAAGATGTATTGGCTCTCTAGTATTTTGGTTTTGTTTAAAACGCCATTGTTTAAAGTGAAAGAATTGATAGTAATAGAAAAACATCTCGGAAGCAGCTGGTGGACTTATAACTTGATTGAAGTGTCTGAAAGGAGGGATATGATGGCTCTGTGTGAGGGATGAAGTAGGCTTTGTGGGTCTGCCACCCTTCCCTCCCTTTCCCGTCATTTCACCTACATAGGATCTTTCTCCACCATCCCTTCCTCTGTGCTGCTGCCACTCCTGCCTGCTGCCAAACCCAACCCAACCCAACCCAACCCACTGCCATTGAGTTGATGCCAGTGCCTAGCGGCTCTATAGGGCAGGGTAGAACTGCCTCCTGTGAGTTCTGACAGTGTAACTCTTTACAGGAACAGAAAGCCCTGTCTTCTTTCTCCTTAGACATGGTTGATGGTTGACCTTAGCAGTTCTCAGCCCAACTTGGACCCACTACACCACCGCCTGTGAAACAGCTGGGATGTGTTTCATTGACATGTTGACCATTAGAACACTGCATTCATCTCTGACAGTCCCAGAAGTTAAAAAAACAAACCAAACTGTGGGGCTTCTAGCCTTTGAGTACTTTATGTAAAATGGAAGATAAGGTAAGACCAAAACAGAAGATGATTAGCACTTGATCAGTGACAGCGGTGTATAAGTTGTTAACCGAAGCAAGAAGGCTTCCAGTCCACCACAGGGCTTTAGAGCCATTAGGGAGAGGCTTGTGAAAGAGGTGAGGTTCTTCATTCTGGAGAAAGATTGGAGTTAATACAGAGTGCTTTTGTTTTAACGAGAAGTGTTTTACATGTAGGAGCAAGTTTTATATGAAGAATTGGGAGTCAGTCAACCAGCTGTATTTACACAATGCTTACTTTGTGCCAGACATAATTCTAGTCATGCGGCGCAGGTGACTGTGATGCAGTGATTTGTCTAGGGGGTGATGCAGTCACTTAATGGGAGCAGAGGGTATATATAGGCCGAGGTTTAGAGGGATACGGTCTGTTAGGAAGTGGACTATCGTTTCCTTTAAAAGGCCATCATGGTAGTAGTTTTTGCTATTGAGAACCACCGAAGAAGCACTATAATATTAACGTGGCATATAGGGAATCAGAATTGAGGAATTTGACAAAATATTCCCCCAGCCCCTAACAAAGCTTTTGTTTTTGCTTTATTCTCTGGCTTTCTTTGACTAACTCTGCTTTCAGCACTCAGGTTACCGACAAGGCCGGGTAGATGGTTGGATTCGGTGTCTGAGGTATTTTCAGACTTCAGTCTGGCTGCTTTTATTTTTGTCGGACCTTTCTTGGTTCTGTTCACTGTGGCGTAGTTGAAAGGCATAATTTTTTTCCATGGTGTGGACAAATCTTAAGGTATAAATTACAGTGAAAAAGAGGGAGAGCGTGGATGAGATGGATTGACACGGTGGCTGAAAAATGAGCCAGTGGTGCAGGACCAGGCAGTGTTGGTGTTTGTGTTAAAGCAGCACCGATACCTAAGACATGTACCTAGTATAACATGAAACCAACTGTACTGTTATACTGGTATGTGTTGCTGGCCTCTCTCTTTCTGTACTTGGGTTTCTCCGTTTTAAAAAAAAAGCCTATCTTTTCTTCAGGGAGCCCTGGTGGCACTGTTGGATAAGTGTTGAACTGCTACCCCTAGGTTGTGAGTTCAAACCCACCCCCTGCTTCCAGGAGAAAGGTGAGGCTGTGTGCTTTTGTAAAGATTCACCGCCTTGGTTATTATATTGGATTGCTGTGCGTTGGAATAGATTCAGTGGCAGCAGACTTGTTTGTCTCTTTCCTAGTTGTAAAACTCTTTAATTTTCTTCACCAAGTGATCTTTGAGGTTCTTCTGCAAAAGAGGGCATAGGGTGGATGAACTTTCCGCAACCCACCTCTCTCATGAGGTTTAACACAAAGAGGAACACGTTCATTTCAGCGAGTCTCTCTTTCAGTCCGAGTAGTTGGGCCTTTTATAGCTTCGTGTGCGTTTTTTAAAAGTGTGGTGTGAATTGGAACAGATGTGAATATATTTTTCTTTTTACTTTGGAGAAATGGCTGGAGGCTTTGAGATTCATGAAAAAGTACACATTTGAGGTAGCATTGGAAACAGTAAGGAGTCAAGAAGACAGCATAGAAGAAACATAGAGAATGAAGTAGGTGTTAATGAAAAGAAACTTCCAGACTTAATGTCCAAGTGATTTCCCTGAAACAGATACTCTAAAGCATGTCAGGGCAGAGGTGTATAAAAGGCAGTATGAAATTAAAACGGTGGACACTAGAACGGAAATAGCTAGGAAGAAGTCATTGGAGGGTTTCTAGTATGAGTGATTTAAGGGGATGATTTGAGAGACCAATGGTAGGGAAATGGTTTTGCCAGGCGCACCGAAAACGAGACCTGCTCATTCTTTATGCTCAGCCTTGTTCTTTCAGAAGTGCTGTTGCTGCCTTACCCTTTTGCCTCTTAATAGAGATGCCTCCATTATATTCATTTGTGATCTTTGGAACACAGACCGACTATGTCGTTTATCCACTGAGAGGACGATGTCTACCTATTCTTGGAGATAAAGTTCAAACTCCTTAGCTTCGCTCCAAACTACTTCATGCAACACAGGTGCCCACAAAGGTCCTCCTTGAGCTATGCAGAACTTAACGTTGCCCACTAAGATTCTCTAAAGATCTCATAGTGTTGCAGCAACATTAAGAATGGATTTTATAATGAGCCAGAGCTTAAAATAGTTTCAACGATCTTGGTTGTTCTCTACTTAAAATTGTAAGGCAGTATATATAAAGAAGGATTTCTGCACAAGAGAGTTAAAGCTCAACAAACCAAAAGGACCTGGGCCTATCAAAGACATAGACTTCAGTTATTGAGGAAAATTGGCTTCTTTAAGCACTCAGCTCTGAGATTTGACCAGTTCATGCTTTATTGTAAGTTGCTTGGGAATCCCTTAGTAGTTAAATTTTGTGTGTTCACATTTCAACTGTATCCATTGAAGACTTCCTTGCCTGTCTTCCTACCTACCTGATCAAAGCCTTGTTTGCTTCCTCTTTATCCCAATGTGGTCATTTTATTACCTCACATGCAGAGTTTGCTTTCTCCATGCCTTCCCATTTCCTATCTTCCAGGAAAGCATTTTTGCTTCTTTCTCATTGACCTCTAATGTCTCTTTAAATACACTTTGTAGTCCCGTAACACTTACATTTGCTGTTAAATTTAGACCATGGGTTCACACTTATTTGACCTACAGTCTCCGTTTCAGGAAAAACAACCCTCCCCCCCCAAACCCTGCCATTAAAAACCTTTGTGCTATATAGCCCATGGTCCAGGATGACGTGTGGGTACCCTCTTTTTCTGCCCCTGCCCTAATGGTTCTAGCACTTCTCATGGGTGGCTTCCACGCTGGGAAACACTGGGCTAAGGAATTATATGTAGTTCTTGGTTTCAGAGGGTAGTCGCTCTCTGCTTCTACTTTGTGAGGGTTTTGGTACTTTTTGAAACTTCGGGGGCTTACAGTGAAAAGCTGATCCTGAGACTGGTGACCTCCTTGGTCACTAGCTCCTATTTTGATGTGACCTGAATATTTCACTTCATTTTATATGACCAGAAATTCTCTAATTAAGAAGTTTGTTGTAAACTTTCTTATTTAATATCAACCAGTATGGAATCATGAGAGAAGAGTGTGAGGTAAGATTGCTTCGTGGAAGATCTGGCTTGAGTCATAATGTCATAATGGTGGACCTGTAGGGCAACACATGAGTCTGGGGCCACAAATTAGGGGGCAATTGAAAAATGCCCTGACAAACTACTCACTTAAAAATTTTAAGGGCTAGTCTTGATCTTCAAAACAGTAGACTCGTGTAACTTAGGTTTCTTGCAGAAACTTTCTGTTGATGGTATGACTTTGCAGGACCTGGGCTAAAAACTCTTTATTACTAGAATTCAGTAATAACCGACAAATCTCATTGCTGTCAAGTCTATTCCGACTCTTTAGGACAGGTGGAATTGCCCATAAGGTTTCCAAGGCTGTAGTTGTTATGGGAGCACATCTTCTGCAGAGCAGCTGCTGGTTTCGAACTGTTGACCTTTTGATTAGCAGCTGAGCGACTAACCACAGTGCCACAAGGCTCCTAGAATTCAGTAATTCTACAGTTAAATAATCTTTCTGGGTTAACGTGGGAACTTTAGCCATACCCATAACATTGTTTTTAAGGAGAAATGAGTTCTGAGTTCCAAACAACTGAATTACAAATGGATTGTACTCCAAAGGGGGGCTGCTGCTATATGAAATTTACTTATATAATGTGGTTTACTAAATGCATTTTACTTATTTGCAAGCCTTTGTTCATAAGCCCTGTAAGAAGTAGGAAGAAAATAGTAAAGCCCTTAAGAATTTAAGCTATTTTATTAGGCACCTGAATAAATAAGTAGATTGTATAAGAATTCTTGACTGAGGAAATAAACTATTGTAGGGAAAAAATAACATAATCACATAATAGTGTTGCAGTTTCTGGTTACAAAGTAAACCATATTCAGGACAGAAAATACAAAAACTTTTACCTTAAATTTTTTTTTCTTTACTTTAAAATTTTTTAAAGTGAGCTTAATCTGTTAACTTCACTAGTAGAGCGGTTGACAATTAGGTATTTTCCTGAATAGACCACAATCTTTAGGAAGCTCTAGAGTAATATAAAAATATACTTATTTAATTTCAAAGTGTAATGGAAGGCCTATTGGGACAGTGGTGCACAAACCCTCAGGTCCTTATCCTCTTTATAAATAAGTTCTTGGAGGTGGTAGTGGAGGTCCATAGGCTTTTTTAATGTCGTCGACAGCCCAGAGAAATGGCTACAGTGATTTAAAAAATTACCGAACATTATCAGTGTGCCAGGCATTATTCAAAGAGAATGTCACTCTGTCCAAAAAGAGGTCGTCAAGTGAAATCTAAGATGAAGGCAGTGCTCATTTGTCTTCTTGATGCACAGGGGACAGTGCATTTGGAGTTTGTTCCACCAGGTCAGACTGTTCATAAAGCTTTCGAGTTAGAGGCTCTGAAGAGATTGTGTGACAGTGGTGACAAAAGAGGCCTGATCTGTGGCAGATGGGGAACTGGCTCTGCCAGCAGCCATCCTAGTGCACCAGTTTTGGGCAAAAAACAGCAGACCTCTCTTGCCTCATGCACATGCGACTTCTTTTTGTTTCTGCTAACGAAGACAGGGAAATAAAAGGACAGTGATTTGATGACATAGAAGAGGTGAAGAAGAAAATGGGGGAAACAAGAAGAAAGCAATGAGGGAGATGTCAGCCATCAGAACAGATGAGTTTGAAAAATGTTTCCTAGAATGGAACCGCAGATTTGACAAATGAATTAAGTGTAATGGAGAATACTTAGAAGGTGATAAGGTTGTTTTGTAAAAAAATTTCAATACATTGGAAAAAATTCTGTATTTTGGGGGTACCCCTTGTATATGTCTTTGATTTGTATAAACGCTAAAGCCAGTGAATTATGAATAAGTGCAATTTAGAAGGCAGAAGCATGAGGTCATAGGAGGAAGAAGTTCTCTGAGGTATTTGGATACTGCTGGGTTGACACTGATAGGTGAGTCCTCTGTCTCTGGTTGACTCTTTCTGGACTGACTCAACAACCCCAACCCGAAACGTCGTCTTCGGTTTTTTAAAGATTAGACTAGGGGAGGTGTTTTGCTGTTCTGTGGCAGTTGAGATGTGGCCTTAATTTAAAAGTAGATATATTTTTTACCATATTCTGTAGCAGAGGTTTGTGTCTCATGAGACAGTGAAGGGATTTTGCTGTGATATTATAACCTTTCCGATAGGGTTTTACTTTTGAGTAGGTTAAACTTTGAGGAGAGGAAAGAGTGAGACACTCTGTTTTTATGGGTTAGATGAAGAGTAACATCTTTTTTCTCTGGCTGAGATGACTTAATGAATGTAAAATTTGAGTTGCCTTTTAAGTCGGGAGAATGTGAAAACTTTATGTGCTATAAATGGATATACACAGTTAATGTACTTTTAAATTATTGCTGCTTCACTCTGTGAGGATTAAGTAGAATTTTCATTTTGGATAGAAACTTTGTAAAATCATGGCATTGTTCGTAATTCAGGCCTCATACTACATTCACCTCCCCTTGAATTCTGACGATCCCACACAAGGAGCATGAGTCATCCTCCCTGCCCTCCTTTCTGACCTAGTCCTCCTTTGTCTAGACCAGCGGTTCTCCACCTTTCTAAGGCCTGACCCTTTCATACAGGTCCTCATGGCGTGGGGACCCCCAACCATAACATGATTTTCGTTGGTACTTCATCACTGTCATTTTGTGCTGTTATGGATCGGACAACCCCTGTGAGAGAGTCATTCAACCCCCAAAGGGGTCTCAACCCACAGGTTGAGAACTGCTGCTCTAGGGTCTATTCCTCTTCCTTCTCTTTAAGTTTCACCGACACTTCATTTCTAGCTATGCCAGACAGCTGTTTCTTTCGGTACGCAGTGCATACAGTAGGGTTTTCTGACTGCTTTCCATCAGACTTGCCGCTGCGCCTGTTGAGTGAAGCAAACCCCAGCTGTGACTTCGCACCCTACCATTCCCCTCTGTGTAGTCAGCGCCGGTCCCCGGGCCCACATGCATACTGTTGGCTCTTAGTTCGCCTCACTACCCGATACCTTTGTGCTTTATCAGTGAGGAAATGGGCATTCGTCTCATTTGATATCAAATGCTTTTGTGAGGATATATCTAATCATAATTTACCGTGGCAAGTGCTATACCTAAATAAAACCCATGGTTACACTTACCCTTTTCATATATTTATGCAATCATATTAGAAAATTAGAGTAATGGAGACTATTTTTCAGGTGTCCTTGAAAATCTGATTTTTTGAAAATAGTTAAAAGTGGAAGTTGAATGACTACCAACTTGTTTGGCACAGGTTAAGTCTCATGTCTTTCAACGGAATTATTCACTTGTTAAGGGCTACAACACTGCTAGGCTCTGTGGGAACATAAAATAGCCTTGATAAAGGTTGTAGGGGGAGACAAATGGTTATATACAAGTGAAACACAGTGCTCAGGAACCAATTATAAATAAATATTCCAGTCAGACTATGTGGGAATAGAGAAAGATCTGTTATTTTAAAGAAGAAATTTTTGGAGGCCCAGACACTTTCCAGTTATGCTTAGTTAGCTTGAGGTAGTTTCTTTGGAACTATAGGTTGGACTGAATCTCAAAAGTTTGTTGATGTGTGATTTATAGGAAAATCTAGGGAGTTACAGAGAAAGGGTTAATTAGTGTTGTTTGGATTGATTACAGATGATTTTGAAAAAGATGGCTTCTAAAGAAGTTTGAGAAGTGAATTATTGCAGTGAGAAAGAATTTTGGGTAATAGGGAGGCTCCAGGTCAATTTTAAGGAAACGGTTGATATTGTTGCCTGCAAGGTCAGTGGTACAAATCCACCAGCCACTCCAAGGGCGGAAGATGAGGCGCTGTCTGCTTCCATGAAGATTAACAGCTTCCAAAGCTCTGTAGAGCAGCGGTTCCCCACCTTCCTAAAGCCGTGGCCCTTTCATACAGCCTCATAATGGTGCCGACTTGCAACCATAAATAAGATTATTTCGTGGCTACTTCATCACTGTCATTTTGCTACTGTTATGAATCGTCCTGTGATGTGCAGGATATATTTTTATTGTTACAAATTGAACATCCTTAAACAATTAAAGCATAGTGATTAATCACAAAACAATAATTATATATTGTGAAATATTTATGTGCTTTCTGATGGTTTTAGGTGACCCCTGTGAAAGTTTCATTCGACCCCCAAAGGGGTAAGGACCCCCAGGTTGAGAACCGCTGCTGTCTGTAGAGGATCCCTCCGAGTCAGATGCACTTGATGGTTTGGTTTTGGTTTTGAACTTTGGGGATCCCTGGCGGCCCTGTGGGATGAGTTGAGCTGGTAACCACAAGGTTGACGCTGAAAACCCGCCCCCCCGCCCCCCCCCCCCCCGCTGCGCTCCAGTTAAGATTACCGTCTGGGCAGCCCTGTAGAGGACTGCTCTGCGTTGGCGTTGACTCGAGGCACCGAGTGGTAGTGTGGTGCTGCTGTAGTGTAGGCATTAGACTGCCAACTAGATGGCTGATGGTTTAAAACCACTGGCTGCTCGGAGGGAGAAGGCTGAATGCCTGTCCCCACAAAGATTTGTTGTCTTGGAACCCTACTATATGACCATGTATATTGAAGTATTTTAGTAGCTGAACAAATGTGGATATTACATTCAAGTTTTTTGTAGCGCATTAGCTGTCTTTTTTATTAAAACACAGATACTCCTGAGTCACTTGCTTAGATTGTTTTATCTGAGTATTTTGCACCTTGGATTGACCTTCAGTATTTTCTATTCCTGTTCCTTCTCATGGAGTCCTACCTGTGTAGTGGTTACATGTTGGGCTGCTAACTTCATTGTCAGCAGTTTGAAACTACTTTCCCCTCTTTGGCAGAAAGGTGAGTTTTTATTCCTGTAAAGCACTGGTTCTCAACCTTCCTAATGCTACGACCCCTTAATACAGTTCCTCATGTGGTGGTGACCCCCCCGGACCATAAAAGTATTTTCATCATAAAAGTATACTTCATCACTGTCATTTTGCTAGTTACGAATTGGGTGCCCCTTGTGAAAGGTTCGTTTGACCTCTACAGGGGCCTCGACCCAGAGGTTGAGAATCGCTGCCAATGGCAAGAGTTACAGCCTTGGAAACCCAGATTGGTGTTTTGCCCCCCGTCCTACAGGGTCCCCATGAGTCAGAATAGTTTCACAGCAGTGAGTTTGGTTTGGTGTCCTCTCACACTGTTCCACTGCATCTTAAATTGTATCTCAGAAATACATTCTTTCCAGGGCTCTCATATGTTTTCTGAAGACCGGAGAGGCACTATAATGAGGCCAGCCTTGGATGGGGACAGGGGTTGATAGCAGCCGAGTCTTTGAGATTAACAGTAGATGAAGACTAATAACAGTAGATGTGACTGGGGATTATGCAACTGGCTTTGTACTACCTCAGTCAGTTGGGGTCACATTTTTTAAAGTAACAGCATTTCCCCACCTAATTGTCTTTCTGTTAATATTCTTTTATTTTTTTGCCTTATGAAAGTATAAATGTTAAAACAGCAACAACAACAGCAAAGTTGTCATGTTTATAATTAGTTGATGTGTATATGTCAAATTACGAGCTAAAAAGTGAGTTTTGTGCTGTACTTAGATATAGAAGGAATAAAACTGTAAAATGTTATAATTTAGAAACACATGGAATTCAGTGATTTTTGAAAAGAAAAAAATTAGAATAACTTGTTATTTGTTAGCCACAAATACTTTATGACTATAGTGTGAATGAACTTACACTCCCCCTGCTGGTTGACTCTTTAGAAATACGATTTAGGGGAAAGTTTTAATTCTGAGCTGAAAATACTTGTCAAATTTTATATTCTTTGTAGAAGTGATTAATAGTATAGAAGGTGACATTTTGAGTAACAAACTGATTGTATTGTGTCTTTCCTTATTTGTAACTGCTTTCTAGTACATTTTGGTAGTGGTACTTAATGTCTAGAGATGTTATATTTTTAGGTAAACTAGATTTTAGTTATAGCATGTGTCCCAAGTTTATTCTTCTTTTTCTCAAGGGTCATCTCAGCTGTTTGTTTGTTTTTTTTAACCAATAATTTAAAAAACAGCAGCTTGTAATTTCTGTGCATTTATTTGGTCATTCTTCGTAGAGCATTTATTTACTGAATGTTGATTCGTTTCTATAAAGCATTGATAGACTTGGAGGTTGGCATGAAGGCTGGGGGTGTCCCCCCTACAGTTGGGATACGCACTACAAACTAGTGTTTTCCAGAGTTGGTGATCACACGCCCCGAGGGTAGGCCCTGGAGGGATAGAGGGCTGGCTGCAAAAGCAGATACCTTGAGGAGGTGGATGGACACTAGCTGCAACAAAGGGCTCCAACGCAGGAATTGTGAAGATGGTGTAAGCCTAGGCACTGCCTTGCTGTTACACTCATAGGCTCACTGTGAGTTGGAACCAACTCGAGGACACACACAACAGATAACACCACCACCGTCACTTTGTCTCGGATGATGGGCTGTAAAGTATGTTTTTTAGTTGTTGGGGGTATGAGTAATTTCCTGTTGAGTTATTGCTAGTAGAGATAGAATATAGGTTATATGTGTTCTGTTGTTCTACACCCTCCTTTCCCTTTGTTCCTTCTGATCCAGTAGGATGGTTGGAAATGGGATGACTGGGTGTGACCTTAATTCTTTAATGTACTTTTTTAACTTAGCTTTTAATTTATCTTTCTTTGGAAAAATTTTCTTACCTCTTTTTAAATTAATCATTTTATTGCGGGACTCTTACAAATCTTATAACAATCAATTATATTATATAAATATATAAATTATAATTATACAGTTATACAAATCTTACAGTTATACACATACTATAACAATTCAGTTGTTTAAGCACACTTGTACCTATGTTGCCCTCAACAGTTCCAAAACATTTTCTTTCTACTTTTGAGCCCTTGTTGATCAGTTCCTCTTCCCCCCCCTCTCCCCCACTCTCCCATCCTCATGATTCCTTGATCAATTATATAGTATTGTTATTTCATGTCTCACACTGTCCGTTGTCTCCCCTCATCCACATTTCTGTTACTCCTACCTGGGGGTGGGGGCAGCCATATATCCAACCTTGTGATGGGTTCCCCTACCCCCCTTCTCCAGTGTACTTATTTTTTAAAATGCTCTCAAGTCTGGAATGTAGAAAAAAAGTGATTTTAATTTTATTCTTTGGTTATTCTTTGATTTCTTAAATTTAAGTGATTAATTGCTCTGGTGTTGAAAAGTTTTTAGCTTTCACCGATTATTCCATTTAGTTTAACCGAAAAGATTTCTCAAACAGTATTTCAAATGGTTGGGAGGTAGGGATTTGATGATAATAGCTGCCTAACTGAGAACTAGGCAGTGATCACTTCTGAGAACCTAAATAACCAATCAAGAGCAGGTGGTGTTGGGTCATTTGCTGAATCCTGCCAGTCAAATTGTGCCGTGTGGGTAGAAAAGCCACAGTGCTTGTGGTTGCCTCATGTGCACAGAAGAGTTATTGATGCATTTGAATTGTGCTGTTGGTGAAGAGTGTTGCATATACCAAGAACCGTCTCAAGAATGAGCCAGTCAGTCTTAAGTAAAACTGTGACGTTCCTTAGAAGTGAAGGGAGAGAAGCTTCGTTTTGTGTAGACTGGGGGCACATCACGAAGAAACATCAATCCCTAGAAAAGTGTGGTAAACTGGAGGGTCCGCTAGAACGGGGGACACCCTTAATGAGATGGAGTAACACAGTAGCCACACAAAAGCCATGAAGACGTCTCAGGACTGGGCAGCGTTTTGTTCTCTCATTTATTAGGTTCCTCGAGTCAAAGCTGATGCCACGACAACTAACAGGTGGAGGCACTCGTTCTTTCCTGCCTGGTCGCTCGATGGTGAAAGTTCGTCAGATTTATGAGGCCGGTGCAGCATATCTTGACAAAGACAAGTGGCAAACATTCTGCTTTGGAATTTTAATGAAAAAATCAAGGCTTTTGCTTTGAGACCCAGGTCCATTTCCATGGTTTCTTTCTGTATTCACATATATGGAGTTTCTTTTTATGTTCTTACTGATAACCGTCTCCATAGTTAGGCACATATCTGTTGATCTCAGATAAGGAGAATGACGATTTCTGAATAAAATACGGTGTAGTAGTTGCTGTCATTGTACACGGAAGGATTCTAGATTTTACTGGCATCTTCTTTACTATGGGACAGAGTGCTGACATGTTTAGGAGAAGGGCTTTGGCAGATTGACAAAGTTTACTGTCTCTTGAGCAAACTTTATATTAAACCTGATTTAGACATTTAGATTCATCTGCATACATACATACACACACGAGGGTGCTATGAATCAAGGGAAACTAGTAACATGTATGTATATATGTTTATATATGTTAACACATCGTAAACATTTTATGTATGTATGATTTTTTCTGTATAAATGTTGCTTTTTAAGCACAGGTAAAGCAATATCTATAATTACACATAAGCGTATTCTCCACCTCCTGCCCAAAATAAGTATCATGTAGTTTTCTGTTTTAGCTCCTACTGCTTATAAAGGATTTTAAATGGTTGGTTTCAAGATGGTTGCTATAAAGTCAGGTTCATCCCACTATAGAACTCACTCTGCTGTTTCCACAAAGTCAGGGGATCTCACTGAATCCCTAGCCACAAAACAAACAGCTTCAAAAACTAACTTAGGTTTTGTACCTAGAAAGAGCATCCAGTCAATATCAGTTGGATATCTAGCTGTTACACAGAAAGGTGTACAGACCCTATAGTGTTACAAAGAAGCAGGACAACGTGGTATAATGTAGAGTGAGGTTAAAGTGAACTTTTGATGACAAGAGGACCGGAGTCGTGGTGCATTGTTGTATCATTGAGTCAGTTCCAGTGCAGCGACCCTCAGTGCAACAGATAGAAGAAAATATTACCAGTCCTGTGCCATCCTCACAATTGTGTAAAACTCGCAAACTTAGAAATGGTGTATTCCACATACATTGCTGAATTTGTAATGCTACATTTTTGAATGCATTTTATGTGAAATGGCAAGACCTATACAGGTTTGAGATGTGTTTTGAAGAATTGGCGTGAAGAAAGGAAAATGGCCCCAGAGTTTCGCCTCAGACCAGGTATACGAAGGGTCATTGCTTTAGGGGGATGAACAATAGATATGTGGGTGCAGGGAGACAGTGGACAGTGTAAGATATGAAAATAATAATTTACAATTTATCAGGGAACCATGAGGGTGGGAAGATTGGGGAGGGAGGGAAAAAAGAGCTAATACCAAGGAAGAAAATGTTTTTAAAATGATGATGCCAACATATGTACAAATGTGTTTGATACAAGTGATATATGGATTGTTAGAAGAGCTGTAAGAGCCCTCAATAAAATGATTAATTTTTTTTAAAGGACACTGCTTTAGAGCTTCAGAGGTACTGAGAAAGTAGAAGGGGGGAAGGGAGTTACCACCGGTCATGGTGGTATAGAAGTGAGCTGCAGAGAAAATGGCCCACAGGCAGGCTGGTGGGGTAGGATGGTAGCCACAGAATACAGAGACTGCTGCTTTTTGCTTGCTCAAACTGAAACTGGGAGTGGAGTTGTCACCCCTCACTCTTCCCAGAACATCTGGCCGCGTAATTGCCAGTCCGAGTGCCCCAGTACCCACTCCCACTCCATGTAGCAACACTGGGTATACCTTAACCTTAGGATAGCAGCTGCTCTGCCAGTCCCAGGCTGATGGTGGGAGGGTTGAATGGCATGGTTTATCTAGAGCTTTTTTTTTTTTTACAAAGCGTTGAAAGTGATAGGTATTGTCTTTGATTTTAACTGTTTGTCTTCCGTCAAGGAGCCCTAGTGGCACTGTGGGTTAGGTGTTAGGTTACTAACCCCGAGGTCTGTGGTTTAAAGCTACCAGGCACTCTGTGGAGGATGAAACTGCATGCTCTGTAAAAACTTAGAGCAGTGTTTCCCAAAGTAGGCAAAACCGTCCTCTGGGGCCACTGGGATGATCCGGGGGCTTTGAAAGCAGATACCCATACTTTATCCTAGATTATAGGCTATAGTAGAAAACATTTTAAGGTCTCTAAGTAATTTCTTTTTCTGCAAAAGAAGCAGTAGACTAAGGGAAGCTTTGCTTTACTATCTCAGAGACCCTATAGAGGGTCGTGCTGAGTCAGAATTGACTGGATAGTGTGTCATTCTTCCTAAAATTAGACTGAGAGGGAGGGACAGTATTATGAAGTTAATTGGATTGGTCTATAGTTTGTTCAACATTTGATAAGGTGGTGCTTGGAGTTTTAAATTGCCTTAGTAGACCTCTCCCCTCTCTTTTTTTTTTGCTTTGAAAATCAAAGGAAGAAAACAAGCCCATTGCCATCAAATTGATTCCGAGTCTATGGGACGGAGCAGAACTTCCTCATAGGGTTTTTATGGCTATAGTCTTTTAATCTTTATGGAAGCTGATTGAGAATTCATTTTCCTCTGGAGTCGAAGTTGGGTTTGAACTGCTAACCCACTGTGTCATGAGGGCTCCTGCTTAGGCGGTTAATAAGAATGAACAGAATGCTTAATTTTAAAGGCACCACCCAAATATTTCTGAGGTCTTTTTGGAATAAATACAAGTTTGAAATTGTGATATTGACAAAAAGAAAAATTAAAAAAAAGAAAAGAAATTGTGATATTGACATAGCCATCAAGTAGTCATGATCCTGTTATTTTGTTGACCTCTTGATTAAAAATTTAAGCCATGGAATGGTTTTCATAGGACACACCCAGAGATTATTGAAAGCAGGCATTTTGAGTCTAGAAGTAGCAGAAATATTGGTGACCTTCATGTGGTCGTATATTAACCACTGACCTTTTAATTTTCTGTGGCACTTGAAGTAAAGGGATCCTATTTTGACCACAGTCGTTGTGAATGTCAGTGACAAGAGAGCTAACTGGTCACTGACTGTCAACAGCAGCAAAGTCAGTGAAGAAGGTCACCTAGGCCCTTAGGCGGGGAGGCACCTGTGTCGGAGGAGCCCTGTATTAGGGACTGCTGTACTAAAGACCTGTGGGAAAGAAGGCTTTTTATGTTAAGTGGTTAATGTTGTCGACATTAGTTCTCTCAGGAAACACAACGGAATGTAAAAAAGATGCATAGAAATGACTGATCTATAGGTAAAACTCGATTTAAAGAAAAACATTAATTTTTTGGTAGTAGTCTATTAGCCGAGTATTTAGATACTTGGATTAACTTCCTTGTGCGCTTTGATGGAAGGTGCATGCTGTGCAGGAATAAAAACAAATATCCTCTCAGGGCAGAATCTGCTGCTACCACAGATGGAAAGATGGATGTTAAGGCAGACTCATATTTACCCAAAGGAAAAATTTATATGCCTCTGTTTTCTTTTTTGGAACTATTGTCCTAAAATTCAACCAGATACCCACTCACTAGTTATCACAAGGTTAATAGTGAATTAAGAAAAACAACTTCAAGTGAGGCCTAGAACTCCTTGCTTGTCAACTACATACTTAGCTCTTTGAACAGAAGCACCAGAACCAGTGGCTTCTCTGTGCTCTTGTGGCGCTGCCATTCTGATGAAAGAGCATTTGAGGTGTAGGGTCTTACTCACTCTTAGACATAGTGTACGTGTGTGTGCTTCTTTTCGTTCCAGTTTACCTGCCTTATTTTCTCAACCAGTGAAACAGCTGGTTGAGTATCACACTGTTTGCTACAGCCCCTTTAAACTATTGGCATTGTTAGAAAACATTAAGAATTGCTTCTCAGGGACCAGTACTCAGTCTCTGGGAGGGAGTCCATTGTGATAAGAACCTTGGAAAAATACTTTGGGTCAAAAATCAGGATTCTGATACTGGTTTTCTAAACATTTCTGACCCAGAGTTGTATTATACCGATAGTAGCTTTCTACCTTTATTTCTTACAAAACAAAACAAAAACAGGGTTTTGTGGGCCGAGACAGAAGCAAAATGCTTTGTAAACTCCTTGTTATGAGGTTAGTGTTACTTGTGAGTTAGGTGCTATGTTAGATAGATTTTTCTTAGGTACCTTATTAGACTGAACATTTTCTTTTAATTTTTAATTCACTGAGATTTTTTTCTCTTTTATGAATGGATATTAGATTTCACCAAATGCATTTGCTGTACCCTTTGAAATAATTGCATGGTTTTCATCTGTAGTCTGTTAATGTGGTGAAAAGATTTGGTTCCTCCCCCTGTAAGTGAGAGTTCAACAAAGAGAAACAGAGAAAGAGCGACCAACAGGTGTTGTGTTCACTTGGGTGAAAGGGAGAATGGAGGTCCATATAAGGTAGAGGAGCAATCAGGATGGGTGGGGTGGGGTTAGACTACTGGGATTGGTGTAGATGAGGGTTTCTGAACTGTTGGATGCAGAGGTGATGACCTGAAAATATAACACCCTCACCCCTACACGCAAGGCTCTTAGAAGAACTCTCCTGGGGAGGAGGTTTGGGATTTCAGAATGGAGGGGCGAGGAGTACATTGTAGGCAGATGGCAGGAGGATATGGTTGCTATGCAGGTCTCAGGTACGAAGGATCCTTATATGCCTTGATAAAATTTTTGTTTATAGGTAGGTATAGGGAGCTACCAAGGAATTTTGAGAATGTGAGAAATAATGACATTTTCCCCCCAACAGCTTTATTGGCTTATAATTCACACACATATCATACAACTTAATAGTTCAATCACATCAAGAAGAGTTGTACAATCATCACCACAATCCGTTTTAGAGTATTTTCTTCATTCTTGTATTCATAATGATGACATTTTTTGTGATAGAAAGATACCTTCTGCAGTGATAGAATTTAGATAATAATGATTTATTTGCCTTGTGGCAAAACAACTTTGCAGTCCTGGAATAAATTTTACTTGGTTGTGAAGGGTTATGCTGACCTCAAAATGAGTTAGAAAAATGCTTCTTCCTCCTTTATTTTCAGTTGGTGTTAGTTCTTTCCTGAATCTTTGATATAATTAATCAGCGAAATGCGATTTTCTTTGTGAGAAGGTGTTTAATAGGAAATTTAGTTTCTTTAATAGTGCTTGGGCTATTAAGATATTTTATTTTATTGTATGCCAGTTTTGATTGTTATATTTCTCTTGAAATTTGTCCTTTTCATATTGGCAAAAGAGTTGTTTATTTTATTTATTTACTTATTATTCTTTTAATTCAAGAGGGTTTTAAAAAGCTCCTGGAAAAATTCCATTATCTCCCAATTCATTTATCCTGGACTTTGTTGACACTCTCGCATATGTGTAGGATCTTAGTGATATCACCTCTTATTAACTGATATTGGTAATAGGTATTTATCAGTTTTGTTAATCAGTTAAAAAAACTCTGCTCATTTCTCTATTTTCGAGAGTATTTTTTTTAAGGTTTCATTGTGGTAAAATACAGCACACTTACCATTGTAGCTCTTTAGTGTACAGTTAAGTGACATGAACAGCATCCACTATATTAGGGGTCGGCAAACTGTGACTAGCTGTGTGCGGCTCTGGGCATGTGCATGTATTTTGAAGTAAAATTGACAACTTTTGAAGGGTATTCAGCAAATGGTGATTTTATTTGTAAAACTTTAAAAATATTTTAAATAATTTTTAATTGTGAGGGATAGGATTGGCTCTTTCATCTCAAAAGTTTGCAGACCCTTGTACTATATTGTGCAACCATCACTATTTAACAACATTTTAAAAATTTCTGCTTTAGCTGAAAGTTTACAGAGCACAGGAGTGGCTTGTTTACAGAGCAGACAAAGCGCTCCATGAGATGGGCTCCCTCCCCCACAGTGTGTCAGCACTATCCCCATTTCTAATCATGGGTTTCCTATTTCTTTTCCAATGAATTGTCTACCCTTTCTCATCTTTGCTTTTGGGTAAATGTCCTTTTGCTCTTATATAATTGTGTTAAGGACCACATTTCTCTTAGGCATTTTTTTGGTTTTGTTTTATGTGTCTGCATTGTTTTGATGAAAGGTGGTCATCACCACTGTTTGTTTCCAAAGTTTTTGTTACTGATGGAAAACCTGAAGTAGTGGCTGTCTCTTCTTTTCTCCTTCCAGTCCTGGCAAACTCTGATTTCCATTTTGTCGTCATGAAGTTGCCTATTCAAGGTGTTTCTACAAGTGGAATCATAAAATGTTAGCCTTTTTGTGTTTGGCTTATTTCACTTAGCATAGTGTTTTCAAGGTTCGTACATATCCAGACTGTACCAGAGCGTCATTCCTTTTTATGAGTGAGATGTACTTCGTAACATAGATTGTTACATCGTGTTTGTACATGTATGTCTTGATGAACACTGGGCTGTTTCTCCATTTGCCTGTTTGAGTCACAGTTACCATTTTTATGCGCATAGAGTTAGTAGGGTAATTAGTTGACTGTTAATTCTATGTTTGAATGTTTGGATTCTGCACTTTTTTCCCTTACTACTTCCTCCACATCCTTATGAACACGTGGTATTGCCTGTCTATGTGAAGTACAGACAAGTCCATGTGTCACACATTACTGTCTTTGTACAACTCAAGGCTACCTTCTAATTTTACATAAATTTGCCTGTACTTTGAAATTAATGAACTAATCCCTACTTGCAGAAATTCTTCATTACCATCAATTTTACTTTCTGCACATGCAGCTTTTACATCATGGAGCCTTTCTTGCACTAACAATCAAAAAGTAAAACCACACCACAACCTTCAACCCAGTGCTGTTGAGTGGGTTCTGACTCAGTGAAAACGAATTCTGCGACTGTAAATCTTCACTGGTACACACAGCCTCATCTTTCTCCTGCTGAGAGGCTGAGGGCACCTGTTTTGAATAACTTACAAATTCAACTTGAGGCACACTTGAGAAAAGATCTTCATAATCCAAGGACTATTGCTTGCAGTCTCTCGTTTGTGGTTTTGATGTGCAGTCTGTAATACTAATAATGTTGATCATATTTTCATGTGCTTATTGGACATATCTCTTTTTGGAGAAATTTCTGTTCAAGTCCTTTGTCCATATTTAAATTGGATTTTTATCATTCAGTTGGAAGAGTTCTTTATATATTTTGGATAAAGTCCTTTATTTGATTTTTGGCTCTCTCCCCCTTTCAGTTCTTGGGTTTGTGCATTATTTTTTTGATGGATATGCTACATAACATTTAAAATTTTTGATGTAATTTCATTTATCTCTAATTTTCTTTCAATTGCTTGTCCTTTTGGTGTCATAGCTGAGAAAGCATTGCTTTAGCCATAATATGCTTGTCTTACTCTTGTGTCGGGCACCTGTCAAAGTGACAGTTCAAAACCAGTGGCATCAATCTCTTTCTCAAGGAGAAAATCTTGATGCAGGAAAATTATGCTAAGTACTTTCCTTTGTGCTTTCCTTTACACTGGATCTGCTTCTTCTGGGGTAACCAGGGTGGGAATTTCATTGGGAAACTCTACTCCACGTACTCTCCAGCACACATCTAGTACCATTAGCTTTCTTTTGTTCAAAACTCAGAAAGCACTTCTAAGGAGTTTCCTTAGCACTTCTTCAAGGATGATAAACTGGCTATTTTGGCATGGTATAAATGGAAGAATACAATTTTATAGGGAAGGATTAGAGAGATGGAAACACCAGTTTCAGAAATACATAGACCTCAATGGGAAGATATGCTGAGAAACAATAGGTTCACAGTTTGATATTTTAAAGAAAAGTTTCTGTGATTTCATAGCAGTATCCTTTGACACTTCCTCTTGTATTTAATCTGTGTTCAGTTTTGAGTTAACACTTGATTATGGTGTGAGGTAGGGGCCCAACTTTATTCCTTACTCATGAATAGCCATTGTCCCAGTACTATTTGTTGAAAGCACCATTTTCAATTTTAGCATATGTGCTGCCGAAGCAAGCACGAAAACACCATTTTCATTTGTTTTGACTCCCTGTCAAAAATTAACTAACCATAAATTTACAGGATTATTTTGAACTCTGAATTTTGAAATAATGATCTCTATATCTCTTCTATGTCACACTGTACTACTGATTTCAGTAACTGATCTGAAAGCATACCTGCTTTGGTATTTTTCAATTCTTCTTGACTTTCCTTGTGAATATT
Organism: Tenrec ecaudatus; assembly: GCF_050624435.1. Lineage (NCBI taxonomy): Eukaryota > Metazoa > Chordata > Mammalia > Afrosoricida > Tenrecidae > Tenrec > Tenrec ecaudatus. The sequence continues at coordinate 134,732,687 of NC_134536.1, read as the reverse complement.
AGATCACCTTGCCAGTTTTGGGAAAGCTGCCACTTCAGAATTTGATAAAGCATGTATTACACATGTAGGTTGGAAAGTATTGGTAATATGAAGTCTTCAAATTTATAAATATGAAGTGTCTGTCCATAAATTACTTTATTTTCTCAACTGTTTATTTGTTTTCACTCTGTAAGTTACGTGTTTCCTTTGTTAAATTTATATTAAAATATTTTTTATGATACAGTGGCATTGCCTTTTATTTTTACCATGTTCAATGCTGGGTTTTAGAAGTACAATTGACTTTTGCAGTCTAACTTTGTTGAATGCTTTATTAACTTTGTTTTTTAGTGTGTTTCTTGGGATTTACTAGATAAAAAAATCCTTCCTTCTCTAAAGTTTTTACTTCTTTCCCAATCTGCATTTTTGCCTAGGAGTCCTGCTCAGAACTTCCAGTACTGTGTTACATAAAAGTGGTGAGAGTTGGTATCTTTAAAAAAAATTCTGTATTAGTTAGTAACTAAAGTTTGTATGGCAATTGCCACAAGTTTAGTGTCTTAAAATAATCACAAATTTATCTTGCATTTGCATTTGGTAAATCTGTTGCACAAGACCTCTTTCAAGTGTTGGGAAGCATGAACTTTGAGGACTGCACCTGACCCAATATTTCCAATTGCTTTATGTACATGTGAAAGTTGAATATTGAATAAGGAAGACCAAAGAAGTTGTTAGGTGCCACCAAGTCAGCCCAGTTGACACTAGTCAGTCCTCACCTCACAATTGTTCTTCTGGCTGAGCCCATGGTTGTAGTCACTGTTCAGCCCGCGCGTGAGGGCCTTCCTCCTTCCCACTGCCCCTCCACTCTCTTCAGCAGGATGGCGTTCTCCAAGAACAGGTCCCTCCTGGCAGCACGGCCAAAGCACGGCTCATCGTCCTCCACGGAGCATTCTGGCTATACGTCCCCCGCCCCCAACAAAAACCTGGAATTGCTCTGGGTGGTGCGGAACTTCCATAGTACGCATTTTTCCTGCAAGGTGAACATTGAGCAACTCACTCACTCAGGGCACCCAGTGGCGTTGCTTGGGAAGGTTCTCTCTGGTCACGGTGAATTTTTTCCGTGAAAGTTTTGCTCGAATCTTGTTTTTTGAGTTGGCTGATTTAAAAGACCAGTGTGGGGCTGTGAAACATTGTTTCCTGCTCGGGAACAATGCTGCAGAAACCATTGTGATGTTGAAAACAGTTTACAAGGACAGTGCTATGGGAAAAACTCAAGTGTATGAGCGGTTTTCTTATTTCAAGAAATGTGAAATGGTGATTGATGGCAAACCTCGTTTCTGAACTTCTGAAAGGACAAAATTGGAGGTCATTCCACCCGGTCAAACTGTTTATCAAGCTTTCTATTTAGAGGTTCTGAAAAGATTGTGTAACAGTGTGTAACATAAAAGGCCTGATTTATGGCAGAAGGGGGACTGGTTTGGACAACCACAACAATACACCTCAGTTTTTCGCCGGAAAAAACCCCAACAAAGCCTCTCTTGCCGCATGCACCGAACTCACCTGACCTTGCTCCATATGACTTGTTTTGTTTTTGCAAATGACGAGGGATATGGAAGGACAGTGATGTGAAGATGTAGAAGAGGTGAAAAAAATTAACGAGGGAGGTGCTGTCAGCCATTCAAACAAATGAGTTTGAAAAATGTTTCCAAGAATGGAATCGCAGATTTGACAAATGTACTAAGTATAATGTATCACCTTTGAGGGTGATAAGGTTGTTTTGTAAAAAAAATGTAAATACATAGCTTTGGAAAAAAAATCAATTTTTGGAGGGGATCTGGAGTCTAGAAGTCTGAAATGAATCTGATAGGGCTGAAGCCAGGGTGTTGATGAGTTTGTCCCTTTTGGGGATTCTACAGAAAATTTCATTTTCTTGCCTTTTCTCCCTTCTGCAGGTTGCCTTCATTCCTTGGCTGGTCGTCCCTTACTCCCTCCTCCAACATCATTCTTCTAACTCCTCATTCCTTCCTCCTGTTGCTTCTCTGACTCCACTGCTGTCCTTTTAGAAGGACCTTTAGGATTACATTAGGCCCAGCCACGCTATCCTGTATAATTTCTCCACCTCAAGATAATTAATTTAGTGATATTTGCAAAATCTTTCTTTGTACGGCAACATAGTCACAGCTCTGGGATTCGGACAGCTACATCTAGGGCGGAATGTCATCATGCAGCCTTCCACAACGCTCCATTTTAAGAACCAAGCATTCATTCCTTTACCATTAAGTATAATGTTAGCTGTGGGTTTTTATAGCTTCACTTAATCAGAGTGAGGACATTGTCTTCTATTCTTAGTTGGTTGAGTACTTTTAGCAGGAAAGGGTATTGACTTTTGTCAGATGCTTTTTCTGCGTCTATTGTCAAATGGTTTTCATCCTTTATTAATATGGTAAATTACATAATTGATTTTCTGATGCTAAACTTTTCTCTCCTGGGATGGCTCCTGCCTGGTTAGCATATATATTCTTTTTATATGTTGGTGTATTTGACTTTCTGGTATTGTGTAGAAGATTTTTATGTCTGTAGTCATGATGTCTTAATGTGATTCTTGCCCAGTTTTGGAATTAATAAGTAGTATAAACAAGGTTTGAAGAAATTGCTTTTAACATTTATTGTGCCTAGAGCAGACACCCTGGTTGGTCTCAGAACTTCAAAGGGGAACCATTCAAGCCTCTGTAACCTTCATAACTGCTGATTTTAAATTCCTAGCAAGGTACACTTGGCAAGAAAGGATTTCAGGAGGGAGTGGTATAGGGTGAAGGTAAAGAGAAAGAAACGTGGGATTACTTTGTCAAAGTCATGTGTCTTTGTGTGTGTGTGGCAGGAGGCTTCACAGACTGCAACAACGGGCTTCTGCTCTGTTTCTCATTTCCTCTTTAACTACAGAAAACATTTTTTGGGTCTGTTTGCTGTATGAATGGATTAAATTTAGTAAATGTGGAAGGTTGAATAGAAGCATCTGTATTGTCTTTGTTAACCCTCATATGCTTACCTAATAGGAATGTTTTCTTGTGACTATGAAATGGAAAGGGGTTTGTTTTTTTGGTGTGTGTATAATAAATACCCATGTATCAGACCCCCCATTAAATGTGTAATCAAAAGAACATACGTATGTGTATCTGAAACTATTTTGTATGTATTTAGAGATTCTTCTAACTGCATGAATACGATTTCCCTTTGTATTTGGATGATAGCAAAGTCAATATTGGTCTCACTGCCGTTGAGTTGATGCCGGCTCATGATGACCTTATAGGAAAGGGTAGAACTATCCCCGTGTTTCCCAGACTGAGACTCTCAGGGTGTTAGGGAGTAGTGGAAGGCCCCGTCTTTCATTTGCTGTTTGCCTGTTGATTTCAAATGTCCGACCTTTTGGATTGCAGCCCAGCTCATCTCATCTCATCTGGCTGTAGGTTCCAGACTTATTTGGCTTTTACAGAAGAAAAGTTACTCAGCACCAACCTGGCAATTAAAAACATTGTACTGTGACCCATCATCCAGAATAACGTGTAGTATCTGCTTTTGCAGGGTGCCCCCCCTCCCCTATTGTTCCACTTTAGGAAATGCTGATCTGCACTGTTATGAACCCTTTTGAATGTGTGCATGGGTAGGGAGAAGTAAATGGCACTTGTTTCAGATATATTTGATTTTAAATTTTTTTGCACTGAAGTTGTTTTTAGGAGATTCTGAACATTTTGTGAGAGATGTGCAGCAGTAGCTATGTTGGGGACAGACCATTATTGTGCATGCCTGGCCCTAGTCTAAGGATTAAAAGTAAAATCTTTGTGATGTTTTGTACATTTGACTTAAAAAAAAATCACAAGCTTTTAGAGGTCATTTGTTTACTATAAGAGGTCAGTAAAGCATTTACTTACATGAAATGTTTTTCTTTCTCAGTATTAAAAGAAAGGTAAATGGTCAAAACAACCATTAAAGGATTTAATTTTTAAAAATGCAACAACAAAAACCAGGTACTCTGGCTGTCAATGTTGCTTTAAGCTTCGTATTTCAAAACTGTGCAGCTTTAGAAAGAAACTCTCTAGTAGCTGAATAGTGTTAGCCATTGCTTTTTCCCCTTTGCTTCAGCAATTTACTTTTTTTAAATCTAAAAATGACTTTGTTCTGGAACTGGAAAAGAGAAATGTTTTAAGCTCCTACTCAAATTTTACGTGGCAGTGAGGTCATCGGACAGTGGAATTAGGGCGGCCCGTGAAAGTCTTCTGACTTGAGATGTCACAGAGTTGACTGGAATGATCCACTTGGAAGCCGAGGATCAAACTGGTTGTCTTTCAGCGTGATTGCCTCTCTGGACTCAAAATTTAAACAGGAAGTTAAAAGTTTAGTTCATAAGTGAACGGCTAAAATAATTTTTTCAGATATTTGTTTCAGGTTTGTTCTGTGCTTTAAAAATATCTTTCATAATATTTAATAATGCAAAGTAACATTGTAGGAAAAAGCTTCATATGTTTTAGATCATAAATTACTGTTCATCACTCATGTTTTGAAAAGTTTATTTAGATCTACAGTTGTTTGCTAGTGCCTCATAAAAAATAGCCTGCCAGAGAGGGCTGGCATTACACCTGTCTTTTAGATTAAAGAGCAAGGTATGTGGCTGGCCAGTCCCTCAGGGTCATTTTTATTTCCTGTAAAGAGATGCTGTGAGCAGTGAATTGTTTTTGGATAAAATGATGCCAGAGATCTAGAGTTGATGGCTTTTTTTGTCTTTTTGCATTGGCTAACAAGAAGTTGAACACTGATTCTAACAAATGGCAAGTAAAGAAAAAAATCACTTATTTGGAATATATTGTGAAAAGCACTGTCTTAGTTACCTAGTACTGATACAGGTAACACCACAAATTATTTCCTTACCATTTTAGGTTAGAAGACTGCTTTCAGGGCATTGGTTCTAGGACAGTGGTCCTCAACTTTCCTAATGCCGCAACCCTTTATTACAGTTCCTCATGTTGTGACCCCCAACCATAAAATTATTTTCATTGTTATTTCATAACTAATTTTGCTACTGCTATGAATCATAATATAAATATCTGATATGCACGATGTGTTTTCATTGTTACAAATTGAACATAATTAAAGCATAGTGATCAATCACAAAAACATTATGTCATTATATATTGTGATATACTTATTTCTAATTACAAATAAATGAAATTTTGTCTTGAAGCATGGTGTGGCATGGGTAACAGGCTTCACACTGGATACTTATATGTGGGAGTATCTGCATGTGGGCGGACCTGCATGAAACCGGATAGAGGAACAGTTTCTCGGTTCTAAGACCATCAGAAATATACGTGTTTTCTGATGGTCTTAGGCGACCCCTGTGAAAGGCTTGTTTGACCCCCAAAGGGGTCGTGACCCAGGTTAAGAACCACAATTCTAGGAGAAGGCTTTCCAGATGGTCTCAACACACACCCTTTACTAACCCTATTTTATTGACAAACATTCCCCAAAGAGATTCTAACCATTACATAGAGGTAAGGATTTGTAAAACACATTTCTGAGAGACACAATTCAATTAATGACAAATAACCATGGGCACAGAAAAATCTTAGCCTATAGGTCATTGGAGTACAGGGCTTAGCAATTGGTCTGTGTCTAGACAGTTTTGTTTTCACCTACAAATTGCCAATTTAGTTTCACTGGTGTTGTAAACAGATTGTGCCAGACGTTGAATTTTCCAGATTCGCTTAACACATGGCTAATACAAAGGTGGCTGTTATGCTTTTTCCAGATACAGGACAATATGGTGGCCAGGTTACTATTGGGGAAGGATCTTACTAGGGTTATTACTAATGGAAGTATTCTTTATTTTTGTTCCTTAAGCAATCCAACCTTCTCTAAAATATAAATGACTATAATGATCAACTTGGATGAGTTATACTTGCCATGGATTGAATTGTGACACCCCCACCCCTGCCCTCAAATATACTAACTTCTATGTTTGTGATTATAATCCCATTTGGGACTGGGTTGTCTTTGTTAGGCTAAAGTGGAAGAATTTGAGATAATCTGTCTCATTGCCACTGAGTCCATTCTGATTGATAGTGACCCTATGGGACAGAATAGAACCGCCTCTTTGAATGTCTAAGGCTGTGAATATTTACAGGAGCAGAAAGTCTTCTCTTTTTACCAAAGAGCAACTAACTGGTAGGTACAACTGCCGACTTGGCTGTTTGCAGCTCAACCTGTAAATCATAAATATTAAACCAGCAAACTAGCAAGCAGTGGTGGAGGAAGAGCGATACCAAGCCACATGAAGCTTACCCAGGAGAAGTTTGGAAGTGACAGGCCCTTCATCCAGAGCTGACACAGAGAAAGCCTTTCCCTAGAGCTGGACTGGTGGCCTCGTAAACGCAAGACTGTTAACTTCTCTTTGTTGCAGCCACCCACTTGAAGTATTTTCTGTTAAAGCAGCACCAGATGACCAAGATGGTGTTGAATTAGATGCAAATGTTTAAAGCTCTTAGCATTAGCAGTGTCTTGTCCCGTCTCCCCGTAGGCCGCCCCCCCTCAAATAGAATTACCCTTGTGGGGTCATGTAGGATTCATGTAAACCTTCCTCTTCTTGTCTCCCTCTGCTGAAGCATGGAATATTTAAGGTCAATATCCTCAGGTTTAGATGCGTTCTGATGCTGTAAAGAGGAGGGAACTCATGGGAAAATATGCTTTTGGGGCTAGTCCTCCGTTTCTGGGAGAAGAGAAGCATGGATGAGCATACCATATGTACTCGTGTATAACCCGAGTTTTTCAGCACGTTTTAAATGCAGTTTTTGTGGTAAAATTAGGTGCCTCTGCAGATATTAGGGTCAGCTTATACTCGAGTATATATGGTACCTCCTGTTTAATCCAGTTACCAATTCCATTATTCCATTATCTTCCCTCTTCCTTTTGGTTTGGTATGGAGTGTTTATCAGCAACCCTCTGACTTCTCTATATTTTTTTCAGTGTGGGACGTGGGATTTCTGTTTTTTTTCTTTTCTTTCTTCCCTATGTACTCCTGCTCTGACATTCTGGTGGCTGTTCAGTGTTTCATTAACACCAAAAAAACTCACTGCCATCACTTGTAACTCATAGTGACCCTGTAGGACAGGGTAGAACCCATACTTTGTGGTTACATTTGAAACATTTTACCATTCAGGTTCCTAGTAAATTAATATTCTGATCAATAGTAAATTAATGCTGTGAGCAGTATGAATAGTATGCAAGCTATATCCAGAGAGTGAGTCCCCTAGGGTATTTTCTTGTCATTGTACCAGCCATGCTAGTTGTGACTCTGAAGAGGCTTGACATTGTGTTTGCTCCTCTTAATTTATCTACCCAGTCAGCTGCTGTTGACAGTTTAGAGAGCACCTAGATTAAAAACGAGTCATACTTTGAGATATTTTAAACTTTGCTAAGCCTTTAGATAGCTTCCCCCTCCTTGTATATGTTTTTTATCATCTACCTCTCCAAAGTATAGGTTTATGAGATTTCCATTGCTTGAGAACCATTATGTAGAACTTCCAAAGATACTTCACCTGATGCAGAAATTTTGGTTACTCAGGAGTGCTCGAGTACGATGTTTAGAAATTGAAAAATGTCTAGAGTTCTGATCTATATGTAGCTTTTGAGATAAGAGATTGATTGCCTATAAGCAAGAGAATTTTTGCTACGCTTTTATTACCGCTGTACTGTGAAATTCCACTAGTAGGATACAAGCAAAGTGTTGCTTTTCTAAACAATATTCCTTTACTGGACTCATCCGTGGGTGGTTTTCAGCTCTCCAGTTTTGAAACTCTAATTCTAGCAGTGCCGTCGTTTAGAAGCCCTGGAGCCCTTCTTTCTTGGGTGGCCCTTCAGGGTCTGAGGAGTGCAGGCCTTGGACATTCCTAGTGTCCTGTCATCTCCACCAGTGAGCTGTGGCTGGTCACAGCTGCAGAAGGTCTTTAGAGACAACATGGAGGGGAATATATGTGACCATTACGTGGAAGAATACTAATGTCTTTACTGAACAACCAAAGGGTAAGTACAGGCTTACAGGGCCTTTGCGTGTTAGCCTTCACATGTTGATTCTGTTGTGGGTTTATAAATGTACATCTGAAGAGAATTAAAAATCATAACTTTGTTCTTTTACTATGGCATTTTACACAATTAGGTTCTCACTTAAAATTTTTTTATACGAATTATTTTGTGACATTAATTACAGTTTTCACAGGGTGTCAGCAATCTCATTGGTTCCATTATATTTGTTTTATTTCCTTTGATCTAGCTTCTTTCTGCTTGCATTCTCATCTTTGTTTTCTAGTACATATTGACTGTTTGGTCACATTTATTTAATTAGGGGGTCACATTACTAATCGATGATATGGTTCAACCCAGCGTATTGTTTGCCTGAAAATTGACCTCCCAGAGTAGTCTCAGTTCTAGGTGAAAAGACAGTAGTCTTGGGGTGTTTCTCTAGTTTCTGTCAGCCCATTATGTCTGGTCTGCCTTACGAATTTGCACTTTGTTTTTCTCCCATTTGAAGTGGGGCCTTCTATGTCCCTAGTCAGGAAGGTCATTAGTGGTAACCAGGCACCATCTGGTTCATGGGAGCTCATGTTAGTGGAGGCCATGGTTCGTGTGGACTGGTTTCTTCCTGGAGCTTTTGGTTTCCTTCATCTCTTCTACTCCAGAGGAGTAGCGGCCAGTCATTGTACCTTAGCTGGCTACTCACTCAGTTTTTAAGACCCTAGATGCTACTGACCAAAGGTAGAGAATTAACTTTATGAATAATGCTATGCTAATTGTAATTATTCCATAAGACTGTAGCCCCTAAACCCTAGTTAGTCAATTTCACAAGTTGTTCCTCTGTGTCTAGGAAATTTCCATAACAGTGTGTGCTATGTACTTAAAAGGCAGTTTTGGAGAATTTCTGATTTTGTTTTTGTTTCATGACTTCAACTCCAGAATTAGTTTCTTGTGATTAGCTGGGCGTCTGGTTTTCTTTGTTGAGCCCTGATATACCAGTGGTTAAGTGCTTGGTTGCTAGTGGAAAGGTCAGCAACTGGAACCCACCAGCCACTTTTTGGGAGAAAAGATGTGCCAGCCTGCTTCTGTAAAGATTTATAGGCTTGGAAACCCTTTGAAGCAGTTCTCCTATGTCACAGAGGATTCCTCTGCGTTGGAATCAACTTTAAGGTACAGGGGCAGTGGATTATTTAATTTGGTGTTTCTAGCCAGAGCCTCTAGCTCCCACCAAACAGCCTTTTCCTGCTGTATACATATCTGGTGAGAAGTGGTTACAAGTTGGGCTTCAACCCAGGAGATAAGCAGTTCAAAACCACCAACCAGCTGCTTCCTCCGGAGAAAGATGGGGCTTTTTACTCCTGGTTAGCAGTTAAACAGTCCAGGAAACTCACAGGGACAGTTGTATCCTGTCTTATAGGGTCGCTATGAGTCATCATTGACTCAATGGCAGTGAGTTTATTTAGTAGTAAAATATTTAATCTGTGCGAGCTAGTCCAATTAGGTTGTGAAGATGTTTATTAATTACCAAATATAAAATTTGGGGACAAGTTCTTTCAGCCACTGATTACAGAAGAAGGAACAAGCACTAATCTTTGAGAAATTAATGTATAGCCCTTTGAAAACAAAAGATCCTGGCAGACTCATCTGTAAAGTTATGCTATTTCCAATGCAGTTGGCTTTTTGGGGGACTGCGTGTTCATGTTTCTACCTTTATGTTTTCTCATTTATCATTTTTTACTGTCCTAAGAAGGTATTTTCCTAATTTACTAATTAAAAACAAACTAGGTGGACCCATAAGCTAAAGGCACTTACTGGTAAGTGCATTTCGAAGTCCATAGTTAGATTTGTTTTCAAATGTGTTTCAACTTCTCTGTATTAGAATATGATGAAAGTCTGGTTAGAAAAGAGTTTTAATAGATGCGTAGAAATCAGTTTCCCATTGTGCTTTGTTTAAATTTCTTTAAAGTCAAACAGGGAAGTTTGAATGTCACATAGCTTGAACTCTTAGTGATACTGTGTAATGGATCAGCTCTGTAACTGAGCTCTGAACTAGTTTAATGAAGCCACATAATAGATTCTGAAGAGAATGAACATCTGAAATGTAGTTGCATAATTATGGCATTAATAGTTGGAATGCATAATTATTCGATCATTTTGGCTTTATTCTTTGAAAGCTAATTTTTCCCACGTAGTTTGGATTGTGTATGCCATGAATTTTTTTCTATGACTTTCCTATCCCATTTTCCACAGTGCTCTGGGATCCTTGAAAATTTAATAATAGACAAGAGCTCAAAACGCTGTTCTCCAGATCAGATGATTGCTTTCTATTTCTGTTTAATTTAACCTGGTGCATTTTAATGTTTGCATAGAGACTAGCCTTAAATGAACGAGGATGTAAGGGAAGTTACTTAACTACTTTCTCTTTCTCTTGGATGTTACTTAGGTTTTAGACATTTTTAGCTGCAAGGAATTTTTTTTCTCTTAAAAATCTTTTCATTGTAGTTTACAGAGCAAACTAGTTTTCCATGATAATAATAAGACACATATTATTTCAAGACACGGATTGCAGTCCTCACAATGAAACCTATTTCCTGCTTTTCTATCTGTCTTTTCTTCTTACCCTTTCCTGGCTGCTGAACTGTGTCTCTTATCCCTTCCTACCCTTGTGAGGCCATTGGGCTGGTTGTTCGAGGGAATGCATAATTCCCTCCTGTTACTGTTCACTTTGTTAGCCTGTCTGTTGTTGGCTCAAAGTGGAGGGGCTGTTCTAGGCTTCAAGGGTTACTAAGCGTGATAGTCGGGGGTATGTGTGTGTGTGGTTGTCTCTTCAGACCAGTAAGCCTCGTCTTTTGTTTTACGATTTTTAGTTTCAGTACACACTTCACCCACTCTATCTAGGACCTTCTCTTGGGATTTCTTTCAAATAGGTTGGGAATAGCTAGGCACTGTCTATTCTTACGCTAGTGGAGGCTGAGGTTTGTGTGGCCCATTGGTCATTTAGACTGATAGAGGGTCCCTTCCATGTGTCTTTGAATTTCTTCACTCTTCTTTGCTCCAGATGGGGCGAGACCAGTAGTTGCATCTTAGGGATCTACTCACAAGCCTTTAAGACCCCAGTTGTTCTTCACCAAAGTAGGATGGAGCATATTGTTTTTGTGGTCTGTGCTGTGCCAGCTGACTTGGATGTCTCCTGATTTGATACTGGACTAAAAGTAGCCTGAACAGATGCTTTTCATTTATCTGTGGTGTTTTTCTTTAAAATTTCAACTTATTGTAGATTTATTCAATGATAAATGGCTCCAAGCTTGAACTTTTCACTGCTTAGTAAACAGCAGAGTCCGCGCGCGCGCGCACACGCATACGCACCTGTCCAGTGTTGGTGCTTATAACTTTGCTTGGTGCTCTACCTGAAAATCCAACTTGAACAAACCTCTACGGGTCGAGAGTGAGTTGTGACACAAAGGGGTCACAAGCGTGACGCTTTCCTCTTGTGCCGCTCTCCCTTGGACTCTGTGTAGAGCTCGTGGTAGTGCGTTAAAACAGTTGTCACTGTGCTTTTTCTTACACCTTACTTGCACAAAATATTATAACCACGGCACCAAAGAAAGTTAGTGGTACTTGCAGTAAAGCTAAAAGGAAAGTTGAGAACCATGATAGAGTTAAGAAAGAAATAAATCATTAGGAGATGCGAATCAAGCAGCTGCTTGTCTGATTTGGCTGCTGAATGCAACATTGCTGAGTTGACATCAACATTTTTTTTTTTTGGTGGGGGGGATGTGATTTAAGCTTCTAATGTAGCGAAAGGTATGAAAAAGTTAACCGTGAAACAAAGAATCCAGACCATCAAAGAGGTTGAAAAGTTACTGTTAAATTTGGAGAAATCATAAATATCTCAATGGCGATAATGTATCTGAGAACAGTGGTAATGTAAGAAGGTTAAAAGCCCTCCTCAGTGATTTGGAGTCTTGGAAAAATGAATTTATAGGTGTCATTTTTGGGCCTCAGAATCAGTTATTTGGTTTCCCATATTTCTTTCGTTTGGGAAGCAATATGTTTAGTTCTGACAACCAAGGTATCACTTTATTTTTTAAAATATAATTAAAATATGGCAGCATAGAAGGATAGTTTCCAAAAGCTTGCCCAGAATTTCTGTTGTGTTGTAGAGTGTTTGCCAACATTTTGCAAACTGGCCACAGTCCAGGAGCACCCTTTTAGTAGCAGGAACACATAACACACACAGCTATTTATTATTTCATTTAGAAGTCTGGAGTCGGTCATTCTGGGATGGGCTCAATAGACTCAGTAGTATCAGTGTCAGCCAGGGCCTTGAGTCCGCATCTCTGCAAGGTGCTTATCCTGTCCATCATGGTCCTACAATGATTGCCACAGCTCCAAGGGCCTTTCCACACAGGAAGACATCTGACACAAGAGTGAAGGGTAGGAGAGAACAGGAACCTGTCAGGGCTCCTGCGCTGGCTTCTACTTTATTAGGGAATAAAAATGTAACCTGGAAATCCTTTGCCACCTTCCTCTTATACCTCGAAGCTGGGCCACACAAGCACAGCGACATAAATTGTCCACAGAGGAACAATGGATCACCATAATTACCTTAGCCCAGTTTCTTCTTTTCGTTTCTGTGCTTGTTACTAGAAGAAAAAGGGGTTTTGTGAAGACAAAGGAATATTAAGATGTGGCTCAGTGGGTTACTCGTTGAGCTGCTAGTCACAAGGTTAGCAGTTCAAAACTACCAGATGCTTGGAGGGAAAGAAATGAGGCTTTCTCCTCTTGTAAAACAACTTGCAGTCTCAGAAACCCCCAAAGAGGCAGTTCTACCCTGTCCTGTGGGGTCACTATGAGACCGAATTGGCTCAGTGATAGTGGGTTTATGTTACCTACAGTATAAGCCACAATGAAAAGGAGTCTGAGAGCCCCAGACATTGTATTTAAATAGCTTTTTAAAAACTGTGTTAAGAAGGCCTGGGAGATGAGAATAAATGCATTAGTCTTTGAGACCCAGTGTCCTTGATCTTGGACTCTCGGGTCCTAGCACAGCTAGTGAGTCTGGAATTTGCCTTTGGGCATCACTACTGTACAGTGCTATATGCTATATAATGCCTGTTGGCTTCAGAGAGATGTGAAAGCCAGATGGAAAAGTAGAACATGTATTCTTGTTTGTTGGTATGATTGTTACTGTGTAATATATATTTTTACTACTTTCAAATGCATGCTTCATTTTTAGACACTACATGGCATAATTTTCCAACAGTGATTTATTTTGATTTTTTTCTGATTACTTTTGCAGCTGTGCTGGAAAAAATGATTTTGGCATGCTGAGACATGTTCCATCCATCATGTTCAGAGCACTTCTCATGCTAGTTCATTTGATCAACTAGGCCCTGCATTTTGTGATGTTACTGCTTGCGTTTAGCACCCAATTCTTTATTTCAGATAGAAAACAGGAATTTGATTATAATATCTATAGATGCCTTATTAGTAAAAATCATTTCACCAGTACCAGTTGTCTTTAAGTCCATTTTGACTCATGCTTCACCCTATGTACTTCAGAGTTTAACTGTTCCCATAGGATTTACAATGACTGTATGTTTTTGGAAATAGCTAGCTTAGGAGGTTCTTCCAGGAGATCTTGTGTGTTCTGAAATCCCCAACTTTCTGCTTAGTAGCTGGGAACTTAATCATGTGTACCACTCAAGGACCCAAGAATCTTAAAAACCCAACCCAACCTGTTGCCAGTGAGTAGATTTTGACTGATAGTGACCCCCATGTATTGAGAGTAGAACTGCTTCCTAGGGTTTTCTCGACCGTGTCTTTACATTTGCTGGGTAGGTTTGATGTGTAAGCCTTTAGTACTTGACAGCGTGAACTACCCACCGAGGATCCTTTCCAGAATTCATAGTTTCTTCTATATTCTGATCTCCCTAATAAAGCTCACATGCATTGCTTTCCTGGAATCATTCTGGAGTTAACAGTTATGTATGAGAAGTGTATACATTTCGAAATGAACAGGTCGTTTAATGGATATGAATGAGGTGTGGTAGTGTCCTGGTTATGTGTTGCAGCTCTGAGGGAGAAAGACTGGGTTTTCTACTCCCTTAAGCAGTTAGTCTCAGAAATGCAGAAGGGGGCTGCTATGAGACAGCATTGACCCATGGCAGTGAGCTTGGTTTGATTAATGGCTATGTGATTTTGCATTTTCCATAAACAGTATTTGAGTTTCTGTTCATCTTTCCTGGTTGCTTGGTCTTTGGGCTTCTTTAGAGAAGTGCAGGATGAGTGGAGAGAATATTAACCTGAGAGCCAGATACTCGCCCCCGCCGCCCCCCCCCAGCCCCCGCCATCTCTTACTCACTTCAGGTCTGAAGGTGGAGAAGGCACTTTCCTCTTTAAGATGCATTCCGCCCCCCCCACCCCCCCACCCCCCGTGAAACATGCTCCTTTCCTCTCCCTGACTGGATTGCTGTGTGGATGGTAGTAATTACAGATGCTCTAAAAGATTTTACAGAGGCGACTGGGTGTATTATTGTTAACATGTAGTAATCTTTATGGCGGTATCATAATAAAGGATACTCAAAACTTTTGAATTATGACTAAACTAAAACTATTAGATTGGTTTAATTTTTCTTATTCACAAGGTGGAACTGTTTCATCAATTTCTTTCACTTTAAAGGTATAGCACAGAATTTTGGTATTTTGAAGTTCCTGATATAAACTGAGAATCTGAGCATCAACATAGGACAGCAGTATTATCCAAAGTTGTTTTTATTTTAAAAATAGGTTACATTCTCTCATAATTCTTCTCTAATATTTTGAAAGTAAACCTATAATGTTTATAATTGTTAGAGTCAGCAAAATTTTAGAAATCATACCTGAATTAGTTTTTTGGATAAACGTAGTCACAGAGAAAAATGGTAATTTGTTGTTGTTGTTGCATGCCATTGCATTTATTTTGATTCTTGATGATCTGTCCTCTTAGACAGTAGACCTGCCTTGTAGGGGTTTCTAGGCTGTATTCTTTATAGGAGCAGATGGCCAGCCCCAACCTTTAGTAGCCAAGTGCTTAAGCCATTGCCCCACAAGGCCTCCTCACCTCCTTTACAATTCTTTAAAACTTAATTGCTTTTCTTGTTAAAATACAAAATGAGGTGTAATAGAAAAGAGCTTAGGAAACAAAGAAAAGTTCTAGTTCTCACATTGACTAGCTCCGAGTTGGAGAGGAGATTCCTCATTTCTCATCCTTGCATCTCTGAGTTAGGGAATAGGTCTACCTGGCAGGCCTGTCTCACTGCTATTGAGTTGAGTCTGACTTATCCAGCGCTGCATGGAGTTGCTGAGCTGTAAATCTCCATGGGAACAGCTAGCTTCATTTTTCTTCAGTAGAGCATCTGGTATATTTGAACTGCCAACCTGGCTTACCTCACAGCACCCCCAGGGCTCCCTGTGGCAGGACTGTTGGGTGGGTTAATTGCCAGAAAACAAAGGAAACTCCTCTCCTTGAGGCTACTATGAAGCATTTGCTCACACTCCAGCTGAGACCATTGGTTCCCCGTTAGCAGCTTGGTATGTTACATCTGTGTTTTTTAGGATTATGAACATTGGCCACAGATGACTGTTTGCATTAAACGAATGAAACAAATCAATTCATTAAAATAAAACAATGAAAACATTCAACTCAGATTTATTGAGACCCATTTGAAGCACTCAACAGCTACATGTGGTTGCTGGCCACCATATTAGACAGAACGGACATAGAAACCATCACCACAGAAAGTTCTGCTGGACAATGTAACTCCAGATCTTTAAGGGAAAGTGTGACATTGCATAGACAAAAATTTTATAGGCAAAAATCCTTTGTTAGATTTGGACCAGGCAAGTGACATGGGATGCTTCTATCCAGTAAGGATGACGGCTGCTTTTTTTCATGTCATAAGTGGTTGGACTCAAGGCGGAAAGGTTGACTAGTCTACATAAATTAGTGGTCACTTAGATTTACGGCCACCAGAAATGAAGAGGTCGCGGAATAGGATGGACTCTGCAAGTTGATAGCTGCCCCTTAAGGTCTGTTCACCTACGTTGTTGCGAGAGAGCTGTGGGGGTCTGCTTTGTTAAAGATGCAACTTGGAAACCCTGTGTGGCAGTTCCATCTGCCCTACAGCATTGCTTTGACTCTACCAAGAATGATGCCCTTCTCTCAGGGACCAGTCCCAGGCCCTGTCTCTCTGGTAACATGTCCAAAGTGCATGAGAATTAAGTCTTGCCAGTCTACAGAACATTGTGGCTGTACTTCCAAGACAGGTTGACTATGTCTTCCTGCACTCCGTAGGATATTCCCTGTTCTTCACCAGTACCATAATTCAGAGCCGTCAATTCTTCCGCCTTCTTTTGTCGTTATCCAGTGTTTGCATCCTTATCAGGACATTGAAAACAAGGTGGCTTGGGTCAGGTGCACCTTAGTCCTTCAAGTGACATTTTTGCTTTCGTACTCTTTAAAGAGATCATTTGGAGCCTATTTTCCTGATGCAGTATGTCATTTGATTGCTTAACTGGTGAAAAGGAGATCCCTGGCCGTGTGCATCTTTTTCTCTTTATTTCGATGTCGTCCGTTGGTCTAGTTGTGAGAAGTTGCCTTCTTGATGTTGAGGTGTAATCCTTACTGAAGGCTGTAGACAGTAATCTTTAATACTCCTCTGTAAATACTTCTCTTTATTTCCAGCAAGCAAGGCCTATAACCTCTGCATATTGCAGGTACAGGTACCATGTCTGTTTAATCTCATAAATTGCTCTCTTTCCCTCCGATGACTTGATATATTGGCAATTCGGCAATGACAGCTAAAACTGTTTAGCAGGAAGCTCGCGTTAGCTTGTTTATTCTGGAAAGATAAGTATCAGAGTATATAATGACCCATCTAGTGAGATGTAATTAAAGCTCCTAATCAGCATGCTGCATTTCTCTTTTGAACAGCTGTGTGCACATATGATCAGAAATAGCTGTTTAATGCTTGAACTACAAAGCCTAGAGTGAAATATGGGCATGAAGCCCTTTTATCTTGTTTGTGATCTTTGGCGATATTTTTTGTAGAGCCAAAAAATAGCTGTGTAATATCTTTTACTAGGCTTGATTTCTGGTTTGTCATCAGTGTGAAGCATGTATCTCCCTACCTCTGGGCCTGTAATTTGATAAACACTGGAATGTCTTCTTGTCCTCAAATAATTTGTTCTGTGGCTCAAGTGTTGTATATGCTTTACCATGTTTACTCAGTTCCTGGGATTAAGACATGAGTGTATTGCAAATATTAACCTAAGGGTAGCTGATAGTAACTTTAAGAAAGTCACCTCATTTTCTTAGAGAAGAATTGAAGTGTTCAATACCTGTTAATAATGGATTTTTACCTCCTTAAAGCAAAATTCATTTACTTTAGCTCTTTCCAATTATAGTGTACATTTATCTTGTTTCCTAAACACAGGTAAAGGGAATATAATTTAACATTAATTTTTACTTAAGATGGCACAACGTAAAACATTAGTTATACTGTCACAATACGTAATCTAAAGCAACAATCTAAGCAAGTTGGTGTCATTGGCATCCACGTTTGATGACCATTGGTTATGATAGTGTTGGTGACGCCTTTATTTTCTGTTGTTAATACTCTCTGGGTACTCACTGAACCTGTTTTCAAAGGAGCTGCCACTCCATATGTACACAATCTTATCTTAAATTGCAAAAAAACTGACACAAAATAAATTGCATAGTTTTCAAGTGTTCACCTTGGTAAGTTTTGACACATGTACCTGGAAACCCATCAGCACAGACATGAGAACAAACATACCCATCACCCCTGAAAGTTTGCTCTTGGTCTTTTGTTAGGGCGCCTTTCTGCCTCTTCCCATGCTCTTGTTTTCTGCAACTGAAGAGTAATGTGAATTGTCTAAAATTTTATATAGACGGAACCAAAGAGTCCATTTTTGGTGTTTGATGTTTTTTACTCAGTATAACTCTTGAACGTCATCAGTATTTTTGGACATAGTAAACAGTTCATTCCATTTTGAGCAGGTAGAAGAGCAGAGGCAAATATGAAATGAGATGAATTGACACAGTAACCACAGTAGAACTGACTTGATGACAACTAATAAGTTTCCTATTGTGGATTTACCACAATTTGTACATTCATTGTTGATGAACATTTGGTTCTTTCTTTTTTTTCTTTGTATTATAATGAAGTGGTTTTGAACATATCCCTAGATGTATCGTTGCATGGACATGTTTTCATTTTTGTGGGGTAAATACCTAAGAGTGGAATGTCTAGATCGTATGATTAGTGTGTGTTTAAATTTTTAGGTCTCACCAAATCATTTTTAAAAGTTGATAGACCATTTTACATTCTCACCAGCAGTGTAGGTTAGTGTAGGTAGCTCAACATCCTTGCCAGCATTTGTATACTCAGTCTATAAAATTTTAGCCTTTCTCTTAGGTATGGAATGAATGGCATTTAATTTTGCTTCTTACTTGCACTTCCCAAATGGTTAATGATAATGCATACCTTTTCATGTGCTTACTTGCCCTCTAACCTTTTGAGTGAACTGTATGAGTTGGCATCAACTCAGTGGTAGTGACTTTAGTTTTTTGGATTGGCCTATTTACAGAATATACTCGAATATAGCCGACCCGAATATCAGCCAAGGCACCAATTTTACCACAAAAAAGCTGCATTATAAGATGTGCTGTAAACCCCCGCTTATACATGAGTATATACGGTAGATATTTTGGATACAAGTTCTTTCCTGGGTATGTGATTTTCATAGTTTGTTACTTGGGCTTTTTTTGTTTGTTTACAATTTCTTTCCAAGATAGAAGTTTTAAATTTTGATGAAATTTAGCTTAATAGCTTAAGAAATATTTTTATAGGGTGTGCGTTTTGTGTTGTATTGCAGATATCTTTATCTAGCCCACAAATCACAAAGATGGTCTCTTCTAGACATTTTCTAGCTTTACATTTAGGTCAGTGATAAATTTTGAGTTAATTTATATACACCCACTGCTCACTTTCTAACATGGTTTGGGTCCAAAGACCAGGTAATTATGTGGAAATTACATGGTCATTATGCGGAGGGTTTTTGGTTATGTGCATATCCTTCTATTGTGATACCCGTGATCCTTCTCCACACCAAAAACTAAGATCAAACTCATTGTGTCAGTTAGGACTCATAGTGAACCCTATGGGCAGGGCAGGGCAGAGCTACCCCTGTGGATTTTTGAGATTGTAGCTCTTTATGTGAGAGTAGAAGCCTCTTCTGAGGAGAGGCTGGTGGTTTTGAACTGCCGACCTTTCTTATGCTTAGCAGCCCAGGGCATAACCCAAGGCTTCACCAGGGCTTCACCAGGCTTCTTATGTTAATAGGGTGTAATGCATGATGTGTGAGTCATACGTAAACTAATCGACTTTGTGCTACATCGTGGTCAAGTTGATTCTGACTCATAGTGTCCCTTATGTGGATGTTCTTTTATTATTTGTGTTGGCTTTCTAGATTCTGTTTATATGTTTTCATCTGTGTTTATGAATGAGACTGACCTGTAATCAGTTTTTCTCCTTGTAATGCCTTTGTTGGGTTTTGGTATTAAGATTTTGCTGGTCTCATCAAGTGCGTTGAGGAATCTACCTTTTCTTTCCTTTCTCTGCTTTCTGTTTATTAAGATTGACTGTTTTTTTAAAAGCTCTGTAGATATTGTCAATGAAGCTACCTGAGCCCAAAGTATTTTAAAAATTAGTAACAGAACTGATTTGTTTTGACAAGTTTGATAATTTTTTCTAGAAGTTAATTTGATTTGTATTTTGAATTTTGACATAATGACAGTATTTTCTTAATGTTCAGATATGATTTACACAGACAGTACATATATCTTTGTAGTCACTGCTTTTCAAAAAACCCAACTTGCTGCTCTCAGGTTAGCTTTGACTCGTAGTAACCCTATAGGGCAGAGTAGAATTGTTCCTGTGGGTTTCTGAGACTAAATCTACCTAGGAATAGAAAGCCTCATCTTTCTCCTGCAGAGCTGCTAGTAGTTGTGAACTGCTGACCATCTAGTTACCAGCCTAGTAGTATGTAACCCACTCTGCTGTCAGGGTTCGCAAGATTAATAAAACAAACACACATTTCTGTTACTGTTGTGGGTTCCCCCTTGCCGCTCCCCTTCAGTGTCTCCTCTGTGTTGTTGGTAGCTGTTGGGTCAGTTCTGACTCTTACTGATTTTGTTGATGAATATACCACAGACTTAGTCATCCCTGCTTTTAAATGTATAACTGGAATCACGCATACTTTTTTTTGGGGGGGAAGTCTATTTTCTTCTGTTTAACCAAAAATGAAAACCAAGCTGTGCCATTACGTCCATCCTGACTTCCTGTCACCCTGTGTAGGGTTTCTGAGGTTGTAAGTCTTGATGCAGACCCAAACCAAACTCGCTGCCATCGAATCGATGCTGACTCCTAGTGACCCTCTAGGACCCTCTGTGGGCTTCCTAGATAGTAACTCTTCATGAGAGCAGAAAGCCTCCTCTTTCTTTTCAGAGTGGCTTATAGTTTTGAACTGCTGACCTTGCAGTTAGCAGCTCCACTTGTAACCACTACATTCCCAGGGCTCCTTTTTATGGAAACAACCTTATTTTTCTCTTAAGGAGCACCGGGCGAGTTGAACCTTGTGGTTGGTAATCCAACACTTAGGAACTGTGCCACCAGGCCTCCTGTTGTAGTAGTACTTTGTTCTCATTCCATGTGTGAGTGGGTGAAACCAACTCACTGCTATCTAGACATTTCTGACTCGGAGCAACCCTCTCAGCTTCCTGAGGTGGTGAGTTTTTATGGTCGCAGAAAGCTTTCTCCTGAGGAGAACTGTTGACCTTAAAGGTTAGCAGTCCAAAGTGTAACCCAGTGTGCCCCATGTGCATATTGAACTGTTCGCTTGTTCTCCTGTGGGTGGACAGCGGGTAGTTACCAGTCTCTGTTATGAATAATGCTGCTGTGAATGTTGCTTTACATGTCTCTTGGTAGAAATAGAGTCTCCTTTCTCTGTCATTTAGAGAGGAGGGAATTAATAGTTCATAGGTAATGTATGCTTAGCTTTCCCACAGTATCTATGCCAATTTACTTTCCCAGCAGCACACGAGTAGTGTTGGAAATGTTCTGCACCTTTACCAACAATAGGACATTTTCAGTCTTTTTAATTTTAGTAGTGTTTTGTTTTTAATGTGGTGGTGGTCGTGGTATATTTCCAAAACCTACTGACATCTCTCTGAATCTGACTTATAGTGACCCTATAGGACAGAGCAGAACTGTTCCTTTAGGTTTCTGAGACTTTATGCGTGCCGAGTCTTATCTTTCTCCCACAGAGCAGTTTTAAGTGTTTTATCTAATTTATTTCTTGCTTTATTTCAATGGTCAGGATCTCCAGTATAATCTTGAGTATATTTGATGACAGCATACATTGTTGTCATTTTCCTGATACCAAGGGAAACCATTTTTATACAATATTTCACTAAAATATGTTTACTTGTCAGTTTAGTGTGGTAATAATCTTAAATTGAGCTATTCTGATGAAGAATAGGGTGATATTTTTTAACCTATTTTTCTGAGCATGTGTGAATACATTCATACTGAAGTGATGTCTGTCCAATTTACATATATATTTGCATTTAAGTTGCATATGTAAGTTCATATTTGAAATTAATTGAGATGAATCTACTTTTAACTCTTTTGTTTAATAGACAGTAAATATTTATGTGTTAGTGTGGGTAGATTAGAGAAAAAAATTCATAAACATGCATATGTATATAAGGGAGAGGTTTATATACAAGAGCAATTGAACACTGAGAAAACATCCCAGCCCAGTCCAGATCAAATCCATAAGTCCGACATTAGCCCATAGGTCCGACAGCAATCCATAAAGTCCTCTTCAGACTCACGAAACACATGCAGTGATGCCGAAGGCAGGGCCATCACAGGCCAGTGGGTAGAAAGTCTTTGCAGACAGTGGTGTTGTAAGCATCACAGCACTGGCAGGGACCTCTGTACTTGGCTTCTCCAGCTTTAGAGGTCTTGTCAGCTGCAATGTCTCCTAGGGAGTAGCAAACACAGGGATGTGCCTCTTGCCTCTAAGGAGGAAGCAGCATATTTCCTAGGATTCTCAGGAGAAGGCCATGCCCACAGAAGTCTTATTGGCTAGCTCCAGATTGACAGCCTAGACTCCACCCCTACACTCTTAATCCTTAAATTGACACCAGATTAGGTGACTACCACAACTCCTGTTACTGTTAAATATTCAAATAAAATTCCTTCAGAATTTTATTATGTAATTTCATCATCATTTTTGAAAATCAAACAATTAAAACACATGCACCTAGTGAAAACTTACTCAGTAAAATTGGTTGGCAGGGAAAAGTAAATCTTGCTCCAGTTCACAGTACTTTTTCCCTGAGGCAACATGTATTCTTGGATTTGTGGGCAGATAGGGGATAGAAGAGGGGTTGTCTGTTAAACTTCATGATAATTATAAATTTCTATCTTTTTAAGAAGTACTGATTTAAGTATTATATATAGTACTGTTTTGTCTGTTGTGTAATATATATTGATCTCTATTAACACGTGTAGAATTGTATCATTTTGGGGGAATAGTGTATCCAATAGAGATTATACTTTATTTAAATAATTCTGTTTCATGGACAATTAGGTTGGTGCCAGCCTTGTAGTATTTTAAACAATACTGAAAAAAGGTGTCTTTCTATATTTACCCTGTCTTGGATTGTCAGCCTCATTCTTAATGTTTTATTTATTTATACCATCTGAAAAAATTTACATAGCACATGACCTTTTCAGTGCTCTTGAGTTCGCAAATTACCATTTTAAGTTTTACTCCTTTTGATAGACAACAGAAGATAGCTCATTAAAAAAAAATCCCTAGGGATTTACAAGCGATATTTGAGTAGACTTCTTTCATGTAGAAATCTCAGTGTAAAATTCATCTCAAATAGTGGGGAATAATGAATGGTTGCAATTTTAGTTATTCTTAAGCTGATTTAGCTGCCTAAGTAGAATACAGTATTTGTGCTTTTTCTCCTCCATTTGGAAAGGCATTAGTAATTTGTAAAGGACAGATAATTGACTCAGTTTACGAATGTTTGTAATTAGGTTATTAATTAATTAAACAAATGCTTAGTGTAAGGCCCAATACATTCCAGGTTATGGGGATACAGTGTTTGTAGTAGAGTTTTTGATTGAGCTTTTATTTTAGCTGGGGGGTCGGGGTAGGTCATAAAACCCCAAAGACTTATTAGTAGTGACTCTGATGAGAAGTTGATTGGTGATGAGTGCTAGGGAGAAAAATGGAGTAGGCCAGCTGGTAGGGAGTGGTGAGGGGTGGGGGATGGTGGGTCCAAAAGACCCTGGTACAGGAGTATCCGCTTCTCGCGGCAGGGCGACTGCATACTGGAGGGAGTGAGGCTTTTTGTATCTATTAAATTTTACCATGTGACATACTACCTTTCTAAATAAAAGACGTTTTTTTGACACAAAGGGGGCTGTAATGTTATAGGTGAGGGAGCAGAGAAAACTGCTCCATTCACACCAATGCCCTCTAGTCCTTCCACTGTGCCAGAAAGCAAGTGGTTCAATAATGGTATTTTTCTAAGACTATTTGACTGCAGGCAAGTGGGTAGGAGAGGGAAAATAGGACCAAATCTGATAAAAATCCATAGTGTAATTTTAAATTATAAACAAATCTTCGTTTGCCTTTCTAATATGGAGAATGAAACCAACAGTAACTTCCAGTGCCTAGTTAGGCATCAGCCCTTCTCAGAGCAGTGAGGCTGAGTGAAGGTCTTGTGCCCAGGGCGTGGTCTTGGATTGCTGCCCTACTCCCTTGCCACTGGTTAAGGCTACCCTGAGGTTTTGCTTACGAAAGCTGAAAAATCAGGTTAAACAAGAATATAAAAGATACACTTTGATTCCTTACCTGAATCTCTGAATCTACATACTATTCCAATTAACTTGTAATGCTGGTGCTATGAAAGTTAAGCTTTTGAGACTTTTTTGGTTTGGTTTGTTGAGTGTCCTTTGTAAATCTGATCTTTTTTATTGTGTATATTTGTAAACTGGGCAAGTATGGATAATGTCCTCCAAAGGTAAAGGTGCTGTTTATTTGGAATCTGAGCATAAGGCATTAAAAAAAAAGTTTAGCATCATGAATGTCATAAAGCAAAAAATAAACTTCATATAGTGTTTGTTAGACTCATTTGGTCTTTGGTGCTTTCATGTCCATAATTTTTCTTCTTTAAAAAAATCATTTTATTGGTAGCTCATACAGCTCTTACCACAATCCATCCATCCATCCATCCATCCATCCATCCATCCATCCATCCATCCATCCATCCATTGTGTCAAGCACATTTGTACATTTTTGCCATCATCATTTTTAAACATTTTCTTTCTACTTGAGCCCTTGGTATCAGCTCATTCCCACCCCGCCCCCAGCCTCCCTCCTTCATGAACCCTTGATAATTTATAACTGTTTATGTCTTACACTGACCGCTGTCTCCCATCATCCACTTTTCTGTTGTCCATTCCCCTGGGAGGGGGTTATATGTAGATCATTGTGATGGGTTTTCCCTTTCTCTCCCCCACCTTCCCTTTACCTTCTTGTTATGACTACTCTCATTATTGGTCCTGAGGGGTTTATCTGCCCTGGATTCCCTGTTTCTTGTTCTTATCTGTACCAGTGTACATGCTCTGGTCTAGTGGAATTTGTATGGTAGAATTGGGGTCATGGTAGTGGGGGTGTAGGGTGGGGTTGGGGTCATGTCCATATTTTTAATAGCTGTAATGAAGTAGTAGGTTCTATTTGCCTAACATTTTATATACAGTAAGGCATAGTGATTTTTAGAATAATAGGGAGTTTCAGAGTTCATGGAAAATTTTCGTTCTTTCTGTTTTTCCATGAGCTTTTTGAAACTCTTCATCTGTTGCCATTATTATCTGTCACTGAGTTTGTCCCTGACGTATCTCATGGTAGCCCAGTAGAAACTAGAACAAAATGTTGCCCAGCCCTGTGCCATCCTCAGGATTTGTTGAGGAGCAGAGGGTGGGGGAATCTACAGGACTTTCATAGCAGCAGACCTTTTTTCCTAATCTACCGAATTTGGGAATTCCACTAAACCTCTTCTACATCATAGCAACAGGCAGCAAGTTCCCTGGCCAGATGGACAGATAGGTAGTGACTGCTCATGAGGTATACTGGTTGGGCATCAAACCAGGTTCTATTGCTTGGAACAGGAGAATTCTACCAGTGGACCACCATTGGCATTCCCCAAGTTTTAGAGTAACTTTATTAATACATGGGGCCCTGGTGGCATGTTGGTTAACCCAAAGGTTGGTGATTCAAACTCCCCAGCTGCTCTGGAGAAGAAAAGTCTGGCAGCTGCTGTCAAGATGTGTAGCCATGAAACCCTATGGGACAGTTTTGCATATAAGCTGCAATCAACTTGCCAGTGGTGCGCTTGGTTATTTGAACATAGTAAAAATTTTAAACGTAGAAAAATCTTTTTAGTTTTATATGTGTTAGTCTGGGTAGACTAGAGAAAGAAATTCATAAAGACACATGTGTGTAAGAAAGAGGTTTATATATACAAGAGCAATTGAATATTGAGAAAACATCCCAGCCCAGATCAAATCCATAAGTTTGATTTTAACCCATATGTTTGTTACCAATCTATAAAGTCCACTCCAGACTTCAAGAAACACATGCAATGATGCAGAATGCACAAAGATCACAGGCCAGTAGATGCAAAGTCTTGTGGATCCAGTCGCAGTGTAGGCATCTCAGTGCTGGCAAGGGTCTCCATGTTGCTGCTTGGTTCCCAGGGCATGGGGTCTATCAGCATAGCGCCATGTGTGTCTTGTCAGTAGAGCGTCTCTCGGGGTGGGCCCAGAGAGAGGGAGTGTGTCCTGCCTCTAAGGAGGAAATAAAGGAATTCTCAGGGGAAGGTCATGCCCACTTAGTGGCCTCATTGGCTATACAATGATTGACAGGCTAGACTCCACCCCTACACTTGTAATCCTCTCAAATTGAGAACAGATTATATAACTACCACACTATAAAACATTTTTAATTCTTTAAGTAGAGCTGTATTAGAAGTATAATTAGCTGTATAATTGAAAAACGATGTAATTTGAAATATAAATATTAAAGCTTTTCAAGATACAATCCATGCCAAGAAGCCAAAATACTGGAATAGTTGATTTCTTTATTATTTGAAGCAAGAAATATTCTTGTAGGCTTCAAGACTAATAGAATAAATTCTAGCGATTGAGTAAAATGGATAGTTTTCACTAATGTACCAATTTTCTAGTTCACCACATTTGTTTTTTGCTAACGTTGTCATGCAGTGGCTGATCATCCTTTTTCTGAATTATCTAAATGACCTTTGAAATTTTTCCTTACCAACCCATTAACTTTGCTTTGTACATAGCTTTTACTCCTTATAACTAATGGGAGGAGCCTCTGGTGGCCCACTAGTTAGGCAGGCGCCTGACTGCTAACTGACAGATGGGTGGTTGGTTGAGCCTGCCAGCTGCTCTGTGGGACAGAGGTGTGTGTTCTGCTTCTGTAAATCGTTACTACAGTTTGGAAACTTATAGGTAGTTGTACCCTGTCCTATCAGGTCTTTATGAGTGGGATAGGTTTTAGGGCACTGGCTTTTAGCTAGTAGGGTAAGATGCAACTGAGTAGAAGAAATTCTAACATTAAAATGACTAATATGTTAGTAATAGCTTTAGTTCTTGAATGGATAAAAGGTGTAACAATTGGACAGTTTTTAATTCATCCACTGATTTTCATGTCAACAGTGTACATAGCATGAATAATTTAATCATAACTAGGTGTAACTGGTAAAAGAGCTTTTATACATTTAATTTGCTTATCAAAAATATACTTCCTTTTTTAATCTCTTCCCCCCATAAGCTTGAATGTATACCCTATACCTTGCAATTTGCTAACTGCTATAACTAAACAATAAACTTCTTTGTGGGTGTGAAAGATTTTATTCTGTAGCTGTTCCCACAGGGCTATATGAGGAAATTCTGAAATAAAGGACCAGATTAACTCTAAAAAAATAAATAAATAAACTCCTTGCTGTACTTGGAAGGGAATAAACAACTATGGGCTATAGTTTTTGCTTTTCTGGAATGCCAAATTTCAGCTCGGAGCAAATTCTTCAGCAGAGCAATAAACCTTTGAAAATTGCTTTATAATGGAAATGCTGACAGACCATTAACTATAGTGGTGCAAATGCACTGCTCTGACATACATAAGGTTGTCCCAAGTTGCTAAATACAATAAAGCATGTTGGGCAGTGTACATCCTGCTGAAGCCTATATGGGTATATATACTTTGTCGTGTTATGCCACCTAGGTATTAATGGGGAAGCTCAAACATATCACCTTTGACATGCAGGGGAAGTATCATTTTCGAGGGAAAGAGTGGTTTAGGCTCTGCTGATACTGATAGCTCATTTTATATTTGCCACACTGGAAAAAGCCCAGGGTAAATTTAACATGATGCATTTAATCACCATTCCAATTACAGTGCCACTGAAGCAGATCAATGTTTTCTTACTACCAATTCATTGGAACTTCTAGGTCATAAAGTATCATTATTAGGCGTATTGGAAAGTCTCAGCCCAATGGAAATGTGGATTCTGGGATTTTTCCAATTGCTTTGAAATAATAATGGAGGCTGACTGGATGTACATTTTCTCCATGTAAAGTGGAAACTAGAATTTAAAGGGGTAGATAAGACAAAGTGAGAACTGTGCAATGCTCTAGGGAAGGATGAAGTGATATGTTCACATCTAAAAGTAAAATAGGGAAAATGATGAAGAGCAGTGGCTACTTCCACAGCAGCTTGTGTCTACTCTTTTACTATCTCTGTAACTCTCTTGATTGTTTAATGACTGAGATTAGTAGTCCTATAAAGAGTGCTCTGAGAGTATGTTTGTTCTTGGCTGTATCCATAGCAGCTAGCACAGGGCCTGGCACCTAATGTAGTGGTTGTCAGGAAATACTAGTTTATTAGTGCTTCATGTCTTTATTTGAACCATATTTAAGGCTAGATTGTCAGACACCATGCTGAATGTTGTGTAAAGTTACTAATGGTGAGTGTGCATGGATAAAACCTTTATTAAACAAAAACTTCAATCTGTGAAGCTATTGTTTCTCCACATTATCCTCTGTCTAGGTCAGTATACTTCTCAAGACAGTGCCTGCACCTCTCTCACCTTTCCCAAATAATTCTGTACTCTTTATTCACACGATGTCAAAAACTCAGCGTTCTATTTCAGTGTTCTTCGTGCTTTGGGAACCAGAAAAAAGTTGGGGGAGGAGGTCAAGATCAGGGCTGGAGGGTGGGGTTTTTCCATTGGAAGGAATTTTCATAGAACATCCCTGTTGGCTTCAAAGAATGAGGCAGATGTGGTGTCAGGATCAAAAACAAAACAAACTCAGCCGAGCTTTCCTAGCCTTTCCCTCTCACCAAGGCCATTTTATTTTTTAATTTTTCTTAAAAGTTCTTCCTGATAACCCTATGATCATCTTGTGCCCCTTTGAAGTCCCAACAAATAATTATTATAATCTTCTGAGCTGTCCTTGTTTGCCTGACACTTAAATGATCCAGCAGATCCCCTCCTATGTTACCTTTTTGATTGAATCTGCTTTTGAAGGCACCCTGAGACTAAGACAAGTGTGCTACAGAGAGAGCTTGCCAGCAGCCACTCAGTGACCACAAACAGGCTTAAGCATGCTCCTTTGTGAACTGGAAACATACTGGCAGTACTTTGACCCGTATGTGTATGGGTCTTTTTTAATGATTATTTTATTGGGGGCTCTTAGTAGCTCTTATAACAATCCTGTGTGGGTCTTTTAATCCCATTTTCCAGGAAAATTTTTATATCCCCTTCATAGATACAAAAGCCGTGGTTGCACAGTGGTTTGTGCTCTGCTTCTAACAGAAAGGTCAGCAGTTCAAACCCACCGGCCACTCTGCAAGGTGAAAAAATGAGACCATGTGCTTTTGTGGTAGTTACATAATCTGTTGTCAGTTTGAGAGAATTAAGAGAGAAGGGGAGGATTTTAGCCTGTTAATCAGGTCGCAGCTTGATGACCTAACTTGGAGGCACTAAGGATTGAGACTGGCTCACTCTGCAAGACATGCTTGCTGACAAGACACGCTTGCTGACAAGACACATGGAGCTATTCTAGAGCCCTGGAGCTGAAGAAGCCACATGGAGACCCCTGCTATTGCTGAGATGCTTACACTGCCACCTGAGATGCCTCCACTACCACCGGATCCACAAGACTTTTCACCCACTGGCCTGTGATCTTCCTGCATTCAGCATCATTGCATGTGTGTTGTGAGTCTGACGAGGACTTTATAGATTGGTATCTGACATATGGGTTAATATCGGGCTTATGGACGTGATCTGGGCTGGGCGGTTTTCTTAATTTGCAATTACTCATTATATAAAGCTCTTTCTTATACACATATGAGTGTCTTTATGAATTTGTTTCACTAGCCAACCCAGACTAACACAGATTCCATAAAGATTTCCAGCCTTAAAAACCCTAAGGGGCAGCTGAGAGATGTCCTAGAGGATCACTAGGAGTCAGTGGCAATAGGGGAAACAACACTCACCCCCTGACACACACACACACACACACACACACACACGGAACTAATTTACAACAAATTCTTAAAAGCAATATAGTGTTTTAAAAAAGCAGTACAGGTGTAACTGTTACTTTCCCTTTGTGCTTATGATGTAAGCCCTTTAGTGACCCATCCACTCTCCACCCCCACCCTCCATGATGGTTTACTTTGAAATGAGTGGTGATAATTACCCTGGGCAGTTTTTGGGTTCTCTGGAAACAGTAACGAACACAATGATGAATGTTTGGTAGAAGGAAAGGAATGCTAGCACATGTCTTACTGAAGTTCTTTAATATGAGGGTTGAATTTCTGTCCATATATTTCACTGGAAAACTACTGTAAGGACAGTTTGTGGAGGGAATTGACTTCCCCCAGCCCCACCCACATAAAAACACACACTGGCATATTCATAGTCATACAAACATCATACAAATCACTTACCGTACATACTCGTGTATAAGCTGAGTGTTTAAGCACAAAAAATGTGCTGAAAAACGGGTTCGGCTTATACATGGGTCAGTGGTGCCCCAGCGAGGTGCAACATCTCGCGGGTGATTGCTGTTTCTCCGCTGGTTCATTCAAAGCCCCGCTGACACTGCAGGGCTTTGAACGTTTGTTTACTCACATCTAACCAATCAGAGCCGTCCTATGACGTGGACGGCTCCAATTCACAGAAGCACCCATAGTGATTCACTTATGCCGGCAGCTGAACTGGTAAGGATGTGTCTGTGACTGCGCTCCGTCTCTCCCCTCTGGTCTCTGTGTTAATTCACATCCTGCATTTCCCACCCTAGGCTTATACTCGAGTCAATCAGTTTTCTGTTTTCCTAGGTAATGATTAGGTACCTCGGCTTATACTCGGGTCGGCTTATATTCGAGTATATACGGTAGTTTCTTGCTGTTTATACATTATGTATTATAGTTGCTCTTTAAAATGTTAGGCTTTGAATCTCAGCTCTGTTTTTTAGTAATTGTGCACTTTTAAGATGCCTCATTTCTTTACGTTGGCTGCGTAACAAGTGTGCATGTGTATGCTTTTATATGCATGTTATTTTCTTTCTGCCTATCCTTTCATCCATCCATATGGGAGACCACAGAAATTTACATATGGACTGTATAAACAATATTATGAAATTAGTTGATTTTTAAAATTATGCTCATAATACTGTGATTATGTAAGAGAATGCCATCAGGAGATTTATCCTGTAGTTTCCTAGAGAGAGTTAAAGCACATGATAACAATTGATGTTAACCATTGCTGAGCCCAGGGCTAGTGAGGAGGGCTGCCTAATGGGCATGAGGTTGGTTGCCTTTTGTTGTGATAAAAATGATCTGTGCATTATTTTAGTTAATCCTAAAGATTCTCCAAAGTAGGCATATATTATGTTTTATCTTGTGTATATAAAATTCATGGATTTCATTTGATTTCCTTGCGGTGTGAGTGCAATTTAGAAAAATGAAGACCACTTGTTCCACAGACCAGATTTGTCTAATTGCTTTTTTACTCTTAAAATTTTTTTTAAATTGCTTTCTCTTAATTAATTTTAACAAACATTTTTTGGGCAAGGTTACTTTTTTGTTGTTGAGAATACACACGGCAAAGTACAATTTAGGAACATTGATCCCCTTTTCTGAGTTTTACAATTCTCATCGCTTTTTGAGTTTTTACTCCCTCATTAACATAAATTCATTGACCACTAAGGTTCCTGTCTAATCTTTTGAGTTGGTGTTAGCAGTTTGATCCCATATAGGTATTTCTTGAAAGGTCACACCACACTAGTCAAGGCATGCTACTTAAGTTAATCTGTTTCAAGGGATATTTTTGGATTAAATTTTACAGATTAAATCTTGCTGGTATTTTCTGGCATTTATCCAACTCCCCATGTCTCCAGGGAGTCTACAATCCATGAGAATTTAAAATTATGTTCTGCATTTTCTCCCTTTTGATCAGGATTCTTCTATAGACTGTTAGATCAAAATGTTCAGTATTGGTTGCTGGCACATTCCGTTCTGGACTCTGGACAAGGGAGGTCATCTTACATGGAGGCAATTAGACACACATTCCATATTCTTCTGTTCCTGATTCTCCTCCTTCCTTTGTTTTTCCAGGTGAATAGAGACCAATTGTTGTGCGTTGGCTGGCCTCTTAGGAGCTTTTAAGACCCCAGGCATTAATCGAGGAACTAGGTTATAGAACAGTCAACTCAGGTATCCCATGAAACCATGACTTTGAATCTCCAAACTAAGAAACCCAATCTCAAATGTTTGGCTAACTTGTCTGTTTTTTTTAAAAATTTATTTATTATTTATTTTTTTTGGCTAACTTGTCTTCAGGGATAAAAGTTATTAGCTTTTAGCAGCTACAATTTATTTACTATATTTTAAATTATTATATCTGACAAATCTGGTGTTAAACACTAGGCATGACAGCATTGTCCTGGCTAGGTTCTTATTCCTAGCATTATCACGGCTAGGTTCTTATTCCATTTTTAATGTATTTATGTGTATGGTATAAAGCATGGATCCTGCTGTAGTTTTCTGTATGTGGGAATCCAGCATTCTCAGTACTATATATTGAAGGCCTCCTTTCTCTTCCCTATTCAATGGACTCAGCACTCTTGTCAGAAATCAGTTCACTATAGATGTGTGGGCTTATTTCTAGACGCTAAATTATTTAATCTATGTGTATATTGTTATTTCAGTACCAGATTGTTTGAATCCTGTAGCTGTATAAGATGTGTATTTTTTAATGCAGAGCTGATGAAGGGAAAAAGTGAACTAAAGCAGTCATAAAGTACCTCAAAATGTGTTGTCTTTATTATTATATAAATGTACACTGCTTCAGAATAAACATCATAACAGGTTATCCCCCAGTTGGGTCACTGGGTAGGTATAGATTGGCAGATTGTAAAGGCAGAAAAAAAGACTTTCTTTTTGTGCCTAATAAATAGTGTAGAATAATACTTTGGGATCGCCAGATAGCTTATTTTTCCATAACCTTTCACTAGTGTTTTCAGCATTTATTGCTTGAAGTAATTATAGCGCTGGAGGTTGCAGAGAATACTTTAAAAAGTTAAGTTCATCAATTGTATCATTAAAAGGAAGCTTGTATATATGTGTCCCTAGATTTTTGTGGTTAAGTAAATATATTCTACATGCCTGCTTGGCTTGTTACATTATAGTTTGTAGCTATGGTTTTAGAAAGGGATTTCCTCATATATTGATTGTGAGAAGAGGTACTGTGTGGAGAAGGGCTTTTTTCTTTGGAAGTTGCTTTTGGTTTCGTAGTGGTGTTTAGTTGCAGTTTAGCACTCAGCAAGATGGCTGAGAAATTAATGGGGAATGCAGTAAGAAGGAAGGCTGTGTCAGTGAACTTACATTTTAACTAATTCGTCAGAGACAACAGATTTAATAATATATATATATTTATTTTTTTAACAATTTATTGGGGCTCATACAATTCTTATCACAGTGCATACATATACATACATCAATTGTATAAAGCACATCTGTACAGTCTTTGCCCTAAACATTTTTTTCTCCTCTTTTCTTTTTTTACATTTTATTAGGGACTTATACAACTCTTATCACAATCCATACATATACATACATCAATTGTATAAATCACATCCATACATTCCCTGCCCCAATCATTCTCAAGGCATTTGCTCTCCACTTAAGCCCCTCGCATCAGGTCCTCTTTTTTTTTTCCCCTCCCTCCCCTTTCCCCCCTCCCTCATGTGCCCTTGGTAATTTGTACATCGTTATTTTGTCATATCTTGCCCTATCCGGAGTCTCCCTTCCCCCCTTCTCTGCTGTCCCTCTCCCAGGGAAGAGGTCACATGTGGATCTTTGTAATCAGTTCCCCCTTTCCAACCCACTCACCCTCCACTCTCCCAGCATCGTCCCTCACACCCTTGGTCCTGAAGGTATCATCCACCCTGGATTCCCTGTACCTCCAACCCTCATATGTACCAGTGTACAGCCTCTGTCCTATCCAGCCCTGCAAGGTAGAATTCGGATCATGGTAGTTGGGGGGAGGAAGCGTCCAGGATCTGGGGGAAAGCTGTGTTCTTCATCGATACTACCTCACACCCTAATTAACCCATCTCCTCTCCTAAACCCCTCTATGAGGGGATCTCCATTGGCCGACACTTGGGCCTTGGGTCTCCACTCTGCACTTCCCCCTTTATTTAATATGATATATATACATATATACACATACATATATACATGTACACATATATACACATACATACACACACTTATATCTTTTTTTTTTTTTTTTGCATGATGCCTTATATCTGGTCCCTTGGGCACCTCGTGATCGCACTGGCCGGTGTGCTTCTTCCATGTGGGCTTATTTGCTTCTGAGCTAGATGGCCGCTTGTTCACCTTCAAGCCTTTAAGACCCCAGACACTATCTCTTTTGATAGCCGGGCACCATCAGCTTTCTTCACCACATTTGCTTATGCACCCATTTGTCTTCAGCGATCCTATCATGGAGTTGTGCAGTCAATGATATGATTTTTTTGTTCTTTGATGCCTGGTAACTGATCCCTTTGGGACCACTCGATCACACAGGCTGGTGTGTTCTTCCATGTGGACTTTGTTGCTTCTGAGCTAGATGGCTGCTTGTTTATCTTCAAGCCTTTAAGACCCCAGTCACTATCTCTTTTGATAGCCGGGCACCATCAGCTTTCTTCACCACATTTACTTGTTCACCCACTTTGGCTCCAGCCGTTGTGTCGGGAGAGTGAGCATCATAGAGTTCCAATTTAATAAAAGAAGGTATTCATGCATTGAGGGAGTGTTTGAGTAGAGGCCCAAGGTCCTTCCGCCACCTTAATACTTGACCTATAAATATAGACACATAGATCTATTTCCCCATCCTCCTATAAGATTTAATTATATTTTAATCTTAATTTTATTTATAGTTTTTTCTTGGATATATATTTTTTAATTAAAGTTTTTTTTGAAGAACTAGAGTTTATTTTAGGCTTTTGGCTTGTATTAAATTTGTGTGCCTGTGCGTGTGTACATGTGTGCACATGTGCCTATGTGTGCATGCCGTGCAGTTTGTCACTCTGAATTGTCTCTACTGTGACGCAGACATTGGCAGTTGACAGATGGCCTTCTGCTGTCGGGACCCAGGCTGGTTGTGACTCTGCCACGTGGCCAGAGTTGTCCGGCTGAGCTCGGCTGGCAGCCTGTGTCCGTGAACCACAGGGAGTGGCGTGGTGAGACTCCAGCCTCTCTGGAATTAAAGTTTTTACTACAGTTGACAGTTTGGTCTTATGTATGTATGTTCCTGAAATTGCTTGTACTTGTAGTGCTGAATAATCACAAGTGGAATCTCAGGGTACTACATTTTATCCTGTAAACACTTTAGAAGATAGTATGCCAGTAATGTAAATAATTAACGTGAAAACCTTTGTTCTAGCATTGTGGTTTGGGACTTGCTCCAGAACGTGGGAAATATATAAGTTTTCGATTGGTGAGAGCAATGAGTATTGGGAGGGGGGAAAATGCGTTAGAGAATGGAATCCTAATAAAGAACTTTGGTGCTATAGTCAAATTTCAAACATAAATATACATTGGTTTGTATTTCTTGATTAGGCCTAGAACTGTTTCTTTGCATGTTTTTTGCCTGATTTGAGAGCCGTGAAATTTTTCTCTGTAAACCACACAAATAATACATGACTTAGGATGGCTTGGCAGAGTTGACAGAGCTCTGCTGGGGGATTACACAGCTGCTAACCCATGAGCGACTCCGTGGGAGAAAGACATGACCGTCTGCTTTTACAAGGATTACCAGACAGCAAAAACTCAATGCCGTTGAGTCACTTCCCTCCCATATTGACTCTAGGGCAGAGTAGAACTGCCCCCATGAGTTTCCAAGACTAAATCTGCACATACAGCGCTTACCACCACCATCCGTCCGTCCGTCTGTCCGTCCATCCATCCGTTCGTCCATCCATCCATCCGTCTATCCACTGTGTCAAGCACATTTGTACATTTGTTGCCTTCATCATTCTCAAAACATTTTCATTTTCCTTCTACTTGAGCTCCTCATTTTTTCCTCTCCCTCCCCACCTCCTTCCTTATGAAGTCTTGATAATTTATAAATTATTATTATTTTGTCATGTCTTACACTGTTCAATGTCTGTCCCCCAGGGAGGGGGTTATATGTAGATCCTTGTGATTGCTTCCCCTCCCTACCCACCTTCCCTCCACCCTCCTGGTATCACCACTCACTGGTCCTGAGGCGTTCATCTGTCCTGAATTCCCTGTGTTTCCAGTTCCTAATCTGTACCAGTGTCCATCCTCTGGTCTAGGCAGATTTGTAAGGTCGAATTGGGATCATGATAGTGGCTGGGTAGGAGGGGGCGGGGTAGGAGGAAGCATTAAAGAACTAGAAGTAAGTTGTATGTTTTGTCATTGCTATACTTCACCCTGACTGGCTCATCTCCTCCCCGTGACTCTTCTGTAAGGGATGTCCAGTTGCCTACAGATGGGCTTTGGTTCTCCACTCCTTACTCCCCCCCATTTACAATGATAAGATTTTTTGTTCTTTGATGCTCGATACCTGATCCCTTCCACACCTTGAGATCACACAGGCCAAGACTAAATCTTTAAGGGAGTTTTCACCTTCATTTCTCTCCCTTGGAGTGACTGCTGGTTTCGAACTGCCAACCTTGTAGTTACATTCTGTGCCTAAACCACTGTGTTACCTGGGCCTGGGAAACCCTATGTAGCAGTTCTATGAGTCAGCATCAACTCAAGGGAACAGTTTTGGGTTTGGTTCCGTTTAGCAAAAAGCAATATGGCCTCTGGGACCAGTTTTTTTGAGCTGAAATCCTGATTCCATTTCTCAAAAGAGTGTGAACTTAGACATGGTATTTAGCTTCTGTCTTCCAAAGTTTCCCCATGTGTAAAATGGGACAAAAATAGCAGTGAGTTAGTCATACTGGTGCAAAATGGGTAACTCATGTAATCCTGCTGGTGACTAGCAATAAATGTTTAAGTAAATGCTTGCTAATTAACTAATTAATTAATTCCCAACTTCGATAAGTGGAGTGAGAATTTAAAGACATTTGGGAAGCAATCTGAGGGAATTGTCTCTTGATTTTGATGGTGTTGTTTCTTGGTTTCTTGGTAGCAACGTCTCTTAATTTATTGAAAGTAAGCAACATATTTTTCATAGAACTATTTCTTTGGCTTAAATGGTAATTTGTAATTACAACAAGTAAAACAGTCATAATTTTAAGTCATAGATAGGTTTGGGATCTAAAACAGCTGAATTTTTAAAAAACATTTAGTTCACCTGGTAGGAGGGGAAATCAGCTAGCATTCTGGAAAATGGGCTTCCTGGCTGTGAGTCTGCGTGCCAAGCATTGAACATGTCAGTGATTTGTGTGGAGGAGCTGGAAAGCCCAGGTTAATGTAGTCAGCGGAGTGTCGAGTCTGGGTTTTTGAGAAAGGAGATGCTGCTGCAGCCTCACCTCATCTTAGGTTATTGTGTACAAGGTTCCATTCTGCCCGACTCTACAGCCTTTCCTTTGTTTTTTCTTGTGGTGCTTTAGAAGAAACATGCAGATGATAGGTGTCAGATCCGATAACTAAGAAGGTAGACTGAGGCATGAAAGCGCATCAGAGTTGTCTTAAAACAGTTGATCATGCCTCAGTCCTCAACGTAGTACTTGTCCTCAACTTGGGGCAGGGGGAGAGTGTACTCTCAATCAGATTTTGTCAGGTGGGTCTGAGCCCAGTGTTTTTTGATATGTTCACTAGTTTTAGTTGGTGGCACACAGAGTATTTGAGTGATAAACCTTCACTCAATTCATAATAAGTTTTTCTTAATGCTGTAAAACAAGTATGTGGCTGGCATCTAGTGGGGTGGGACGGCTCAGTAGAAAACTGCGTCAAATTCAGGACTGACTGTTCAGAAAGGCTGGTGAATACACATGGTAATGGCATTCAGCAAGATCAGGGCCACGTGCTATTTTTAAGAAAGTAGGCAGCTGTAGAAATTCAGTATGGGCGTAGGATTGGGCTTATACCAACGGTAGGACAAGCAATCTCAAGGTGATAAGAAACCCAGTTCAATAAGAATCAACAATACTTTTGCATTTAAGACTGTTGATAAGATGCATGATTGGAAGGACATTTCAGGAAATCACAGGGCCATCCCTGTAGCATTGAATCTCCTTGATATGAGGATACACAGAAGATAATTAGATTTTTTTTAAAGAAAACTATTTCGGAGTAAAAAAATTCAAATGCTTGGCAGTAGTTCCCTTTCATGAGATATTAGTGGAGAGTTCACTAGAAATAGCAGTTCAGTTAATTTTCTTAATAGATTATATATGATTAGGTTCTTGTGCAGGTGTAGACTTAGAGAATGTCAGAGGTCAGTGGTCTGAGTCACTTGAAAGGCAGGTCCCTTTCCCTCTGACCACTGCTGTTACCCCTGTTCTTGTAGAAGCATGTGCATTACTTTCATGGCAAGATTAATTACAAAGGAGTTTATAACAGTGAGGGAGGGGGTCATCAGGAAGAGATAGATGATTACAGGGTCTGGGAGGCGATGATAGCATCTCTGGTGACCTAGAGATATTTTTAAATGAAGCCTGTCCAGGCAGATAGAGAAAGGACCCTACATTTTCTCCTTTTTTCTGCTGTGAGTTATAATTGCTCAAGTTGATTACATGGAGAGTTTTCTTTTCATAACTTTATTCATTTTTGTATTTTGTTGCTGGATGGCTAAATACTGAGCAAAGGGCAAATTTGGGCTTTATTTTTATTTCCATCTCAGCCAAAGTTGCTGTGACATCTCTCTTGACCTCCTCTATGAGATTTTCCTAGTAGATTATTATGAGTGTATAAAGCATTTGGAATTTGGAAAGGTGAAGGACACTGTTGACATATTAAAAAAAAAAGTAAAATAAAACCCCACTGCTGTAAAGTCACGTCTGACTCTTACTGACCCTACACAGGGTTGCTGAGGCTGTAGCTTAATGTTTCTCCTGGGTGCTCTATTGAAACACAAATGATGTTATTTACTTACCCTAACATTTTATTTTGTTGTTGTTGAGAAGTAACACCAGTTCAACATTTTCCACATCCACATGTACAATTCACTGATGTTGATTACCTTTTTGAGTTGTACAATCACTCAGCCTCCTTTTCGGAGTTGTTCCCCTCCCTGTTAACCTAAATTCACTGTCCTGTAAGATTCCTAGGTGCTCTTTTGCATTCAAGTTTCTGTTACTAATTTGATCTCACGTAGACAATTCGTAAAAGTATAATGCTCAAGGCAAAACTTTCTTTTACTAGTTCAGCTAACAATTGTTTAAGAAGACTTTAGGGAATATTTTTGGTTTAAGATGCAAAGATTACCTCTGGGCAGTAGTTTCAGAGATTCATGTAATCCTTTTGGCTCCAGAAAATTTGTAGTCCATGAGAATTTGAAGTGCTATTCTGCATTTTCCCTCATTTGACCAGAATTTTTCTCTGGAAGATTTAATCAAAATGTTCTGTATAACTAATTGGACACCGTCCAGTTCTCCTGGTCTCATGGCACAGAAGAGTTTTTCTTGGCCACAATCAGCCTCACATTCCATATTTTCAGTTTATTCTTAACTGTCCATCTTCCTCTGTTACTCCAGGCTATGCCTTAGATGCTGGATGAATTCCAGGTTGTGCCTTGGACGGCTAGTAGTAAGAGGTAGAGTAGAAGCACTGAGTACATGATTAGTCCAATTAACTGGGGTGTCCCATGAAACCACGGCCCAAACCAAGGAACCAAATTCCAAAAGGTACTTGGTTTTTTTAAGCAGCATTAGCTAATCTTTTTTTAGTCTCCCTTGTAAATAATGTCTTAGTTATCTAATACTGCTGTAACAGAAATGCCACAAGTAGATGACTTTAGCAAATACATATAGTTTTTTAAAATTTGAGAGACTGAAAGTCCAAATGCAAGGGAAGCGCTAGGGGAAGACTCTTTCCGGCAGCTCAGAAGTAAGTTCCTTGTCCCTTTAGCTTCCGTTTCCTTGGAGATCCACAGACCTACCTGTTTGACCCCATCTCCCTTTTGGCTGAGGAGCCCCAGTGCTGTCGTGGGTTACAGGTTGGGCTGCTCCTCAGGGGAAAGGTGAGGGCTTCTGCTTCTGTAAAGGCAACAGCAACACTCCGCCCTGTCGGTCCCAGTGAGTTAGAATTGACTGGATGCCAGTGGGGGGCTGGAGGGGGTTGTATGTTGTTTGTTTGGGATTCCCTCTGTTTCCTCGCCTAACCTGCTAAATGGTGGCCAATTAACATCACAAAGACAACCCATTCCCAAATGGATGTATAACCCCAGGCATATAAATTAGGACTTACAAAAAATTTATTTGGGGAAAGCACAGTTCAGTCCGTGACACTGTCTCACTTTTGCCATTTTACCTTTCTCCTGGCCTAGAACTTGTGGACAGCAATGATAGTAATGGCCGTGTAAGCCTATTGTCCAATGAGACATTTTCTACACCATTAAGCCCCTCTTTCTTCTCCCTTTTGACATTTAGTTTTTCAGTGTCATTGACATTACCTGCACATGCTTTATTTCTTGTGTCCCTGTGCTCCTGGGCAATGCTTTTTTCTTCGTTTAGTAGATGTTCTGTTGGTATTTGCATCTCACTTGAATGATGCAAACTATATCGCTGTCTTGAAACTGCCTTTTTTCCCCGTGTGTGTGTTCCAGCTGCCACGAGCACCCTGTGCTTTTCTTCCCAGCCATGTAAGCTGTCCTTGCTGGCCTGATTAACCTGGTATCTTGAACCCTTGTCACTTTTCATCCCCCAGGTCCATGTCTCATTTTCTGACAAAGAAAGAATTTATAATAATACTTTTAAGTGTTCCTTTTGTCTTTTATTAAAATTACTCTGCGTTTGGTCTGATTTTCCATAACTATGGATAAGTGAATTCTTCTTCATGCACGTCTTAAGTTCTCCCAATAATGAGTAGATAAGCACATAATTCACCAGGATGAAGCAGAAATACACCTGTCACCTGGGTAGGGCAGATGCATATGGAATTCTTCAACAGTTTTTAAATGTAAAGTGATAGTTGGGAAGAAGATGAAAAACGCAAAGCTTAATATTTTACCTTAGCAAGGGTAGTTCTTTAATCATTTAACTCATTGGAAAAGTCTCATTGCCATTTAAACTATTTTGACCACTATTTGAGGGAAAAGCACTCTGAACTGCACGAAAGCCATGTTCCTGCACTCCTGGGTCTACTGGCTGCTGCTGCAGCTGTTCGGTAGTGTCAAGGCAGTTTGACTCCCGAGGGACCCTGGGTACAACAGAAGGAAACACTGTGCCCTGTCTTGTGCCGCCTCACAAGTGTTCTTATGTTTTAGCCCCTCCATGAAGCCAGTGTGTCAATCCATCTTGTCTAGGATCTCCCTGCTTTTTTGTTGCCTCTCTACTTTACCAATGATGATGTCCTTCTCCAGGGACTGGTCTCTCCTCCTGACATTATGTCTAAAACATATAACATGATATCTCGCCATTCTTGCCTTTAAGGGACACTCTGGCCTTGCTTCTTCCAAGACAGATTTGTTTGCCCTTTTGTTATTCCATGGTACTTTTCAATGTTCTTCACCACCACCACAATTCAAATACATAGACTCTTCCTTATTCATGGTCCGTCTTTCACAAGCATACGCGCTCATTGCTCCTGGCTAGACAGGAGAAAAACAAATGTAGGGCATATACCTCAGTGTCATCTCATGTTTTATGTTCTGGGATTAGACCTCAGATTTTTACATCCCATACCAACTGGTTGAGGAATCTTTTGTGCATTTTCATAGCAGAACAATGAATGTAATGGACCAGTAGTAGTATTGTGTTAAATTAAAGGAATACATTCCCTTTGAGCCAATAGTAGTATGTTGCGTTTTAATTTAGATAGAGTAAAACAAATGATTCTTAAATGTGCAACATGATGACTTTTGACACATATGTACACCTATCCAATTACCAACCAACCAGTTACCAAGTTCACTAATGTAGAATTCCAAATGTACAGCATACAACTACAAAGCACTTCAGTTAAGTGCTCAGTTGCTAACGGAAAGGTCGGTGGTTTGAAACCACCCAGAGGCTTCTTGGGGAAATACTTGTTGATTTGCTTTGGTGAGGAGAACAGCCTTGGACACCCTATGGCAGCTCTGCTGTGCCAGCGAGGGTGGCCAGGATTGGAAATTTACTTTTTATCAAGCACCCAGCAACTTTTTAAAGTTCTTGAGAATGCTGCCCACACCCCTTTCCAGAGGACAGCGGATTAACTTATTTACATTTTGTTGGAAATGGAACACATGAAAAATCTCTGAATATTGCTACCACTGTAAAATCTTCTCAAGTTACAAGAAGTCATTCTTAGACATAGCAGTGTCACCATTGTGATATTTGTGAGCTTCCCAACATTCCAGGGTTTTTAGTGCATCTGTTTTTGACTGGTGTTCTCAAGACCTTTTCAGTGGTGTCTACCTCTTGTAATTGGGAGACTGCTTTTCAGAACAAAGTATTAAATTGGTTGTTAAAATTTCATTTTTGCTACCCATCCCCCAACAGGTTTGGTACAATAACATAATAAAACACCTGCTACTTAAGGTCCTTGTAAACTTCAGTAGTCTGTCCAATGATGAGACCTTTACTGGCTAATGCCAGTCCCAGCCACTGACTGGCAGGTGCCCCAGGACATTTTGTTGACATGGGCTTCTTCATTGGAAATCATGTGTATGACTCCATGCCTGAATTTTTGTTTCCAGTTTTGAAGATTTATATTAAAGCTTAAAAAAAAGTTTTGTTGTTAATTAGTATAAAATGGTTGTATCTGCCTTAAGAAAAGAGATTTAACTGTAAAACAGTTTCCTCTTCATCAAGGGTAATTTTAGGGAAGAAAATGGCCCGTCTGTTTATACCTGTGTGGTGCAACAGCTCTAGCCACTGCCTGCACTGTGTGTGCTGGTTGATGGTGTCATGAAGTTTCTCTTACAGAGACAAACTGGCAATTTTAATAATAGCTTATTATGTCCCCGCTCACGTTTTTAAAAGTTATTGGATATTAGCAGCCTCCTTTTGACTAGGTGGTCGATATGAGCCAGAATCGACTTCGTGGCTGTTGAGTTTGATTTTGGTTTGAGTTTTACCTTGAGATTATTTTTAAAAGTGAGCAAAATTCTTATCACTTTATTCTACAAACTTTGTTAGTAAAAATTCTGTCTTGTAGTATTCACTTAAGAAAAGTGTGAAAATGTCTTCTCAATGATTAAGAGTGATGTATATTTAAGACTGGTTGCCCTTCTAAAGCCTCCTTTGTTGTTATCAGCCAGGGTGCCATCTATTTGAACTGGCCTTTTTAAAAACTTTGCCTGAGGGGAGCTAGGGTAGTGACTCCTAACTCAGAGAACCCTAGATCATAAGAAAGGCAGGGTGTGTTAGTCTGGGTCTACTAGAGAAACAAAATTAATAAACACTAATATTTTATGAGATATAAAGAGGTCTCCATGCAGCTTCTCCAGCACCCAGGGCTGCATTAGGGGTAGGTCCATGTGGCTTCTCCTCAGGGTTGTCTTACAGGAAGTGAGCCTTGCCAGCTGAGGTAGAGAACTAGCTAAGGCAGACGCAACTGGTTCGACCATCAGAGAGCAAGAACCATCCTGCCACTAGCAGTCAAGTGCTGAATCCCTGCACCACAA
Organism: Tenrec ecaudatus; assembly: GCF_050624435.1. NCBI lineage: Eukaryota > Metazoa > Chordata > Mammalia > Afrosoricida > Tenrecidae > Tenrec > Tenrec ecaudatus. The sequence continues at coordinate 134,689,156 of NC_134536.1, read as the reverse complement.
AGTTCCTTTCTGTCAAAAGGACATCCTAGAAACCCAACGGGGCAGGTGGGACTCTGTCACATGGGGTCACTACTGAGTGAGCTGCCTACACGACACCTAGACAAACGGTACAAAAGCAATACTTCCAAATGATTAAAATAAGTAACCCCACCTTTCCCCAAATGACTCACTGAGCCATTTATCTCTTTGTCTGTCATTTAATCCCACATGGGTTTATCTGCTGGGTTGGTACAATAAACCTTAACTATCACAAAGCGTTTGACATATTTGTGTCCTGGTATTGCTCACTGTTTGTGTTATTTGTTTATATTTGTGCCCCAGGCTCTTGATCACTGTTACGGTTTGGGGTTTATTGGAAAGTATGGTTGTTGAGGAACATTGAGTGAAAACAGGGTAATTTTTAATTTCCATATTTATATACTTTTCCAGTATGAATTGGCTTGCAGACCAATTTACTCTTTACTGAATAATTAATATCCTTCAAAATTAGAATTTAATTTTTAATTTAAAAAGAAATAATACAATTATAATAGTATGACTATTTCTCCTATCAGGCAGATATTAAAAATAATAATACTCAGCATTGGTGAGGGTGTATTAGAAATAGTACTTTCAGGTGTTTCTGTTGAGAGTGTAAATTGGCAGAACTTATCTGGAAATTTGGCAATGCTTACCAAAGTTAAAATTTTAAACCTAGTCATCAGAATCTGTTTTAAGGAAATTAATTCAAACTAAGACATAGTGACTAAAGATTTATGTTAAAAAATGTTCATTGCAATAAAAATAAGTGGGGAAAAAAGGAAAATGAGATGATTCCAGGAACCCAAGTGGAAGGTGAATTTTGAGAATGACGAGGGCAACGAATGTATAAGGGTGCTGTACTCAATTGACGTATGTATGGATTGTGATGAGTTGTATGAGCCTCTATAAAATGATTTATTAAAAAATAATAAGTGTATGGGTAGAATTGAATATTCCACAATAAGAGAGTAAGTACATTGCATTAGTGTGTGACTATTACAGAGCAATTCAGCTGTTTAGAGAAATATTTAATGACACCAGGAAAAAAATGTCATTGAATATAAAGTGAAGAAATAATTTAAATGAGAATAGGTTTAGAGTATTGAGATTTACAGCTTAGGCAACCCTCTACACTATAAAGTTTATAGGGTCTTTGTGCATCAAAATTGCCTCATTGGAGCGGGTTTGGGTTTTGTTTGTTTTATTGTTAACATTGTAGGGTAAGTTAGTGCTACCTTAACTTTAGTAATTTATGCAAGCATTTAAAAAATTTGTACAGTCCCCCTCTTGTTGCTGTTATCGCTAATTATATCTTTGTATTTCATGTGCTCCTACCTAATTATATCCCTTTTTATAGTTTAAAAGACAGGAAAGACAAAATATTTAGCATTGACAACCGTAAATACCTTATTACTAACCTTTCTACTTAGTCTGTGCATTCCCCTTTCTTAGGGATCTTTCTCCTTATGTGTATCATTGAATTACATTTTTGACGTCTTTTCCCTTTCATCTACAGAACTCTTACTAGTGGTTTTTGTAGTTCATATGTTGGATATGTTTGGGATTGTTTTAATTTCACCCTCATTCTTGAAGGATATAATTTCACGGAATATAATATTGTTATGTGACAGTTTTGTTTGTTTGTTTTTGGTTTTTTCCTTTCAGCACTAGAAATATATCATTCCATTGCCTTCTAGCCTCCAGTGTTTCTGAGGAGAAATTGGCATTTGCTCTTGGGGGCACCCTTTATGTGTGACTGCTTTTCTCTCACTACTTTCAGGATCCTTTCTTCTCTTTACTTTTTGAGAGCATATCTAAAAACAGTTGAGTTTAGCTGCTAACCCTGTGGTGTGTAGTTCAAACCCACCAGCCACTTTTTTCTGAGACATGAGTTTGTCTGCCTTCATAGAGATGTACAGTCTTGGAAACCCCTATGGATCAGTTTTACTACGGGTGTGGTGGTTTGTTTGTTTAAAGCATGCTGAATCTTGTGTAGATCTTTTCCAGTTTACCTTATCCTGGAGTAGTTCTGGCTTCTTGGGTTTGTAGATTCCTGTCCTTTGTTAGATTGGAGACGTTTTCTGGTTTTCTGTCATCACTTAGAGATTCTTCCTTTCGTCTCCTTCTGGAATTACATATATATGCCTTTTGTTGTTATCCTGTACTTTCAGTCAACTGTGCCCAGCTTTCTTGAGCCTCTGTTGTTGCTCTTCAGCATTTGTAATTTTAACCTCGCATTCGGGGTTTGTTCTGCCTGATTAAATATGTTGGTACGTTGCTTCTCCTGTGCTGCTTGTTTTACTTGTTGTCCTGTTCAGTCCCAATCTCTTTCAGTTCCTCACATTGTGTATTTTTCTTTTAGCTCTTTGTCTTCCCGTAGTTCTATAATTATATTTAATTTCTTGCATTATATGATTACATGTGTTTATTTCCATTATTTGATCATCTTTAGATGCACTTTTACTCCCTTTGCCATGTTTCTCTGCTGTTGGGATTGGAGTTTTTGAAGTTCGTATTCTTTGTTTCACCAGGATTTGTTTTTGCCCATTCTACTTCTTAGAAAACAAGACAAAACAGCTTGTAGCCAAGTGGAGCCTTCAACCTTTACTGCTTCCTTTCCCTCCCTGTGCTAATTCTCTTCCTTCCTGCTTTGATTTGAATTAGAAAGTTGCTGGTCTTGGTGTTCTGTGTTCAGTCTCTTCTACATCCACCAGAGAACACTCTGTGGTCAGTCCATTGACCAGTGAGCACCTCTGCTCAGTGGAGATCCCACATGCTAAGCAGTCTGTCCACCAGGGCTGTACTCCTCTTTCCCGTCTGTTTCTGCAACCACTTGCCTATGTGCTTGGTTGTTTTTCTTTGTAGGAAAGGTCATTCTCAGTAAACATCTGATTTTGCCGGTGGATTTTTGCATGACTCCCTTATCTGATCTTTGGGGGATTCCTGTATCTGAGCTGGATTCAACATGTCGAGCGGAGGGGCATGGGATTCCCCAGAAGGACCTGCATTGACTGTATGTGTTCATGATAAGCAAAGTGTCTTAAAAGAAGACCCACCTGTTGGCAGAGTCTCTTTTGGAAAAAACAATGGCCCCATTTTCCACTTTGTCACCTATGATAATTCTATTCGATCCTCATTATCCTTAGATTCTGAATTTGTACATTCCCTTACTTGAAAAAAATTTTTTAAAAAATGTAACCCCAAAGTCAATGCTTCACATTATTTTCAGAGTTGTTTGTAGAGTCATGTGGAGAGTGGTGAAAAATTTGAGTTGCTTGACATATATTTCCCAAATAAATTCTGCCTTCTCATTTTAGCCTTCGTATTGTAACCACTGCCCTTCTCTTGGTCTCTTTAGTGTTACCCACCCCACCCCCTTCAGTTTGTGCTGGTTGTGGTGTTGTGCTTTTTCAAACGACCCTGAAATAGTGTGCTTTATTGCTGAGGCATTGTAAGTGCAAGGAGACTTTTAGGTGTCTTGTGGAGAAAATATGTCTGGTACACATTAGCATGGTTCAAGCTTGAGATGTTGGTTGTGAGTGTAATGTTAAAGGAAAACATTATCATATTGTTGATTATGCAGGAACATACAGAAAAGAAGAAACATTGATCAGTTGATGAAAACATGACCAGAGGTTTTCAGTAGCTTAACCAACCTTATAATTGCCCAAGGAGTGATGGCAACTGTGGAATCTAAAGAACATTAAGTACCGTGAATAATGAGGATCAGGTGTACTGACCATTAGATTTGAGGTTCCAACACCTTAGAAAACAGTGACAGCCTACAAGTAATTCTCCTGAGGGAGACTTCTAGAATTGTGAGAGCAAGTAAGGAGGGCAGAGAAAAATGAACTTAGTGTGGAGGCAATTGTGGCACAGGCTTTGGTGCTGTGAGGGATGTTGCTAGAAAAAGAATCTGTAAATAGGCCAGTCTGTCCAACATGTAGTATTTTAGGAAGTTTCTGGAAGGAAAGCGATGAGAATCTACTTGGGAAAGGATTCAGGTGACAGATATCAAGCCATGTGACTGCCTGCCATGTTGTGTCTGAGCTGCTGGGTGATGCCAGGTGCCCTCTGGAGTTCACTTACACCAGAGCTCAGATGCTCGCTCTGCAGCTCTGTGACCGGAAGTAAGCTGCTCAGCTTTCAAATAGGCAAGAAGCTGTGTTCTTGATTTCTAAGGCTTCTTAATTTAATAACACTGTGGGAGGGGAGGTGGGGAGAATATATCAAATTAATCATCGTTTGTAGCCCATTTTAAGATGTTGGTAGTATTGGTTGATGATATTTCTGTAACCAGATATATTAATGTGATTTTTAAGAACATGTTTCTTAGAAACAAAGTAATATGGTAGTACCCATCTCAGTGATGTTGGGAAGATTAATAAAATAATATGTTAAGTGCCCAAGTTAGTAATCCAATGAATTTTAGCTATTATTAACAAATGAAAGGACGGGAACCATAATTTGACTGGGAACACCTGAAGAAGGAACCCCACCCCCCACCCAACCACACACATATATACATACATGCAACACTACAAGGTCACAATGTGACCAGAATCTGAAATAAGACCAGGATGGAGGATGGGGGAAAGACAAAAGCACGAGCTAAAAGCGGAAGTATTACAGAGATAAGTATGTGTATGAGGTCACTTTTGAGGCAACGATGTCATTGCTTTAGTGGTAACTTCCGGAGTCCTCGTGACACAGAGGGCTATGAACTGGAAGGTCAGCAGTTGCAGATCACCTGCCGCACTTCAGGAGAAAGATGGGGCTTCTTGCTCCTGGGAAGATTGATAGCTTTGGCAACCCACAGCTCTCAGGCTGTCTGTGCTGCCTGGGATCACTGTGAGTCTGAACCGGCTCACTGGAAGTGAGTTTGGTGTGAGTGATTATTTCATGGTGTATTCTTTGTTAGAGTGTGAACAGAGGGCATTTGGTCATCATGTAGTGTAAATGGGCTCCTGTGTCATTTTCTGGGTACAATACAGTATTTCTGGTAACTATTATTCACTTTTTGCTATATAAACTGCTAATTACAGTAAAAGAAAGTATTGGCCAACTCATACTTCTTTTTTTTTTAATTTTAACAATTTATTGGGGCTGATACAATTCTTTTCACAGTTCATACATATACTTCTTTTTTTTTTTTTTAAGTATGTTTTGTTTGTTTCTGTTTTATGAGAAGGGAGGAGGGTGGCTAGCTAGGGACTTGCTATTAGATAATTGCTTCAGTTGCCTGACCAGGAAATCCTTGAAATGTGTATATTTCAAGGATCTTATGTTTTCATAAGAATTGTACTGAAAATTTTAGCTCTTTCTTTTTTTCTCTCTTTCTCTGTTTTTTGTGCCAGGTCCAGCAAGACTATGAATCTGTGTTCCAAATGCTTTGCTGGTAAGTGCAGAAAGGGGTTTGTTTGTTTATTGTTTTGGTCAAATGTCCAGCCTATCTAAATTATATAACCCTCTTTTGGACTTATGCATGGGCTTTATTTTCCTAGCCTTTGTCTCTGAAAGCAGTTTTTCCTCACCGGTGTGCTTTGCCAATCTTCACTGAGGGAAATGCAGTCTCCTGTGTGCTTGCACCAGACAAATTTCCCTCAGTGTACAGTTATTAACGTGCTGTGGTATGTTACAATTTGTGTTTCAGTAGGGTAATATACATATACACACACAAACACAGAGAAATATCTGATCATGACTTGAATGATGAATGGGGAGCCCTGCTTTTATGGTGGTTACAACAAATAAAATCTTGAGATTGGAGTCAGCAAGAGAATCATGCTGAATTAGCCTCTTCTAATCCTGCCCCTCATTGACGTCTTCCTGGGTAAGTCACTTAATCTCTTTGGACCTAAGGGTCATTTGTGAAATGAATGAAGACCAGGATTGAGTGTTTGCCACGGATCCTTTCTAGTTCCTAAAGGCTTGAGTGATGCCTCTGTCACGAAGTTGAAACATTCAGTGATTTTTTTTATAAAAAGAACTTTGTATATCTAGTGGTTTTATCTAAAGTAGCAGTCTTTGTCCATTAAAATGTGTTTAATTTGCCTTGTTTATCACTTTGTTTTCATCTTCTATCAGTTATGTTGTATGGGAAAGGAAAGTGCTCCTGTTAGAAAATGCTGCACGCCTGAATTAAGGGGATACATGGAAAATATAAGAGCTAGGGAAGGTGACAGTTTGTATCTCTTTAAATTTGGAATTTGTCAAATAGTGTGTGTTTATTTTGTTTTAGAGAAAATAATATTTCCTGATTTTGATTTACACAATATTTCTAACCATGTCTAACCAGGTGAATACATTCTGCTTTTCCTACTACTCTGTGTATCTACTTATAGATATGGAGGGACTCTTGGTGAGACTTGAGTGTAACTTTATATGGTAACTTTATAATAAAGATTAAAAGTGGGACAGAATGTCTGTTAGATTGTTTGCCTCCCTTACTATAGGGAACTTAGAATACAATCAAGCATGACTCTAGAGAAAGACTAGGCACCTTTGAGTAGTAAGGTGACTCACATCAAATATATCAAAGAATTGTCTTGTGTCCCTAAATGAAGCCTAAGCTCAGTCAGAATATTTGTATTTCTTTGGAATTGTAAGTTTTGCTTTTTGTGGTTATCAGTTTTCATGGTTTCCTTGCTGATCTGTATCCAGTTAATGTTTTTACACAGCATTGGCATTTTTGCTCTTAAAACTATTAATAGGATACTTCCAAGTTAATTAAAAAACACTCTATTTTCCTTTCTTCTTTATTTTTACCCCTATACTGTGAACTTCCCTTACTACAGTTGTATGGAATGGTTAGTAACACCTTTAGCAGCCTCTTGAAGCAGCCTTTAGTTCTTTTAGAAATTTCAAAGAAAAGAGCACTATTGAACTTTAAAGGTACACTTGTAGATTTTCCCTCATTATGTGAAGGTAGAGGGAGTTCAGTAAATAAATTATTATGGGAGATGTGTGAAGTATGCAAGATAATAAGATTACTTTGGCCAACGCCACTAACTGCTCTTTTAAAATATATTTCAAAGTTGGAAAATCACCTTAAAAACCACCTTTTGTATCATGTTTACCTAAGTGATTAAGAAAGTGAATTTATTACAGCTTATTTACATAAAATAGAGTAACACGAGCAAACTGTTTAAAGTTGAGTTTGGGGTTAGGACCTGAGGCTGCTAGGTTAAGATTTACTTTGCTGTGGTTTGCCCCGTAAGTAAGATTGGAGCTCTGCTAACTGGTGAAGCACATGCTTCAGGAGCATTCCAGGTATCCCCCTTCTCCACAAAACATCCCTGGGAATTTTTGAGGCCAGAGGCAGGGAATAAAAATGATTACGTGGAAAATTACTAAAAACCGTTGAAACGTTACTTGCTGGTACATTTTAGCAAAGAGTGCCACTATGGGATGCTCAGAGAACAGTGCACGTAGAAAAGAGAGGAGGATTCATCTTACTTGGATCCCGTAGAAAGTCAAGACATCAAAAGGTGCATTCCACTGGGCACATTTGCTGCAAAGGCCTCTTTGTGTTCAAAAGCAGAGATAACCCATGGAGGAAAGAGATATGCCTGACCCCCAAGCCCTAGTATTTAACTCACCTCGTGTGTGGGAAAGCTGGACAATGAATAAGGAAGACCAAAGAAAAATTCATACCGTTAAGTAATGAGTTGGCAAACAATAGTGAATATAACTGTAGAAAGAAAAAAATAAGTCTCAGAAAAATTATAACTAGAAAGAGAGTGCTCCTTAGAAGCAGGGATGTCTCATGTACTTTGGGTATGTTATTGGGTGGGCAGGGGTGAGGTGGAGCACACAGCATCTTTGGAGCAAAGACATTATGCGTGGTAAAGTAGGTCAGTGAAACTGTGGGAGCCCTGACTGAGGTACATTGACACAGTGGGATGGCTGCTGGTAGTGTAGGTTGAGGTTTTTGGTTAATGTTTTGTTTGTGATAACTCTCATTCTTGAAGGCCTACAAGTTAAAAGAACCCCGGTGGCACTATCAGGTAAGCATTGGAATGGGTAACCGCAAGATTGGCGGTTCCTGCTCACCAGCCTCTCTGCTGGAGGAGGATGAGGCTCCCTGCCTCCGTAAAGAACCACAGTTTCAGGACCCTATGTAAGGTCACTGAGCGTGACCTCCTGAATGGCCGTAGGCTTTAGGCTTTTAGGTTCTGGTTTGGTCTTCTCTTCCCTTTAAGGCCATTGAACTTTTCTTAACAAGTAAGTGTGTAGCAGGCGTCTGTCTTAGCATCACAGTGCCGTTTACCTGAAGGCCCTACACGGAGTGCTCTGGGGGAGCACTAGCACATAATTGACCCTCTATTATGACCCTCCCTCCCCATGCTTTTTCAAAAAGAATGCATTTAAAATACGCCTCTTCCTTCTCATTATCCAAAGTTATTTCGTCTATGCTTAATAGGCATGAATTAATTTTGCCACATTTTTTTTCTCCATGAGTAAGTTTGTTCATTTTTCTTTTGACCCTTTTTAATCACCTCTCACTATGTTCTGCTTTCTTTCCTCAAATCACAGTGCTATACTTTTATTTGGCTATTGGGTATAGTTGAAGACTAAGATAACTGAGAAGAACCAGGAACCACGTGCAGTTTGGATAAAGATTCTTTCACCTTTGGGTTCATAATTGACCCCTCGTAGTTCAAAGTATTAGAATAGTGCTAAAGAAAAGATTTGTCTCACAGATTTGTCTAGCAGTTTAACTGAAGTTATGGGGAAAGTATATCTGAACTCCTGAGAGTGATGAAAACACTCTTGGACATTTATTATCAGTTGATTTTGCCACAGATTTCTCCAATTATTAAAGCTAGTCTGAGAATGTCTGTTGGCCTAGTTTTGCCCTATCCACCCTGTAGTTAAATGTTCCACTTGTCATACCATTATTTCTTTAAACAGTTTTATCATCTATGTATGGATTTATTAAATGAAACAGTATTTGTCTGAAATGAAAAGCAAAATTTTGACATGGTATTTTTAGTTTTGTTATGGCAAATAAGCATTTATTGTTTGAAATGCTACTTTCTAATGCAATTTTTTTTTTTGGACATAATACTTGGTAATTTTATTAAAACATTGTAGTAATGCACCTGTTACTTCAGCAGATCTTTTCATTCACTGAATGTAGGAATTGTGTCTTATTTAATCATTAACACAAGGCATATTGTATATAAATACAATAGATTATATGCCAAACACTGTTCTATGTGTTTTTTTTTTTTGTGGAATGGAAATCAAATCAGTAAAATATCTCTGTCCCGTATGTAGTTTATATTCTTTTTTTCTCTTTTCTTCTTTTACATTTTATTAGGGACTCCAACAACTCTTAGCACAATCCATACATATACATACATCAATTGTATAAAGCACATCCATACATTCCCTGCCCCAATCATTCTCAAGGCATTTGCTCTCCACTTAAGCCCCTTGCATCAGGTCCTCTTTTTTTTCCCCCCCTCCCTCCCCATTCCCCCCTCCCTCATATGCCCTTGGTAATTTATACCTCGTTATTTTGTCATATCTTACCCTATTCGGGGTCTCCCTTCCCCCCTTCTCTGCTGTCCCTCTCCCATCTAATGCAATTTTTAAAAACTGGGTGCTTTGAGTTATTAGTGGGTTGAATAATAAACTTAATGGGTCATGATGATCAGCATTAAAAAAAATTAAATAGATTAGTATTATTTATTATTATTATAAATAGGTTAGTATTATTGTATAAAACCCTAGGGAGGCATATATAAATGAAAATAACGAGACTAGGTTACAGTGTAAATTTTTATATATTATTATGATCCTTAAAAAAACTTAACCTACTTTTTTTGCAGAAGGATGATGTTAGAAACACATTGAATGACTTTTGATCTTTTTATTTATTTTTCAAAATCGGATTTTTCCTTTCTAGACTAATCAATTTCTTGGAATCTTTGTCACTTCTGAGCTCTTGTTTGGACTCCATGGTTTTTCTATGTAAAACCTGATTTACCTATTGCTGTGCTAAAATACTATATATAAAAAGTCAAGCATAGTATGTAACAGATAGTGCTCCTTTTTACAAAAGTAGAAATGATACTACTTTTGGTATTATTTTTGGCTTGAGTACAAACTGAATTAATTAATTTTAACTCTTAGCTAATAACTAGTGCTTGATGTTTAGGTACAGTAAGTATCAGATTCATTATAACCTGTGCTGCCATAGTGAAACCTAGCCTTTGGAGACGTGTTCTTCCACACTATAGTGTGGAATTAAATTAAAAATAAAAGCAGTACTTTTTGCTGACTTCTGAAACAAAACATCTGGATGACTTTCAATAATCACTGGGCTAATCACGGTGGGGAAGGCAGAAGACATTGTTGCAGAATTGACTGACGCATGTCCTCCATCAGGGTGACATCACCACCACAACCCACCAGCTCTTAAAATTGTTTTGTGTGGGGGACACAAGAGTGTGGTGACTAGTACTTCATGCTTTTAAGGGGTGGATGAGCCTGCGCTTCGGTCTAGTGGTAGAAAATTCTCTGAGAATCAATGGGGGCAGATGCTTATGAGAAGACAAACCTAGTCTGTGCTCAGTGTACAAGGATCCAATGGGATCTGTGAAATTAAGGACATGTGTACGTATTTTAAAAAACCTGTCACCTATATGTCTCTTATTATAGACTTAAGATGAAAGTACTCAGTGAGCTATCAAAATATATGATCTATTTTAAATTGTAGACATAATTTGAACATGTAGTTCTATTCAAGAATAACTTAAGAAATGGGATATTCTATGATTTACATAACATTGAACAGATAAGGGAGAGAGTGAGTCATAGTATCAGAACTTGTTTTTTCCTCCTTAAATGGCATACATGTAATACATTACAGTGTAGACTTATAGAAAGGGGATAAAGACTACAAGAACTCAAGTACAAAGGGGTCTCTTGACACCTAAAGATGAATTGAAGTTGTAGACAAGCAGCTCTTGTTAAAAGTGACAATGGATTTTAATGTAACTTTTAATGTATTTGTTATGTGAAACATTTCTTAATGGGAAGATGGATAAGAGCATCTTATTGAACAATATTGCAATAAATGAAAGGACAGGTTATATAGGAAGCATCTCCTAATAAGACTGTAAAGCCAAACATTTATTTTTATGAAAGTTTATGTTATTTGTTCAAATGAACTGTCCTAGTACTGAATTCTTTGGAGAAAATAAAAACTTAAAATTATAATGACTGACTCTTTGGTACTAACCTTTGTCAGATCCTAGGCTAAAACTATCAATTTTATGTAGAAATTTCATTCTCACTGTTAATTATTTCTTGACATTGTCATATAGTTATAATTTTAAATTCTGAATGGACCTCAGAAGGCTCAGGGAAGAGATGAAATAGCCAGTATTAAGGTGTGCTCTGCCTTCCCCATTGCTACTTTGTATCCCAACCTGCAAATGACCAAACTGGCTGTTCTCAATATGCCGTTGGTTTTGATTATTTTCCCACTTTAAAAAGTAAGTAACACGAGGGAAGGAATTAAAAGCTCATTGAGAAAAGTCTACAAAGCAATAGTGTAGAATATCCCACTTTTAATTAGACTACTTGTAATGCTCAGCAACGCTGTATAGAGTTCTAGACAACCTTTTCTCCTGCAGATTTTCGGGTTAACAGCCAAATGACTAACCTATAGCACCACCAGGGTTCCTTTGGTATTACACCTTTTTACCAAGTGCGTTTTTATGTTTTACCAACTGTAGAAGTAGTTAATTTCTTTTTGGAATAAGCAAAATTAAGTTGATCGTAACTTGTAGCTTCCAAGAAATCTCAGTGCCATAGAGTCAGTTCATAACTAGGTAGTGTAGGGCTGTGGGTTTCGAGACTGCAACTCTTTACGGGAATAGAAATCTTCCTATCGTGTGGAGCAGTTGGTGGTTTCAAACTGCTGACCTTGTGGCTAACAGTCCAATGCGTAACGACTATAATACCAAGGTTCCTAATGTAATAACTTAATTCTAGGCAAGGTCGATTAAACCACATTTTTTATTTGAAGTGACTTTAGTTTCACAGCAATTACGAGAATAAGGTAACGTTCTAGTGTGTTAACAGTAGACTAAACTATCTTATGAGCATGCAGCTCTTACTGGTTGGAGTCTTGCTCTTGTCTTCTTTTACCCTCTAAAGGTCAGGACAGGATAGAAGTGTGGTATCAGTTACTTCATACAGGGAAGCGTTATACAGGCCACTGCTGAATGTGAGGATCCTGTAGTAAGAGACCCAGGGTAAGTCAGAAAAACGTTAAGGTCTTCTTGTTAATGCATACTTATTTTTAGAAACTATGATAATTCTGTATCCATCAGTGAAGTAGTAGTATGGAGTAAAATGTCTATTCTAGTAAGCACTCCCCTCATTTTATTTTTTATCTCCTCCACACACCCCCTATTTTAAAGCATTGTGAAGTTCAGTAGACTAGTAGGATTTTCATACCTTAAGATTTGCTGGACCCCTCACCCGCTCCCATGCAACTACTGATCTTGAAGTGTGTCAATGGGCATTTGCTTTCTAATTCTGTTACCTTAATGACTATTGTATATTCATTGGTTTCTCAGAAGTGGAAACCCCAAGAAAGATGCCTCACATATAACACAGTATATGTTCAATTCATCAGGCTCTTCTTTAATATTTTTTTATCATTTTATTAGGGGCTCATACAATTCTTATCTCCATCCATCCATCCATCCATCCATCCATCCATCCATCCATCCATCCATCCATCCATCCAGTCAAGAACATATGTACTCAGCAGGCTCTTTAACCATCCAGTCTGATGTTGGGTATCTGCTGGAAGGATGTAAAATTCAGAATATTGTATGGAGTAATGTAAACATCCACCTGTCCACTCAGAATTGGGAAATGTTAACATGTTGCCTTTTTTGGTGGGGGAGCTTTAGAATATTTTAAAAGGAAGTAAAACCTCAGGGTGTTCTTCTACCTTGAGTCTCCTCTCCGTGCTTCAGGGATAGCACTGTGTGCGTTCATGTCTTCACACTTCTTACTACGGTGAGTGACTTCCGTATGTATCGAGTATCAGCCAGCCCGAACACCCGCCGAGGCACCAAAACGGCATTAAAATGTGCTGAAAAACTCAGCTTATACTCAGTATATACGGTACATAAAAACAAATGGTTTGCAGAATGTATGTGATAAGTTGCCCATGGCATTTTGCAACTTGTATTTTTTTGTAATAATTTTGAAACCAATTATATCGACTTGACACATGGTGCTCTAATTCATTCTACATGTTCTGTTCCATTGAATTAATGTCCAAATATTCCTGGGACATTCCCAGTTTATATTTGTTGTGCCATAAAAGTGCCCTTTTTATGTCTCCAATGGCTCCAGTTTAGTTGATAACTTGATTGATCATCATTACAATATGCTTTATCTATTTAATTATGCATCTCCTGTTGATAGACATATAAGTTGTTTTAACTATTTTAACATCATAGTTGCACGCACTATGTTCTCTCCCTCCCTCTCCCTTTCCCCTCTAACCTTTGCTTGAATATGTGAGACTTTCTTTGTAATAAACTCAATTCTTTCAGTGTAGGCTGCTTGCTTTCCAGTGAAGGTCGGACTGTGGCAGCAGATCCCTAGCAGATTAGCAGTGTTGGGCTTTGGCACCCTTTTCTGAACTCTTAGTTTGTTTGATGTCTTACTAAGAAGTTTTTTTTTAATTACATGGTTAATTATTATGCTAGTCAAGATAAATGAACCAGTGCATTGAAGATGATGTTGTTATGGAAATTATTTCAAAAGTAATTGTTGCATATCTAATGAGAACCAAAATGGTTAGCTCTGGAAGTAGCAGAAAGGCAGCTTCTTTGTAGACCCTATGTAAAAAAATGATGCCCCCCATGTAGTGGTTTTGTGTTGGGGTGTGATCTAGAGGGTCAGCTTTTCAAAACCACTGGCTGCTCTGAGGGTGAAAGACTGGGCTTTCTACTGTAAACAGTCTCAGAAACCCACAGGGGCAGTTCTATCCTGCACTGTGGGGTCGCAATGAGTCGGCACTGACTTGATGGCAGTGAGTTTGGGGTGTTTTTTTTTGGTTGCAGTTTTGTTTTTGGGGGGCTGGGGAGGGGGGAGTATTACAGGTGAAAAAGAGGGCTCTTTGAAAATTGTTTGGCTCTGTCACTTTCTAGCCACATGTTGAGCTGTAGCTGTTTCTACAGAGCGATGCACCAAAATGTTGTCACTTACAAAGTCCCAATCTACTAGGCCCGTCTGCAGGAGGACAACCGTCTGTGACATTTTTGTGTGCTTGGGGGAATACTTCAGTGATTCTTGGTCTGTTTTCCTTTGTGCTTGAATTAGAGGGTTAGGATGAGGTTGCTTATGACACCGTTTCTTAATTATAATCCTTTTGACGTAATTCTTAGACCAGGATAAGGGGTTATGAGTGAAAAGGCATCATTGTCAGGCTATTAATGGATAAATAAAATATCTTTAATACAAAATTTTACGTTTTTGGAAGCCTTGGTAGTTAGCTGTTTTTTGTTTTTAATATATAAGTAGAAGTCTCTTGATAGTAACTATCTTAAATTAACTCTTTATCAAAAGTTTGCTTTATATTTCTTAATATAGTTTTAGGCTAAATATTGAAAAAACACCTCATGGTAAGACTTCTGGTTTGGGGATTTGAAGCCTCGTTGATAGTATTTTTGTCTCCCCATTGTGAATTAGGTGAAGGTTTGCTGAGCAGACAATCAGCTTCACATTCCAGAATGCATTTGCCTTTTGTTTCAACTCCTTGGCAATTCTTTAGTGTGCTGTCACTTAGCCCCCTTCCTATCTGTTTCTTTTTTCTGATTTTCTTTCGTAATCCTTACTCTCTGAAGTTTGTCCTTGGGTAAAGGCTGCCCCCTAGATCTTAAATGTTTGATGATTCTAAACAGGTGGGTGAAGTGGGTAGTTTAGTTTGAAACCTGAAAGATGAATAAGTGCCATGTCTATTCAAGCATCCAGTCATAGACAATCACCATTGTAGGATTGTGTATCTCATAGTATTTGTCTTTGTTGCCTTTAACCTTTGTGAGTCTGAGTATCTTTCCCTTCCGCCACCATTTTCTCAGAATTCCTTCTTAGTGCCTTCCCCTCCTCCCAAGTTAACAGCTTCTACTTTCTAGCCTTTCTCTCCTCCTCACTCCTAATTAAACCATCACAGAATGTTGTTTATTGTGAAATCTTTTCTTGGCTTTTTATAATAGTAGTCTCATAAAGTTATTTGTCCTTTTGTGTTCAACTGATTTAACTCGGCATGTCCTTCAGGCTCATCCATGTTATGAAGTATTTCGCAGATTCATCATTATTCTTCCACGTTGTGTAATATAGTCCTGTGTGTTTAAAAATGGTACATAATCTTGAAAGAGGAATGCCAAAAGGAGGATACTTAGAATTGAAGTGGACCAAGAATTACTGTTTGTGAGAAAGAATGGCGGGCAGAACACGATAATTATGTCTCTGTATTTAAGCAGGCAGTTAAAATCTTGAAAAAAGCACTTGTGGTTGTAATTAAGACCGCAACTCCTTTGGGTTGTGATGTCCTTTTGTACAATATGTTCTCATTTTATCCTTACAACTTTTCTCTCTCCATTTTACAGGTAAGGAAACAAACTGAAATGGTCCCAAGTTACATAAATTTTAAAGTGAGGAGCCGAGATGTGATTTTAGATGTTTCAACTCCAAACCCCATTCTTCCACACTCTCTGGTGTTATCAGGAGTGAAGGTAGTAGGCATCGGTGAGCTAGGACTTCACAGGTCCCCCGAGGGTGTCAGCATAGCCTTGTTTTGTATTTGTGGGGAGGGTGGGGTCTGCATCTTTCCTGTACAGTTGCATTTTGTCTTTAGATCTCCAGGGAATGGCATATAAACTGGAAGCTTCACAGCGTAGCTAATCTGGGAGAAGGTTTGCATATGTATTGGGGGAAGTGTTTGTGTCTAACGCATTTTCTATTTTGGTGGTGAGATTTTAATTTCTTAACATTGCTCTTGTTCATATAACTTTTAGCTCATTAACCTTGCTCTCTGCACTGCATATTGAAGCACCATTTCTAATTTAGTCTCCTGTATTTAGCTTCTCAGAGGTTTTAAAAAAATGTTTGGCAGTGGGATTTAATTGCAGGGCTGTTTGCACATTGTCAGTGTGAGGCAAAGATGAGTTACATATTTAGACAGTACAGTCTGCAGGTTTCATTTATCAAACCTCCTGGTTGGCACCCCTTTCTCTCATACATGTGTGCATAGCAGTGTTGCAAAAAGTCTTCTTACTCTTGTAGCCATATTTAGCAATTTGGTTGAGTTAGGGAAAAGCCTGCCCTCTGCCTTGTGTATTTGCTCATTTGGAGACCTTGTATAGTTTATAGCGACACTAGTGATTTGTTCCCTAGCCTCCCTGTGGGTTTTGTTCCATATTACAATCTAATTCCACCTCCCTGTCCCATACTCCTGAATCGTTAATTTGTACATTTCGATGCAGTTTGTTTCATCGTGTGTTTTTGTAATCCAAGCTGAATGTAACGAGCTGTGTGCTTTAGGGACCTGGCTTTGCCTTGCCAATTAGAACAAAGTGGTTACTGAGAAAGAGTATGTTTTAAATAAAACATGGCACCACTGAGTGGGACTGACACTCACTTGGGAATAAAAGAGATGGTTTTAACTCTTTGATTCACCAAGAAACTTTACTAAAGATCAGCACTTTTGGTGGGAAAGACCAGCACATTTTTTTATTAATGATTACCTCTGTAAAATGTCTTATAAAATTTCCTCATGTGATTAAATGCATTTGGAAGCATGCAATTTCAAATCCGTTTGCTTTCCTTCGTGATTATTTTAGTTGTATGTTAACAAATGCTCTAAAATCCCCAAGTGTTTAACCAATAGGTGCTATAGTGTTGGAATTTTGAACCACTCATAGTTAGGAACTTGAGGACATATGAAGGCATTAGCTATGTGCTAGCTTCATATATTTTTTTCCTTAATGTATCAAGCCAGGTTTTCAGTGTCATTAAACCCAATCCAAACTCATTGCTGACTAGCCATTTCCTTCTCAGAGTAACCCACCCTGCAGGAGATAGTAGTACTGCCCCACAGGGTTGCCAAGGCTGTTGGTCTTTGCGCCAGCAGCATGGCACCATGTTCTCCTCCGCTGAGGAGCAGCTGGTGTGTGTCAACTGTTGACCTTTAGTCAGCCACCCTGTGCCACTAGGATTTCTTCTCAACGAATAGATGCTTCCAAAAGATACTGGAAAATAGTTATGAGCAAGAATGTAGAGTTTGTCCATCTTGTGTGGATGTTCATATGGTGATAGAATGTTAAGCCAGTGAATCTTTAATTTAAGACTAGTTCAAGTGCACTTGTTCAGCTGCACTTCTATCAGTCACTTAAAACACAAATTTTAAAAGTAGACCTCGTGGACTCATTCACTTCATAGAGACCCCTAACATCAGCACACGGAAAAAGAGTTGTGCTTGGTTTTGTTTGTTTGCGTTGCTCTCCCCGCACTAAAAGTGAAGTGAAAATCGGACCTAGAGGAAAGCTAGACATATAAAGACTTTGGTTATAGTTTCAGGCAATATTTTATCATCTACTAGCCATTATAATCAAAGAGTTTATAAGAAGAATACTTTCTATGGAACAGTCACAATGTATGTAGGGATACCCTGTTGAAACAGTTGTTTCTGGGAAATTTAGCTCTACTTGTATTAGAGGATGTTACTTTAATTGGATTACATTAAACTGTTAGTACATTTTTTATGTCCTACAGAAGTCTCACAATCTACTGATGATGAGAAGTTATCACAACAATTTATTAAATGCTTTGTACTCATTTTCTGAAGATACTGGTCATATTTATAGTACTCTACACTGTCGGGTAGGAAATATACTGGGGTTTTTCACCCTCCTGAAAGTGTAGAAGGCAGTAGATCACCTTAGACCAGGCGTTGACCCCATATAACTATGAATCACATACAGCTTTTTAGTAATTTTGTTTTAAAAACCTTTTCTGAGTAAGGTAGACCCATGCTATTGAGTTGATTATGATTTGTAGCGATCCTTTAGTACAGAGGAGAACTGCTCCCTGGTGTTTCTGAGGATGTAAGTCTTTACAGGAATGGACTGAACATCTTTCTTTGAAGAGTGGCTGTTGGTTTTGAATTGCTGACCTAGTTGGTAGCAGCACAACACATAACAGACTATGCCAAGTCAGGCTTAAATCTGCTGCCTTCTCAGCACTGTTAAGGAGATAACTGAAAATATTCACCATTTTCCAGAATGACCAAATTTACCATTTTTGCATAAAATGACAATGCGGTTTTTTTTGGCTCAACTTTTAGGAAGCCTTAGCTGTTAATTACCATACTTGAAGCATAAATGAATATAGAGAAGAGTCAAAACTTTTTTTTCACATAGGTCTTAGACTTCTAATAGCAACCGAAAATGCATTGTTCATTTTCCCTATGCTCATCAATTACAATGTACATCCTAAATACATTGTAAGTTAGGGCTTTTGTTGTTTTTAAAGGAAGTCTTGATATGTTTGAGTTCCATTAATTAGATGATCATTGATATTTTCTGTCAGCTGCATTACTGCTTCTTTCTAAATGTCTACTGAATTACTGAGTTTCAAAGTAAACTTTAGTGATTGGACAAAGTGATTTTTCCTCTCATCTTTTATTTGCATAGTTTAACCTCATTTTCCTTTTTTTCGTTGTGACTATACTGTTTTTCATAATCTTACAATGTGAGACTAGAAAGAAATCTGTAACACACTCACTACTTAAGAGTCATGTGCTTTATTATGTGTGCTCACTATCTGTTAATTTATTTGCTCATTGTTTTTACAAAGTTAGTTTGTGCATTGTTTAGAATTAGCAAAATTGCCAACCTTCTGTGTGTGTCCTATATATTGATAGGTTTTTAAAAAACTTAAGTTTTTCTTAAATGGAAGAGGTTTGTTTGCATTTTCGATGAGCTTTTCAATGAAAGCTGGACAAAGAATAAGACAGACTGGTGAGTGAGCGTTGATAAAGCATAGTGACTACATTATGGACTTCCGAGAGAATCAGCGAATCTGTCTTGAAAGAAGTACTGCCAGAATGTCCCTTAGAAGTTAGGACGGCGAGACTTCACATCTCACATTTTGCCATGTTACCAGTAGGGAGCAGGAGAAGTCTGTCTCTAGGGAAGCACATGCTGGCTTGTAGTCAATTAGTAGGACCCTTTCTTGCTAATCCCTTATATGACATAATTCTGGACTCCATATGCCTGTGATTATAGCCCCGTTTCGGAGGGCACTATTTGCTAAGGATCAGCAATAGCATGAGATTAAGATCTGACCTTAGTAGAGGCTGTGAATTGGTCATACATAGTCTTTGTTTAATGGTTATCTTGGTTTCTGTTACCTGTAATGGATATAAGGAATGATAGGCTTCCACAGAGAAGAACAGCTGCTTCTGGAGTGGCCTGGGAAAAAGCCTGGCAGATTAAGATTACTAGGCCAATGCCTACTGGAACCATCCTACCAGAGCCCCAGGTTATATGTGCATAATAAAAATAAGATACAACCCTGGGGGGTAGAGGGAAGATGATTTCATTTGGGTGTCATTATGAAGGGTGAAAGGTTTCATTTGCTCGCACTATTAATACTCAGTGTGACTCCTACCAATCAACCTTCCCCTTCTTGGCTCTGGTGAGAAGATGGTGGGGGGTTCAGAGATGATAGGATTTACCTGTGAGATATTGAACAAGATTCCCTGCAGTGCCATCCTGTTTGGTATATAATGAGCCCTCTGAGAAGCAAGGGGTATAATCTCATTCATCTTTGGCAAGAGCCAGGAGTGGAGCATGTCATCTGGCCTGCCTCTGCCTCACCTTTGGATTTGGGTGGAAGTAGCCCACCACCTGACCTTTGGATTTGGGTGGAAATAGCCCACCACCGGAGCTATTTCCTCAAACACTTGTGAGTTTCTGTGGCCTCTGCGGCAGTTTTCAGAACCCAGAAACAAGGGAATATACTCGAGGGAGGAGTGGGGGAAAGGATCAGAGTAGCATCGTGGAAGGTCATCACTCCCCAGCTCCTAGGAATTAGTCTGGTATTCTCCTAAAAGAAATTATTACCACAGCGGGTTAACAAAATGTCTTCAACATTGGACTCAAAGAAATGATTGTGAGTTGTACATAGGGTAGCCGTGAGCCAGAACGTCATCTATTAGCAGCTAAACGAAGCCTTAAAATATTTTCTATATTAGTGCTTTAAAAGAATCCTCTTGAACTTGAAGAAATCTTTATTGTAGCTCCCTCTTTTTCCTCCTAGGGTTGACCTGAGTCAGCATTGACTCGATGGCAGTTTGTTTTTTCTCCCCTAGCCTCAAATTAAAATATTTCACGTTCTGAGATGGTTTTAATAAAAGATGACAATCCATAAAAAACATCCTCTTAATTTCATGAAAGGCCCTGTGGAGGAGGAACCTGAAATGGAGAAGAGGAAAGGCATTGTATGCATTCCTTTTAGGCCAACATTTGCCTTCCCTGAACAGAAAGTGCAGCATTAAATCCATTTCTCTCTTGGGACGGCTGAGCCCTTGTCTTTTTGACCGTAGTGGTGTCACGTGGAGAGGGTGCTACTGCAACGTGGGTTGTAAACTCTTGGGTAGCGTATGACAGCATAGGTAGTGACAGTGCAGAGTATGGAATATTCGAACCTCTTTGGGGCAGGGGTGGCATTGTATCTGGAAGTACTGCAAATAGAAGTAGGTAATTCTGGATAGTGGGACATTTTGCCTTGGGAGATCATTGACAGTTTTACTTTAGTTGTCAGTGAAAATTACTGATTTTTTGAAATGCCTAATATCTAATGGGGAACTTTTACTGAACAAAAATGGTTATTTTGCCTCAACTCTCTGTGTCATATAAAATTGAGCAGGCATTTGCCCCTTTCCCCTCATAGTGAGTGTATGAAAAGCACAGCTCTTGCTCAAGTGTTTCTGGGCTATCCAAGGCACTGCTGGTTACCAGTCCTTGTTAAAATTCCATGGGTTCATTGCATGATGGCGGATCCTTACAGGGAAGCAGTCTCACCTTAATACCAGATCGTTGCTTTTTGCTATCTCCCAGAACTGGTGTGCTCTGTGTGTTCAGTGCTGCTGCTGAAAGACTTCCTAAATGCAGGGCCTAAGGGTGAAGAGTCAGGGTGAGAGCAAGGTGGAGAATTTAGGGACATAGAACAACACAACCTTCTTTTGAGCTGCAATCAAGGGAACCTTTCAGCATATAAAGACCATGTTTCATGTATATCCTGCTTTTGCTCTGTGTGACTGAAAGGCTCTTTTATTTCTCATTTATAAGATAGTTACATGACTTCCTGTTGTGTGAACACCTGACTTTGGTAGCACTTTTGGTTTTCATGTGGCCTCACCATTAAAATAGAAAGAAAAAAAAAAAAGGCCCAGCCTGCATTTACAGACATCCTTTCTTCTAGACCTTTGCTGCACAACACAAATAAGTAGTCACCTTAAAGAAATAATTATTTGGACTGACAAAAACAGTCCCTTTGCATCGTGAACTCTAGGAAAGCACCAAGATATGCCTTCTTAATAAGTAGAAATTTTGACCCTGCCTTCCTTTTGTGTCCTGATCATGGGTTGGGATTCCAAACTCCTGTCATGAGTTAAGGGTAGAACTTGTTTCTGTGGGTTTCCAAGACACTAACTCTGTACAGGAGTAGAAAGCCCAATCTTTCTTCCATGGAGCGGCTGATGATTTTGAACTGCTGATCTCACAGTTAGCAGCCAACTCCATATCAGCACTCTCTTGGTTGGACCAGGGGGTACATTACTTTTTTAATATCTCTAAAATTCACTGATATTTAGTTTCATACAGCATTTTCAAGGAAATAGTTTTTGCTGACTTATTTTATGCTAATGGGAATTGATTTTGGTTTTGAATCTTGAGTGTTTTTTTCTCCACCTTCACCAAATATCTTTTTATTTTTCAAATATCTTTTAAAAATTGATGATTAATGAGGTTAAATATTGTTATTCCTTTTTGTCCTTTGAACATGTAGCCCATGAACTAGTTTTCTTCAGTAGAGAAGAAGAAAACTATTCCCCAAAACGAATATAAGAGAGAACCGAGAAATTCTTTATAATAAAAAGATATTAAGATTAAATCAAAGAAATTGTAGTCACTTTAAGTTTGAGCAAATTGTTACTTACTCTCCAATATTGCTTTTCTTATTTGCCAATTGGGGATTGTGAGACCTTCTCTATTGGGAATCCAATGAAACAATGTAGGTTCAGTATCTTTACAAAGGTTTATTTTGTTAAAATATTGCTTGCACATAATTAAAAAAATAAAAACACTATACATTGTAACAAAATATAGACCTCAGTCCCACCATTTTTGCTCCTACTAGTATTCCCTGTAAGGAACCCCTTTTTTTTGTTTTTCTTCTGAATTTAAACATGATTATATTTTAAATGAGTACACCTATATGGCTACTTTCTTATATTACTCTCTCTTCTCCAGTGTATTTGTAGTTTAATTTTTTAGTATTTACATTATGTGTTAGGCGGGGTTGACTACAGAAGCAAATCCAGGGTCACTCATCTATGTGTAAGAAATAGCTTTATATCAAGAAGCTGTATATATTAGAGCTCAAACACCCTAGCCCATTCCCACTCAAATCCCTAAGTCCGGTACTAAGCCATAAGTTCCTCACACAGTCACATGCAGTGATGCAGAATGCAGGAAGACCACAGGCTGGTGGGTGCAAATTCCCTGTGAATCCAATGTCAGTGGGCTCTGGCAGCTCTCTAGAGTTGACTCAGTAGCAGGAAGGGGAAGGCAGAGAGGGAGGGGGCGGTTCCCAGGACCTTCCTTATAAGGAGGTCACGCCCACAGGCTAGCCTTCACCTCTACACTTCAGGTTGACATGAAATTATGCAACTACCCCACATGATTATAGCCTTATAAATGTTATGACTTACTGGCTTTTTAGTATACTATATGCATTCATCTCTTTGCTCACTTCCCTCCCCCTGGAGATTTCCCACAGATCTTTGTTATTTCTATTTTAATTTCATTGTGTTCAGAAAGCGTTTTGTATGATCTCAGTTTATCAAGACTGGTTTTATGGCTGAGAATATGATGGTAAATGCTTTTTAAACATTTGAAAAGAATGTGTGTTCTGATGGTTTTGGGTGATGTGTTCTATAATGTTAATCAGGTCAGGTTGATTGATAGTGCTGTTCAGATCTGTCCTTGCTGACTAGGGGGCTGCTTGTTCTATCAGTTACTAAGAGCAGGCTATTGAATGAAATAATCTGACTATAATTGTGGATTTTTCTATTTCTTCTTATAAATCCGTTGACTCATTTTGACCCCGTAGGATGCCACCCTCACGTCCCAGGTTTCCAAGGCTGTAATCTTGACAGTCAACTGCCACATGTTCCCCCCACCTTTCCATTAGCAACTGAGCACGTAACCATGACACAGCAGAAAGTCTTTGTTTCCGTATCATTTACTAGAGCTTAACTTCATGTACTTTGAACTCTTATTAGGCACGTATAAATGTTTAGTATTCTTAAACATTTTCTTGAAGAATTGCCCCCTATTTTAGTATGTGTAAATCCCTATTCCTTCTGGCATAATTTTCATTCTGTCTGAAGGTCTCCCTCTTGGTGAGGGGCTACTGGTGATGAATTCTTTCAACTTTTGTATCTTTGAAAGAAAGAAAAAGAAAGACCCTTTGTCATCGTCATGAAAGATATTCTCACAGGGTATAAAATTCTCGCTTGACTTAAATATATTTTAAAGATTTTACTTCAAAGTTTTATGCTTACTTGCATAGTTTCTGATGAAAATTTGTTGTTTTTCCATATATAATAGGTCTTTTTTCCCTCTGGCTTATTTTTAAGATTTTGTTTTTAGTAACTTGACTATGGTATACCTTGATGTAATTTTCTTGTGCTTGCTATTCATTGAGAGGAATAGACTTACAGGTTTATAAATTTCATTAAGTTGTGAGCAACTTTTGGCTATAATTTTTTTCAAATATCTTGAAAATGTTCTCTACCTCATTTCAGGGGACACACACACATGCACACACATTAAGTTATCCTATAGTTACTGATGCTTTGTTGTTTTTTTTTCTCTCATTTCTGTTTTATTTTGGAGAGTTGCTGTAGCTATATCTACAACATTACCAATCTTTTCTTCTGTAATCTCATGTTGTTTACTTCCATCCATTATTTTTCACCTCAGACCCTTTACTGTTACCATCCCTCTCTGTATCTAACTCTTCATACATCTCATTTATAAACAAACCTGCCACAAAGTCAATTCTAAGTCCGTGATCCTATATAGTTTGCAAAACTGTAGATATTTGCCAGGCAAAGACCCTTACCTTTGTCCTGTGAATGGCTGGTGGACTTGAACCACTGACCTTGCAGATAGCAGTTTACCCACAGTGGCAACAGGGCTCTTTTCTCCAAGGATAGTGAATATATAATTATTCCACCTGTCTTAATATCCTTTCTGTGATTTCTAATATCGGTCAGTTCTATCAGTTTTGACCGATAATTTTCTCTCATTTTGGGTTCTATTTTTCCCACCCAATAAATTTTCCATTTGATGTCAGATATTATTTGTTCCACTTTGTTGGGTGTTGGATATTTTGGATTTCTTTGTTTTCAGAGGTTCCGGCACAGAGTTAATTGGATATTGCTTGATCTTTGTGGGTCTGAGTTTAATTTTTGTTGGTTTGTTTGTTTGAGTTTAAGTTTTGTCGTGCAAGAGCAGTTCTCGGGCTACTGCTAATTATTCCACACCGCAGAGGTACGCAGGACTCCTCCGAGAGTGAATGTCCTCTGACTTTTGAGGTTTGCACTTCTGCTCAGGACCCCTGGTGGCACTGTCAGGTTAAGTGTTTGACTGCATCGGAATCGCCTTGATGGCAGTGGCTTTGGTTTGGGGCTTTAACTGTGTGTGCAGGGGATTGGAGGAGGGTTGGATGGATTTAGTTTTGGATTCAGTGGGGGTAATGTGGAATATGCGTTTTGAGTAGTTTTGTAAACTTAAGGTTGGGATTGTGTGAAAGGTCTAAGTCAGTTTTGAAAAGGCACGTTGGGTTGCCTACACACAGGGAAAGGTAAAATGAACACATTTATAAGTTGATGTTTGTTTCATGCTCTGGGTAGGAGCTCTCAAACCTGAGTGTGCTTCAGAGTTGGTTATGTAGATGGTTTATTGTGGATTGCTGGGTGCTACACCTCAAAGTTGGCGGTTCGAAAGCACCAGCTGCTCTGTGGGAGAAAGATGGGACTTTGTATTCCTGTAAAGAATTACAGCCTTGAAAACACAGAGGCAGGTTTATTCTGCCCTGTAGGGTCGCTGTGAGCCTGAGTTGACTCTGAAGATGCCAACGACCTGCCCCCCAAGTATGTGATCTAGTAGGTATCGGGTGGGGCAGACTGGGCCCATGTGCATGCCCAACAAATTCCCAGGAGGTCTTACTGCTGTTGCTGGTCCGGGAACCATAACGTGGAAACGACTGGCTTAGAGGAAGTGGTAAGGAGAAAGCACAAAAGAGTGTCAGGCGTCTTAGGAGGTGGGAGGTTGGGAGAACAGGAGATGGAGCCTCTGAGGTAGTGATCACCTAGGAAAGAGCCATTGGGTCATGATTTCATATTTGGGTAATAAATGGTGTGAAGTTAAGAAAGAAATAAAATGAATGACTGAGTAATGACTCTCAGCTAAAGAGTAATTTTTTCATTAGTGACCTTAGAGAGCAGTGCTTATCCTTCTGGGCGCACTACTTTTTGACATTTTTAAGAAAACAGTCGGACCAAGGGTGTGAGGGGCGATGCTGGGAGAGTGGAGGGTGAGTGGGTTGGAAAGGGGGAACTGATTACAAGGATCCACATGTGACCTCTTCCCTGGGAGAGGGACAGCAGAGAAGTGGGGAAGAGAGACTCCGGATAGGGCAAGATATGACAAAATAACGATGTATAAATTACCAAGGGCACATGAGGGAGGGGGGAATGGGGAGGGAGGGGGAAAAACAAGAGGACTTGATGCAAAGGGCTTAAGTGGAGAGCAAATGCCTTGAGAATGATTGGGGCGGGGAATGTATGGATGTGCTTTATACAATTGATGTATGTATATGTATGGATGGTGATAAGAGTTGTATGAGTCCCTAATAAAATGTAAAAAAAGAAAAGAGGAGAAAAAAATGATTAGGGCAAAGACTGTACAGATGTGCTTTATACAATTGATGTATGTATATGTATGCACTGTGATAAGAATTGTATCAGCCCCAATAAATTGCAATAAATAAATAAATAAATAAGAGAAAATTAAAAAAAAAAAAAGAAAACAGTCGATTCTTCACTCCAAAGCGTGTAGGTTCTCTTAGTTCTGTATATGCTTTTCATGAAGCTCCTGAATTTTATAGGGATACTTAAATCCTATGCCTAGAATTCTGTTCCAAGGTCATCTCCTTAAAGAGTGGTGGTAGGTGTGGAAGCTGGAAGTTTCGCAGGACAAAGTGGGACAGGAAGAAGTAACTGTATCAACAGAATCCTTCATGATTGTTGTGCTCGTTTGGAGCGGACTAATAACTGACAGTTCCTTCTGGAGGCTACCAGCCACTCTCCTAGCTTCCTTTCACGTCCACCTGCCCGCTGGCACTCTTCAGCTCTGGTGGGAAAAGGGGTGGGACTGAAGTGTTGGTCAGACTTTTACTAGCTGTGTTTGGGATGATGGAGCTAGATAGTCTTTTTGTCACTTGTTAAGCACATATCCCCTCATTGGGGAAGAAGACAACTTAATATTCTGAAACAATGTGGATTACTTTTCTATTCCTGCTTATTGTAGTGAGGATATTTTACTGTTGTTGTGTACTTGGTCAGATGTTCTAGACTTGGCATCACAATAGTTTTTCTTCATTGGGTTTCAGTTCTGCATTTGTTCATTGTGTGACCTTTAACAAATGACTTAAATTTCTTGGATCCTTAGTTTGCTTTTTGACTTTTTTAGGATCGTGAGAACCATCCTACCTTTTGTCATGTTTATAAGACACGTTGCAGGCTTATACACATGAAAATAGTTTCCGACTAGACTTAATGCATTAAGACATACTGGTAAACAATCCTAAAAGTGGTCTAGGCCAGAGGATGTACACTGGTACAGATAGGAACCAGAAACACAGGGACTCCAGGACGGAGGATCCCTTCAGGACCAGGGGTGTGAGTGGCGATACTGGGAAGGTAGAGGGAGGGTGGGATGGAAAGGGGGAACCGATTACAAGGATCTACATGTGACCTCCTCCCTGGGGGACATACAACAAAAAAATGGGGGAAGGGACACGTGGGACAGAGCAAGATATGACAAAATAATAATTTATAAACTATCAAGGGTTTATGAGGGAAAGGGGAGTGGGGAGGGAGGGGAAAAATGAGGACCCAATGGCAGAGGCTTAAGTGGAGAGCAAATGTTTTGAGAATGATGAGGGCAATGAATGAACAAATGTGCTTTACACAATTGATGTATGTATGGATTATGATAAGAGTTGTATGAGTCCCTAATAAAACAATTTTTAAAAAAGAACTAGGAAAAAAAGTAGTCTAGGTTTGTTATTTGACTCTAGTGCTACAAAGCTGAATTAACTTGAGGGCAGCTGACAGCTACAACAAAAATCTTGAAACTAGTGTGTGGAAAACGGTTCCGCATGTTTTAAGTAAATTAGTAGAGTGGAGTTCCAGCGGCTTTCTACTTAGATAAACAGCTCTCAGTTGTCATAGGGATGAGCTCTACCCTAGTACGCATGAGGAGTCAGAATGAAGAGTATAAGGATAGGCAGCAATGCCTTGGTACAATACTCCTAGTGGATTAATTTATGCATATCCCATCAGAGAAAAGTCAAATACACGGTATATATGACATATAGGGTGTTAAAAATCTATGATTTGTTTTCTTATATTTAGTCTAAAAATCCTATTTACAAATCAGATAGGGAGAAATCAGATCAATGAGAAAGAAAGCAAAATTTAGGGGTTTTTTCCCCCTTTGTAGGAAAGAATTTATGGCTATGGATTCAAAAGTGGCTATTAAGTATTATTTTCATGTTTGTCTTTATTCTAGAGTGCCATCTGTTTAAACAGATGAAGTTTCAGTATAAATACGATTAAAAAAACTGCTACTTGGGTCTACTCTAAACCATTATATGTAGAAATGATTATTTAAAAAGTACTATTCATCTACCATTGTGCTAATTAACTGGAAGTCAAATATTTCACCTAAGATACTGAACACCTGACTTGATTTATATTTAGAAAGAAGTTGAATTCCTTTGGTTCCAACAATATGGTTAGAGATGGGTGTTTATCAGCTTTTCTTCTACACTGGTGACTGCTTACTTGCACTTTCCAGACCCCCAGATGGGCAAACCTACCTTGTGTTTACATTGGATATATTTTACAAAAGTAACTTCCTTAATGGTGGTAGGAACTGTGGCAATTTCTTTCTAAAGTATGTTTCCTGTGTTTTCCAGGCTTTAAGGTGACTCTTGTTACTAGGTACTAGGTTGATTGATATGATAAATGACACCCATTAGTTCTGCCACTGAGCATAAAGTGTGGCTCTCTCGTTCGCACACACATTGAAAGTTCAGGGATTAAAAGAATCAGTAGGTTCTCGCGCTAGGCCTGGTACCCATTTGTTGGCTTGAAGAGCTCAAGAGCAAGTTTCCTGGCAAATAGAGATAGATCGGTGTGGTACTGCATTGTGGTGTTTTAGTTTATTTTTGGATGTGATATTCTTGAGAACCCATTTCGCTTTCAAAATTCTTTTAAATGTAAGGCTTGGGAGTTTTGCGGATTTTAAGCAACCTAATACAACATAGCTTTACACAATAACCCTAAATCACCCACTGCCATCAGGTTACTTCCAACTCATCTTGAACCTATGTAGGGTTTCTAAGGCTGTGTAAATCTTTGTGGGTGTAGACAGCTTCATCTTTGTCCTGAAGAGTGCCTGGTGGGTTAGAACTGTTAACTGTTTTCACTTTTATTTTTTATTGGTGCACTGTGGCTAAAAAATACGCAACATGTGTGATTTACTCCAATATTTAGAGCAGAAGCAGTTAATGTAATCATGCATTGTCTATTGGCTGTGTGGCGGTGGTTCATCACAATTCATATGATTTCAGTTAGAATAATATGGGTGTTAAAAAAAGAATAATATGGGTGTACCTTCTGGAACTAGTACTGGTTTCCCATAAATTGTTAGCTATATAAATATTAATAATAGAATATATGAGAGTTGGCAGCGAGTACTGTAGGACCTTACTAAAAGATCTTGTACTTGTGGTTCTTGCTTCATGTAAAGGGTCATCTTCTGGAACACCTGCCTGAATGATATCTGTACTTTGAGAGTCTTCCCCTTAAACTGAGTTAATCTTCACCTTCCAGACCTAAACGGACTTGAGACCAAATAGAGACAAGTTCTTTAGGCTTCCAACCTGAAATTGTTATCTTAAAAACACCAAGGATCTTGGACCTTTGAAATTTAACCCACAATAGTGCTATAGAAAGACTTATTGGCTAAATATATTGCAAAAGGAACTCTGGTGGCACAGTGGGTAAGCACTCAGCTGCTAACTGAAAGGTTGGTGAATTGAACTCATTAGCTGCTCTATTGGAGAACAGACCTGGCAATCTGCTCCCGTAAGCATGTCAGCCCTGGAAATCCTGTGCGGGCATTCCTCTGGACTCATTGACATATGAAAATATGTAGGGACATGTCAATGTTTAAGTCTCTACTCTAAATTATCTAATGCTGCTTATCAGAACCATCACACAAGTAGGTGAAATGGATTAAACAAAAAAAATTCTACCACAGTTTAGACGGCTGTGGTACAAATTCATGTGCCAGCTCTAGGTGAAGGCTTTCTCTATTGGTGGCGGGGAGAGTCTTTGTTCCCTTGTGATCTTCATGTGTTGAAGCATGTCTTCTGCCATCTCTGAGTTTGCTTCTCTGTGTCTAATCTCCTTTTTTCTCTCTCAAGAAATTGATGCAACATACACTCTACACCAACACCACCTCGTTTCGATAACAAAAACCCATTCCCAAATAGGGTTTTAACCACAAGTATCCCAAACACCAAATTCACTGCTATCGAGTTGACTCCCACTCACTGCATGCTCATAGGATGGACTAGAACTGCCCCTGCGGGTTTCTGATTATAGGATTAGAAAGCCTCATCTCTCTCCCCACGCTGATGCCACTAGAGCTCTCTACCAGTACAATAGACCTTTGAGTTTTGTGGTGACGTGTGCTGAAATCTTGAAGACACCATTGTAACCTGTTTTCCAGGCCCTTCCCATACCCCCCTCTAAAATGAGGTGGTTAAAATCCTACCCCTCACAGTTTTGAGAATTCACTGAGGACTTAGGTTAAATATTTAAGAACAATAAACTGAGATGACCTGCTAAGCCTTATTGCAAGATAAGGAACTCTTGCTTGCAAACTGTCTAGTGACATAGGCAATTCAAATTCATCATGGTAAAATCATTTATTACATGCACTGAGCCTTGAAGCTCCAAGTGTTCAGCCCTTGACTGACACATGTTCTGTGTAACAAACATCTCAAGCACCTGCATGTCCCGTGCTCTTCCTGAACAAGGGGGTGCCATCAGTGGTGGTCTCCTAAGTGAGGCAGTTTCTTTCACTTTTTGGAAATATGCACTCTCCATGAGTCCTGGTGCATACACAGTCAGTATTCAGACAGCCTGCTAGATGGAGCCTTGTAGCCTTTTCCCTGTGCACATCCCTTCCTTGAGTAAAAGTCTCCACCTTCACCTATTTGTTGATATAGTCTAGCTCAGGCGTCCTCAAACTACGGCCCACGGGCCACATGCGGCCCACAAAGGACATTTATCTGGCCCACTGGGTGTTTTTGCCCCATTTGATTTTTTTACGTCAAAATAAGATATGTGCCGTGTGCATAGGGATTTGTTCATAGTTGTTTTTTTTTTTTAAACTATAGTCCGGCCCTCCAACAGGTCTGAGGGACAGTGAACTGTCCCCCTGTTTAAAGAGTTTGAGGACCCCTGGTCTAGCTATACAACCCTCCTTTATTAGGGTCTCTATGTTAAATGACAATTACCGGTCATGACTGTCTTACCCCTCTCCCTACACTAAGTCACAACTGGTTTCTTTTTTCTAAGTTCCCCCATCTCTACACCTACACTAACACAAGCATCTCCTATAAAGCTTTCTAGTCTGCTTCTCAATGGGAGACACTTCTTCCCTCCCAAGGCCTTCTTTTTCATAAATTTCTGCCATTTCCCATCCAACCTAGGGAAATTATAATATTCTATTGCTTTAAGAGTCAAACTTTTCTCCTTAAGGCCATGTTACCCAATATCGCCCTTCCAAATGTAGTTCTGGATGTCTTGGCACTTTCACACATACTAATTTCCACTAACATTCTAACATAATACCTAGAGAAAGGCTATCGTTTGTAAGCTTATGGCCTCCACTTCACCTGACTTGTCTGCTTGTTCTCCATTATAGCTCTTCCATTCCTAACTAGCAGCCCAAAGTACAGGTAAAGACCTGATACCTGACTTTTGTGAAACGTGAACTTCTGAGAGTGACAGAGGGAAATTTAAACATAGGCTGGTCATCTTTGGTCATGTGCACCTTGAGGCAGAGGAAACCCTGGGCGGAGAGAACGAGGCAGAAGCACACGTAATATGCAGTGACCACCTCCCCAGATACAGTCAGCCAGCTTTGGTTCTTGACAGTGACACAGTGGGTCTCTTTCTCGGTTTCTGTCAATTCCGCACCTCCCCCCTCCCCCACCTGCCAGACTCATGATCACTGAATGCTATCAAGTTCATCATGCATTCCCAAAATTTCTCCTCACATCCTTTCTAAGTAAGGTAACCAGGTAACCATTTTCTCTTCCTGCTTTATATGCGTTTCAGCACTCTGGCTTAGAACCTCAAGACTTAGTTAAGCTCATAAGGAGGGAATACCATTTACTCTGGAACTTAACTAAGTTAACGCTCTCTCTGAGCCTTCGTTTTCTCATCTGGAGAATGGCAGTAATGTTAAGAATGAGCTTGGTGGCATATGTAAGAAGTGCTCAATAATATCATGAACAGATATAAGAGAATGCTTTGCTTTTCACACCATCTGTGGTGAAAGACCAGCTCCCCCACCCCCACTTCTTTGCCAATCTGTCAGAACCCACTACTTTTATAAAATACAATGAAAATGAATTACTATATTAAAAAGTCTACCAGTGATACTCATTAAAGCATATTCTGTCAAATTATTAAAAAAACTTAAAAGTTCTTGCTCTTAAGTTCTCTACTTAATCTCATAGTAAACCAGTAGCGACATACAGATCTCTACTGGTCTGTTACTGTACTTTAAGCTTTACTGTCTAAGCATGTATGGGCAGTGTGTCATACAAGGCTGAATATATTGGCAATAACATACAATGAAACAAAAGAGAACCATAACTATCTTATGTATAGTAAGTAAGTAGCAGTTCAGATCCATTTCTTGACCTGGACAGTATGTGATGGGCATGTGAGTCCTCTGAAATGCCTTTTTAATATATAATCTTTCA
The DNA here is from genome assembly GCF_050624435.1 of Tenrec ecaudatus. Taxonomy (NCBI): domain Eukaryota; kingdom Metazoa; phylum Chordata; class Mammalia; order Afrosoricida; family Tenrecidae; genus Tenrec; species Tenrec ecaudatus. Next base: position 134,656,429 of record NC_134536.1, on the reverse strand, counting down.
CTCCATCCCAGGTGGTAGAGTTAGCTGTCATTCTTTTCTCTTCAAATGACCTTCATAATTCTTCCCCGGGTGTTCTTCACATTAGAACTAAGAAACTCTCATTTCTGCAGGCCAGCCAAGTCATGGACAAATGAGCTCCGCCAAGTGGAGTCGAGCAGGGTGCTGGAGGGGTGCTGCCTTGGGGGCTGAGGGGAAGCAGTCACAGGCAGTGTGGCCAGAAGAGCCCTTTCAGGATCCTCTAAAGTGCAGCCTCAAACCAGACTCTGTGCTTGTGCACAAATGGGGAGCTATTGACTGAAGAATTTGGCATTTAAGGTGTTGTTTTTAAAAGCTATGCAAAGGTAGTGACAGACCAGAAGTCTGTGGTACAGAATCGCAAACCTTAGGCTCTACAAACAGCAACTGTGGTTGGCAGCCAAGAGTCTTGTCAAATACCGGGTAGAGTCAGGGTTGGGCAATATCAGATTTTATCTTCACACAGACCCGTCAGCTGAAGAACACATGCAAGTGGCCGGGCTTTGTCCACGAGAGAGCTCCATTACTCAGTAACAAGGTGTAGAGAGTTGAAGTGATATATCCAAGGCCTTTCTGTGAGATTCCATGAGACTGAATCTGAATTTGACACTAGGTTTGCCAGATTCTTTTCCACCTTTAAAAAAAAATTTTTTTTATTGGGGGCTCGTACAGCTCTTATCAGAGCCATCCATCCATCCTTCCGTCTATGGTATCAAGCACATTTGTACGTATGTTGCCATTATCATTTTCAAAACATTTTCTTTTTAGCTGAGCCCTTGTATCAGCTCATTGTCCTCCTCCCCCATGAACAGTTCTCAACCTGTGGGTCATGACCCCTTCACAGGGGTTGCTTAAGACCATCGGAAAACACATATTTCACGATATATAATTACATATTGTTTTGTGATTAATCACTGTGCTTTAATTATGTTTAGTCATGTTCAATTTGTAACAATGAAAATACATCCTGTGTATCAGATATTTATATTACGATTCATAAAAGTAGCAAAATTACAGTTATGAAGTAACAACGAAAATAATTTTATGGTTGGCGTCACCACAACATGAGGAACTGTATGAAAGGGTCACAGCATTAGGAAGGTTGAAACCACTGCTCGTGAACCTTTGATAATTTATAAATTATTGTTAAAACTTGGTATGAGACCCAAAGCCCATCTGTAGACAATTGGACATCCCCTTATAGAAGGGTCACAAGGAAGAGAAGAGACGAGAGGTGCAGTGTAGCATCTGTGAAACATACACCTTTCCTAGTTCTTTAATGCTCCCTCCCCCACCCCCACCCCTAATCATGACCCAGGTTCTACCTTACGAATCCAGCTAGACCAGAGTATGTACACGGGTACAGATAAGAGCTGGAAACACGGGGAATCCAGGACAGAAACAACCTCTCAGGACCAATAATGAGAGCAGTGAAACCAGGAGGGGCAGGGGAAGGGGAAGGTGGCGGGAGAAAGGGGGAGCTGATCACAATGATCTACATATAACCCCCTCCCAAGGGAATGGACAACAGAAAAGTGGGTGAAGGGAGACATCAGTCTGTGTAAATTATTGTTAGACCGTGTAACAATAATTTATCTTTTTCACCTCTCTAAATAATCAAAAGGAAACTGTAATCAGAACCATTTGAGAGGAAGTTGTTGACCTTATTTCTTGCATAACAGGACTCAAACTAAACCCATTGGGTTGATTTGGATTCTTAGTGATTTCATAGGGTTTCTAAGACTATAAATCTCCTGTCAAGCACCTGGTGGATTTGAACCAGTGCCCATGCTGTTATAGCCCAGCACTTACCCGATCTGGAAACTGGCATTGATGCTACCATCTAGTGCGCCAACTATGTTCACATGTTGCCAGTTGTCCCCAAAATGTCTTTTTATGTCCTTCAATCTGGAACAGTTCCTTGATTTTAGCTGCCATGACACTTGGTGGTTACAGGACAGTTATTTTACTTAGGCATATCTGATGATTTCTTGTGATTCCAGTTATGCATCTTTGGAGCAATATTATAGAAGTGATTCGGCATGCTTCTTATGTGTAACCTGTCAGGTATCATATTGTTTCAGTTCGACACTTTGATGTTCTTTGAGGGTGTGCGCGCTAGGCTTCCTTACTATACAGTTACTCTCTCTTTGTAATTAGCAAACATTTTGTGGGAAAATACTTTATAAAGCAGTGTAAACATTTTATTCTCTTTCTACTTTATGTAGTCATGTAATTGATGGCTGTATGAATTCATGTCTTTCTACTTTGTTCCTGTTTGGGCTGGTGGGAGCCCGTTGGGCTGGTTCTATCTTTTGCAGCATGTTCCTATCACTCTTGAACATTCTCTTGCATTCTGGAACAAGGTGTGCTAGGTTCATTTTGTACTTTCTTTACCCCAGCCTTGGAATAAGTCATTTCTCTCAAGAACTCTGATTCTTGATGGTGGAAAATGGTGTTTAGAAGCCGTATTCTGGGTGAAGTGCTCATTGCTGGTAGGCTGCCTAAAAGCTTGAGTCTGTACTGATGGCTCTGACTCCCTTTAATACTGTAGGATTCAGCCTGGGCTCCTCCCTTTGTAATTGTGTCACACCCTCTATAGTGAAACCGGCCTTCCGTTATTTTAAATCATTACTTAATGCTCAGTCCCTCCGTGTGCTATCAGTCTTTGCACGATTACTGCCTTGCCGATTCTGGAGTGGTGTGGATGGTGATTCTGATTTAGATGTGTTTCTAGAGCTCTGCCTGATACCATCTAGCAACCATCAGGGATTTCGCCAAGCTTTCCTTTGGGTCCAATTGTCAGTGTCCAGGCTCCTCATACTAGCAAGTACTTTCAATCAAACGTCTGAAGTTTTTGTTACTTCATGTTTTCTTTTTTTTGTGTGTGTATAAGAGAGAGCTTTATATAAAAGAGCAGCTGTGTATTGAGAAACATCCCAGCCCAGTCCAGAGCAAGCCCAATATTAGACTATATGCCCAATATTAATCCATAAATTCCTCTTTAGACTCATGCAACCATGCAGTAATGCCAAATGCACGATCACAAGCCAGGGGGTGAAAAATCGTGTGGATCGAGTGGTGGTGGAAGGATCTCAGCACTGGTGTGGGTCTCCATGTGGCTCCTCCAGCTCCACAGCTCCAGGTCCATCAGCATAGCTCCATGTGGCTTAACAGGAATGTCTTGCAGGCAGTGAGTGTGTGGCCTGCTTCCAGCAAGCTATTTATCTCCTTGGTGTCTCTAAATGAGGTCATCAAGCTGCGACCTGATTGACGAGCTAAACTCACCCCTTTACTCTTAATAGTCTCAAGTTGACAACAGATTATGTAACTACCATACACCGTACCCAAATGGTATTGCAAAATGGATCAAGGACCTAAATGTTAAAGCTGAAACCATAAAGTTCTTTTTTTCCCCCTTTTTCCCGTTCTTGGCCTTCCCCCATTCAATCACAATATTACAGAGCATTTGGGTATCAGAGAAAGTAAGACAAAACGAAAACATCTATCATCCCTTCCCTTGAGCAGCAGGTCATTTTGCCTTGGATCTTGCCCTTTTTTAGATACACCTCTTTTACATAGCTGTAATTACATAAAATTGGCCAGTTTTCATTAGACATTTTATCACAATTGTAATGACTATACTACCGTGGAAAACAGCTTATCTTTTTTTTTGGAAGAAAAAATAGAGATAAAATTACAGGACATAGTTTTTTAATCGATTTTTTAAAAACTTCTACACTTTGCCAACAAAAAGATAAACAAGACGATTTAAAAATGGGAAAAGGGCTTCCTGTTCACAAGCCACCTGAAGACTTGCTAAGGCCTGTGAAAGCCTCTCCATCTACTTCACCTTCCTGTGGGTGAGTCGAGAGCTGCTGGAGCCACACTGAGGCCTGGGAGAGCCCTGAGATGTGGCCACCGCCATTGCAGCCACAAGACCTTGCGCCCACTGGCCTGTGCTCTCCCGCACTCGGCACCATTGCACGGAACTGTCTCTTTCTTATACAGATATGAGTGCCCTGGATTTGTTTCTCTAGTCAACCGGTCCAACACAGAAGCTCCGCTGAACTCTGATCACGGTGGGTGACCCTGCTGATATTTGAAATACCAGTGACATCGCTTCCAGTGTCACAACAGCCTGCAATCCACCACAGTACAACAGACAGCACAGTTCACAATAGCAAGAAGCTGGAAACAGCCCAAATTCTCATCCGTAGAAGAGGGCGTACAGTAACTTTGGTGTCTGCACACAATGGAACACTATGCCTGCCTAACAAACAGGGATGAAACCCTGAAACACCTCACGGCATGGAGGGATGTAGAACTCGTTCTGCTGAGTGACGCTAGTCAATCACAGCAGGACAAAGACTGTATGAGTCCACTACTATAGGGCTAAACACCGAGATAAAGGCAGACTCGTGCTTCCAGGACCTCCAATCTGCTGATGCAGTCTGCCCAGAAAGTCCACCGAGAGCCTGGCTGGCGCCCACCAGGCATCTAGCATCCTCTCTGCATGCACATCTCGAAACCTTTGACGGAGCCGATTGCACTACAACTGGGATCAGATTTTCCAGAGCCGAGGAAAGAAAGATGACTATTTAGTTGCTACCGTATAAAACTGTGCTAAATGGTCCCCAAACCAACAGACATTCCTACCAGAGTGAAAAATGATGCCTATGGGAAAATCAAGCCAAGATTTGGGAAGGGGACCTGTCAAAGTGAACTAGCCTCTGACAACTGCAGGCCCATAGGCACAATTGCACGGTGATTATACATAAAGGTGATAGTAAAGCCATAGGAGAGGGGAGAGATAGGAGAAAATAAAATAAAGGAGTCATGTGCTTGACACAATGGACGAATGCATGGATTGTGATAAGAGTTGTACAAGCCCCCAGTAAAATGATTTTTAAAATAAAAAAAAAATGGGAAAAGGACATGTACAGACACTTCATCCGATACTCATGTGACTAACAAACATGTGAAAAGGGGCACACCACCATTAGCCATTGCAGAGATGCAAATTAAAACTCCAGTGAAAATCCACCTCCTTTCTGCTAGACGGGCAAGGATCAATACAATAGAAAACAGCACATGTTTTGACAAGGATGTGGGGGCATTGGAATCCTTTCGCACTGCTGGCAGGAATACTAAATGGTATAATCGTTCTGGAAAAGATTGTAATGGTTTCTCAAAAAATTAGAATGAGAGCTACCATTGTTTGCTTCAGGGCCACCCTGCTTACAGCAGAGTGAATCACCGCTGGACCCGGCCATCCTCGCGACCCTTCCTGGGTTTGATCCCACTGTTGCATTTCCTTGAGGCTCTTCTTTTTCTCTGACCCTTTACCAAGCATAATGTCCTTCTCCAGGCACTTGTCTCTCCTGATGACATGGCCGACGTATGTGAGACAACTCCTCATTCGTGCCATCCTCCCATCTGAGGCGTGTTCTGGCTATTCTCCTTCCAAGCCTGGTTTGTTCTGCTGAAACATCGAATGACCCAGCAATTCCACCCCTAGGTATATCCCCAAGGGACCTACCTCCTGGATGGCCATGGTATTACCAGCCGGGACCAGGCACTATGCTTTTTCTAGGCTCCCTCGTTAGAACATTTTTGACCTTTTAAAATTCTGCTGGTCACGGGGGCAAACTTATTTGGGGACATTGGGATTTAAATAAAAGAAGTAAGCAAGTGCAGGCCACCACTGTCCTCTCCATTATTGGTTGTGTATTTGAGATTAGATTGTTTGGTTAGTAGTCACTTGTACACAGATGCTGTGAGAGGTAGTCAAAAAATTTTGTTCTGTAAAAGTATAGCTTGTCATGTGGGGACCATGAATGAAGAGTTGGATTTTACATTTAGCTTATTTAGTGAATCTAAATTTAAAATAGCCACATACATAATATTCAGCCAATAATCCGTAGCTGGGCATCTCATCTCTGGCACATAACACTGGAGTTACCTGAACTAGAGAGTCTGAAAGCAAGTGATTCCTCTGTGGTTTTCTTCAAGCTGAAGTTAGAGCTATTTAATCACTCTTCTTGATTTTTCTCCCCAGGAAATAAATTAAGGACTGTCTTCTTTCTTCCCAGTTTTTACATCTGGAAGATCATCAGATGTTCCTTCTCATGTACTTAGTAAAGTGTCTAACACAGCCTAAGACGTTGCAGTACAGTGTTCAGTGTATTGTGTCCGATTTAGTTCTCTATCTCAAAAAGACATTTTTCACTAAGATGGAATTTATTGCCTACTGCCTGCAAGGAAAATAATTTTTGCTTTACCCCAAATTGCTAGTCTTAGAAATGGAAATGGCTGCTTTACCTGTACACAACAAGATCTTCTTTTGACTACTCACATCTGCTAACTTTCTCAGAAAAAATGTCTGCCTAAAACTACCTTTTGCTTAGAAAAAAATTCTATATGCAGGTGAATTGGGCAGTAATTACTTCTGTCGGAGCCCTGGTGCAGTGGGTTCAGAGCAGGACTGTTAAGCAGAAGGCTGCCATCACAAAAATACTTTTCAAGGTAATCTTTAAAGGTGTATCTAACGAGCACCTCCGGAGTTTGTTATTAACCTTCAGTTATTCATGTTGTCAACTGAAGGTCAGTCAGCAGTGAAGCTGTTAACAAGGAAATAGACTGAATGTGCACCATCATTTATTATCACACATTGTGTGAAGTGAGGCATTCTTGCCCCAAGAAACTGTCCAGTTGGCCGTGAACTGGCTGGCCATATCATGTTTTCATCATAAGCTGCCTCAGTTTGCCTGCTTTTATAGCAGCAAGAAACCTGTTTTGTGACGTTTTATGTAAGTAATCAAGAGAAGTAACTTGCACTCAAGTTTGTTCTCTGAACCAGAAAAGTGCTTCTGAGCAGGTGTTATGAAGGGAAGGCTAATTTGGCATTTTCATAAATAGCAGGCTCTAACCCCAAACAACCTCATTTTGTGCGCAGTCCAGATTAATCCACCACTGATAAATGAGTTGGTAGGGAGATAGATTGGCTTGACAGAGGACTCCCTGAAGCATTTTATTAGGTATAAAAGCATTCCTAGTTACAGTGCAGAAGCCCAAGGGAAATTTGAAGAACATTATCTTAACTCAAGAAGTGCTTTTACAGACACATGCTGAAGAAACAACCAAGAAGGAAATGTTGTTAATGGAGACAGCTTAGTGGCCTCCATGTGGTTGTATGACTAATACTTGAAATATGCTTAATGTACTTAAAAATAGTTGTCTTGTGAGACAGTCAACACAACCACGACAGTAAACTCATCATCTACAAACCCGATCATGCTTCTCTCCCACACCCTCCCTTCTCCAGTCCCTAACACCACCAGTCATTGTAATTTAACTTGCATTTCTTGAGTTTTATGTAAATAGAGTCTCACAGAGTGTTTTTTTAATTGGCTTCTTTTTTTGAGCATCACTATTTTGAGAGTTATATCATTGTTATGTATCTGTCAGTACCCACCTACCAACTGCCACCAAGTCTCGGCCCACAATGAACCCGCTGCAGGGTTTCTGAGACTAAGTCTGAATAGGACAGCTGCTGATGGCTTTGAATGCCCAGCCATATGGTTAGCAGCCCAACACCAAGCCTACATTGTGATACGAGGGATCTTTGCATATGTCAACAGTCCACTCTTTATTGCTAATTAGCATTCCATGAAATTAAGCTCCTAAGTTGGGGTTAAGGTAACCTAATTTATAATATCTGTTTTTACGTATTTTGTCTTTTTCCTGATTTAATTGTTTATTTAATTAAAGTGAACAGTGACACAAAAGTCTTTATATGGCTATAAGTGCCCATTAACGGAAATGGCTAGATCATATGGTAAGTAGTCAGCTTTTGTAGAAGCTGCCCAACTGTTTCCATCGTCGTCTCACTGTTTAACACTCTCATCAACAGAATGTGAGCTGCAGTTCCTGTACTGAGACCTCCCACACTTGGCATGGTTAGTCTTTTTACTGTTAGCCATTTTAAGCTGAATACTGATAACTCATCTAATTTGCATTTTCCAGGTGACATTGAGCATCTTTGCACGTGCCTGTTTGCAATTCATGGTTCTTCTGTAGTGAAGTGTTAAAGTATTTTGCTTCATTTAAAAAATCGAGTTGTTCATTTTATCATCACTGAGTTTCGAGAATTTTTAATATTCGAGGGAACATTATCATGTGTTTCAAATACATTGTTCACAAACTTTTTGAAGCTCCCACACATTCTGGTCTAAGTCCAATATCAGATAAATGCTTTGTAAACATTTTCTCCTGGTTTGTGGCTTGTCATTGTCATTCTTACTAGTAACTTCGAAGAACAGAAATTGTCCATTTAAAAAAGTTGAGTTTATTCATTTTTTAATCTTATAAATTATGCTTTACAGAAGATTTATAGTTTTAGAGTTTACATTGAGGTCTGTGATCCATTTCTATATGTCTTACAGTATGAGATACATGTTCAAATTAGTATTTTTGCATGTAGATAGCTAAATTTTCAACACCATTTGTTGAAAAATTAACATTTCTCCACTGCGGTGTGTCAGTTTCTACAGAAACACTTGATGGAATTGTGATTGTTACCATTATGACTTCTATGGGTCAGTTTGGGTTGAATTGACATCTTAGTAATATCAAGTCTTTCTATTCATGATACACACATTCCACTCACTTGGTCACAGGCCTTCTTTAGATTCCCTCAGCTCCGCAGGGTTTCTTTTACTGTAAAGGTCTTTCGTCTCCTTTGGCATTTTTGTCATATTTAACCCCAAGTATTTAATATTTTTATGCTGTTACAAATGCTGTTTTAAGAATTCTATTTATGATATTTTGTATATTGATTCTTGGACCATGTAGCTTTGCTAAAATCTGCCACATTAACACTGGTTCTGGCTGGGTTATTGTTGATTCCATTGAGTTTTCTACATACACAATCATGTCGTCTGTGAATAAAGGCAGTTTTACGTTGTCCTCTCCACTCTGGATGCCTTTTCTTTCTTGTTCTTGCCTCTCTTTCCTGCCCAAACTTGACAGTACAATGTTGGATACATGTGAGGATAGACATCCATATCTTGTTTCTAACCTGAGAGTGAAAAATCACCATTGCACCGTTAACTGTGAGACTTCTCGTAGATCCTTTTTTCAGGGATAGGAAGTTCCCTTTTATTGTAAAGATTTTTTTTTAATCAAACACGGCTGTTGGATTTTTTGTATTGCTTTTTCTTTGTCTGTTGAGATGGACACATGTGGTTTTTGCTTTTTAGTGAATTAACAGTAAATTAGCATTGATTGATTTTCAAATGGTGATGGTGGTGACGTGGGATTTGAATTGGGCTGCTAACCAGCAGGTCAGCAGTTCGAACTATCAGCCAACTCTTCAGGAGAAAGGTGAGGCTTTCTACTCTTGAAAAGATTTCTGATCTTGGAAACCCACAGGACCAATTCTACCCCTTCCCTAATGAATCACAATCCACTCAATGGCACTGAGAAGCCAGTCTTGCATTGCTGAGGTAGAAATCCTAGTTGGTCATGGGACATTAATACTTAATATATTGTTGGATTTTATGTAGAATTTTTGTATCTAACTTTGTAGTTTCTTAAGATGGAAGCTGAGTTTATTGCTTTGAGATTTTTTTTGTCTACTAAAGGTGTATAGGTGCTATACATTTTCATCAAAGGACTACTTAAAAATCATCCCACAGACTTTCATGTTCCTGTTCCCATGTTTGTTTGTTTTTTTTTTGTTTACAAATCTTAACATTGGTGTGAGTTAAAATTGATTGATTTTTCTCCTTAGTATGGCTTGTGTTTTCCTGCTGCTTGGTATGCCTGGAAATCTTTGTTAGATGTCAGACATTTTGAGTTTTGCCTCATTGGATGCAGAGTATTTTTGTGCACTCACTAATCTTCTCAACCTTTATAATTGGGTGCAGTTAAGTTTCTTGGAAACAATTTGATCTCTTCAAGTCTTGCTTTTCTGATTTTCAAAAATGGGCCCAGAGTCATTCTGTCTAGGGTTAATTATTCTCCACTTGTGACGCAAGATATTCTTGAGTACTCCACCTACCACCCTGAATTGTGAGCTTTTCCTGTCTGATCTGGGTGAACAGTGGCTCCTGGCCTTGTGTGCATGCCAGGCCCACTTCTCTCTCTTCCATTCTGGTGGGCCCTTCCCTGGCCTCAGCTCGATTTTCCATATACTCACTCTGATTGGTAGTTGCTTTAATACTCTCACAGTCAGCCTCCAGGAGACTCTGTGCAGCTCTTCCTGTGAACTCTTGCCACCTTTGATCTCGCCAAACTCTCAGCTCACCTTCTCAACTCTGGGCATCTGTTGGGCAGAACCAGCTATGTAATTTGCAGTACCCAGTATAAAATGGAAATGTAAGGCTCTTTGTTAAAAAATGATGTCAAATTTCAAGAATATCACTTAAAAAAAGTATTCAGATTTTCAAGATGGTAACAGCAGAGCACTAACTCAAGAGCACTGTCCTTCTGAACAACAGCTGCACAGGCTTGTGTGCCCATGAAGCCTCTGGGCTTGGCCTCAGCTTGCCTGCTCTGAATTCCCCTGTGGTCTGCAGACTCCCCAGTACAGTCAGGGAGGCAGTAGTAGGGCTGTCTCCTTTGTGTCCCAGCTCTCAGAATCACCGCCCTTTATTGGCCTATGTTCAGAGTTGCCACCGCTGTTGTTTTAGGTATTTTTTTGTGTTTGTGAGGTTTTTGGTGATAACAGGCAGGAGGATAAATCCAATTCCTGTTACTCCAGCTCACCCAGAAGTTGTTTTCACTATACATCTGTGTAAGGATGTGGTAGCATGTTTTGTGCCACGCTAGGACCCCTATTTGATCTATTAGCGAGGCATTTTGTTTACAGCTGTTTGGGGTACAATCTCTCTTGTATCATTTGCTGATCTCGTCTTCACTCTTAATTCCTCAGCTAGAGAGTCTTGAAGTGGAAGCAGATTTCCTGGTAACCATCAACTCATTTTCTAAATTGTACCACTTGATCTCAAGCAAGCATTCTCTTCCTGCTTGAAATCACTCTGCCCTTATTCTCCTCCCTGTTGCAGCTAAATGCACATACACTGCAGCTGAGAAGCCACGTCTCCTTCCCCCACCGCCTGCAAAGTGCATTGGCTGGACTTGCAGTGCAGTTTGACCGACATTTGTGCAGGAAAGTATTAACAGTCTTTCAGATATGCCCTGCCCTATTAGCAAGAATATACAGTGATACAAAAATGAATTTGTCAAGTTTTATGGCTCCATGATCTATCGTACAATATTAATCCTGCTGCAGTGTTATTAAGTCATTTTTCATCTCCCCTCAAATTAATGTTGACGTTCTATTACTGGATTTCTTCTTGTCCCCAGATTAAAACATAAAGGAAAAAAATTTTCCCTGCTACAATATTAAAATTAATTGTAGGGTAAGCAGTACCTTGCTTGGTGAAGTAGAATCCTTCTGGAAAAAATTATAATGTGAATTTATTTCCCTGCTTTCTAGTTGTTCTTGTGCATAAAAATACACTTGGAATATACTTATTTGGGCACCAGACAGGTGGTATAAATTTAAAGTACACAGGCTTTTCTAAAATAGGAATTAAAGAAATCAGGGGTCTGAGCCTAGGGAAACCACACTTGGCTTGTACTTCAACCTAGAGAGTGATAGGAATGCGGGGAGTAAGGTGGAGAATTTGGGCCGACCTGAGGTTTTCTTATATTCCGAGAAATCACACATTTCCCTTATTTTGAGAAATTTGCAACAGTTTAAAAATAAAAATTACAACAATGGATGTTGTAAGTTTTATAAATAAATGTACCTTATCAGGTCGTACCTATAAATGAGGTAGGATAGTAAGCACCCTTCAACTTTCTCATTGGATTGGCTAAAGAGTTTCTGTCATCTTTTAAGATGGAAAGAGGAGCTCTGGTGGTACTGTCCGGTGGGTGTTGCATTGCTAACTTCAATATTGGTGGTTCAAATCCACCAGCCTTTCTTCAGGAGGGAGTTGAGAAGGTAAGCTCCCATGAAGATCTGTATAGGCTCTGAAACCTTATGTAGAACAGCTGTGAGTTGTCATTGACCTCATGGCAGTGGGTTTTCAAGATTGAATAAAAGACTAGACACATCATCTTTGTAATCTGCTTTTCACTTCCCTTGAACACAGTGGACAATTCAGACGTTTCCATTTACTACCATAATGGCAAAGAGGAGAAAATTAGCAAGAGGAAAGTGACAGTCACAATTATTAGGCCTGTTGGTTAGTTGCCAGGTAGCTTAATCATTGCACCACTTGGACTGCCTTTAAACTGTACTTGGAGAATATTTGTTGAAAAGTGATTGATAATAATAATTCCCAGAATGATGAAATGGCCAAGTGTTTTCAAATAAAGGAAATTAAGGTTATCACTATGCTCCTCCCCTATTGTGTCTTAGCTTTGTAAATGGGTCCAGTTAATCAGTATACTGCCACTGTAAGATAAGATCGTGTATGAGGTTTCTTCTAAAGACCCCAAAGGAAAAACTAAAGGTTATGAAGTGCCAGTCCTTAAAAATAACTAGAGTTGCTGATGTGTTCGTCCAGGTAGACTAGAGGAACAAATTCATGGGCACTCCTATGTAATTAAGAAAGAGCTTTGTATACAAGAGCAATTGAATATTGAGAAAATAGCCCATATGTCCGATATCAATCTATGAAGTCCTCATCTGACTCACGAAACACAGGCAATGATGTCGAATGCAGGAAGATCACAGGCCAGTGGGTGAAAGGTCTTGAGGATCCAGTGGCATTATAAGCATCTCAGCACTGGTGGGGACTCCACGTGGCTTCTCCGGCTCCAGAGGTCTGGCTCCATCAGCCTCTCTCCATGTGTCTTCTCCACAGGAATGTCTCACAGGGAGTGAGCCTAAAGAGAGTATCTCCTGCCTCCAAGGAGGAAAATACAGTCGTGTCCAGAATCCTCAGGAGAAGGTCATGTCCACATAGAGGTCTCGTTGACTATATCCTGATTGACAGTCTAGACTTTACCCCCACACCCTTAATCCTCAAAGTGACATCAGATTATGTAACTACCACATTGAGAAAAGAAAACAAACACTTAAAAACCATATGTAGGTCCAGTGAACGAAGGGTTCAGAGCTGAGGAGGTAAAGCTCTCCAGGTCTCCCACTGTGCATGTGAGCAGCAAAATGGGTCTGCAGTGGCAGAACCATGGATTAGGATGGAGACTCAAATAGCCTGCACTGTTAGCTTTCATGTTCTCCCAGGTGGTAACAGAAAGCAAACTAGAAATTTGAATACTAATGACTGCCTGTAGCCTCCTCTTTAGCGTGTGATTTGATGATGCTGTGTGGTGAGCAATAGCCTGCTAATTGAAAGGTTGGTGGTTCAAACCCACAAGCCCCACTGCAGGAGAAAAATGAGGCTACCTGCGCCTGTAAACTTAGGGTTGCTCCAAGTGAAAATCAACTTGATGGAGGTAGGTTTGGCTTTGGGTTTAATTGGTGGTAGTATATATTGATCTCACTTTCCAGAGGGGTCAAATAAAAGACAAATCCAGACTTAGGAACTTTATTAGAAAGAGGACTGACTTGTAACTGGAGGACTTACGTCAGAAAATACATGGTGTCTGAGAAAGTAGAAGATAGCTGTACCAAGATTGGTGAACTGTTGGAAGGTGGACAAACAAGATATATGTATTATTATTATTATATATGTATTATTCTGGCAAACCTGTGGTGGGCATTCTGTTTCATTCATTCATATTAAAAGATCATTTTATTGGGGCTCTTACAGCTCTTATAACAATCCATATATCAATTGTATCACGAACATTTGTACATATGTTGCCATCATTTTCTAAACATTTACTTTCTATTGAACCCTTGGTATCAGCTCCTCTTACCACCACCCCCCATGACCCCTTGATAAATTATTATTTTCATATCTTATGCTAACTGCTATCTCTCTTCCTCCATGGTTTGTTGTTCATCGCCCTGGAGGGTGGGGTGGTTATGTGTCAATTATTGCAATCAGTTTCCCCTTTGTCCCCTTCTCTGCCCACCTACTCCCTACTCTCCAGGTATCGCTACTCCCATTTCTGTTCCTGAAGGGTTTATTTGACCTGGATTTCGTGTGTTGTGAGTGCTTATCTGTACCTGCATACATGCTCCTGTCTAGCCTGCGGTGAAAGGCAGGGCTGGGGTCATGATAGTGGGGGGTAAGGAAGCCTCAAGGAACCAGAGGAATATTGTGTTTCATCAGTGCTATACTGTGCCCTGGTTGACTCATCCCTTCCTTGTGACCCTTCTGTGAAGGGATGTCTCATTGGCTACAGGTGGGTTTGGGTCTCTGCTCTGACCTCCCTCATTCTCAACAATATGGTTTTTATTTGTTCATATTAGGTTTCTGTCTCAGAAGTGTTATGTCATTGGTCACCCTTTTGAAATTGTGTTATATGTATTTCTGTTTTTCAGTAAATGAAACCCAGAATCGATGAACCTATAGGGATAGCAAGTAGAACAAAGGTTTTGGGGGAGGGTATGGAGAGTAGTGGGGTGGGGCAGGGGAGACGATGTCAAGGAGTCCAGGAAGCAAAAGTATGTATGGAAACTGATTGTGGAAGCAATTGTACAATTCTGCTGATGTAATTGAATTATGGAATGATATGACATATGTATTAACTCCCAAGTAATAATAAATTAACAGAATAAAAAAAGCAAAGCATAGATCCAGGGACGGGGTTTGGGCTCACACTAAATCCTAGCTCCAATTTAAGAACAATTAGTTCTTACATCATGGCCCTGCTCGATACCCTCAGAAAGGGAACACAGAAGACATGGGTGCTATAGCAAAATGTGGAGAAGAAATTACATGGTGACCATCTATCAGATAAAATAGCATCTGGGGTCTTAAAGACTTGTCTCCAAACAAGCAGCCATCTAAGTGAGATGTCCCCTAAGTCCACATGGAAGGAGCACACCATCATCAGTCACGCAAAGATTGAAGTTTATGTAATCCGAAATCGAAGGAGGGATTACTATCGGCACCTAAATTGTGAGAATCCAGTGTGCAGAAGACTATGGGTGGCAGTGAGACCCCAAGATTCATTTGTGGGAACTGCATAGGAAATAAGCCTCTGGGAACTCCCGCTACCCACAATTGAGGGATGGGAGGAAAGTGTTTACTAAACAGAGTGTATTGAAGAGATAGAAGATCAAAGACATAAACCTGACTTGAACAGTTAAAATTTTGTCAGTTGATCCCCCCCCCCCCCCATGCATCCTGGACCTGATCTGGTTTTTAACATTTTCTGTATTTTTGTTGTTTTTGTTCCTTCATATTAGGGTGTGTATCTCAGAGCTCTTATGTCGTTGGAGGCCACCCTCTTGAAGTTGTGTTATGTTTTTCTGGGGTATTTTTGGTCTGTGAAACTCGGGTTTGATGAACCTATAGGGACGGCAAGTAGAATAAGAGTTGGGGAAGGTCCAACAGTGGTTGTGAGATAAAAGGGAAATGATGTCAAGGAGTCCAGGAAGAAAAACAGTATTTGGAAACTCTGGTAGCAATTGTACAATTCTGTTTGGTGTGATTGAACTATGGAATGATAGATATATGTATTAATTTTCAGTTAATAATAATAATAGAAAGATGAGGGACAGGACTTGGCAATAAGGAGAAACCCAACCATAAGATCAGCAAGTGTTTCTAGAATTTGAAAGTATTTTTTCTTTCATTGATACTGTGAGTAAACAAAGCTAGAAAAAGTACAGGTATGAGGAAGTGGGATGAAAGTGTACCCGCACTGGGTAGTAAATCAGAATGTTGGATGTTGACACCAGCCTCTTCTTTAGCAGGGGCCTTTTAAGGAGGAATACTCAGGCTGAGGGTGGGTTTGTGGGGAAAAAAGAGAGGTGTAAACAAAGTTGGGATAAACAGCACTTTTTGTTCTGATCCATCATTGGAGTCAAGCAATTCATCGCTCATTTATAGGCAAGGGTGACATAGGTAAAGGGGGGGCATGTGTGTCTTAGCTAAGGCTTAGGGGAAGGCTGGTCATTTGTTGTCATTCATTGCCCTGAACACAAAAGTTGGGCCTCTCTGACCTTTGCTGTTTTCCAGTATGGCTGGGCTTGACATCGAAATGGAATCACTGAAGTTGCATTTGTTGATGTCATGTGAACAAAGTGGCACCACCCCTCAGACATTGCCATATAATAGTTGACAGAAACTTGTGACTTAAAAGAGGATTTGTTTAAAACTGATGTCCACATCTCAGCATCTGGGTCTACAACACAACTCCAGCCTATGAGAGCGAGCTGCATTTCCAGAGGCAACAATCTAGTCCAGAGAAGTCTGTCGGACACAGCGCGGCAGGTTCAGTTGCTGGCAGCCCATTTTTCTTGATGACGGCAGCCCAGGGTGTAGTCGTATGAATGATCAGAGAGGACATGACTGTGCGTTCTTTGAGTGGCTACAACCAGCACTGGCACTTTGTTTTTGACATTGCTTCAACGAGTGGACTGTGAAATTGAAAACATTCAAAAGACAGGTTTCATTCTCTCTCTTTTTTTGTCCTGGCACTTTATAAGTTTATTCACACAGTTTCTTTCTAGTAACTGTAGACCTGTATGCTATGCATGCAAGTGTTTGTTGGGCATGAGATACAGGCAAGGCAGTAGAGGAAGGTGTGGGTACTTTAGGGGAATTATCTTGTAAAACATTTTTTTCCTTTAATGAAACTAACTCAGTTGAACAGATAAATTTGTATATTAAGCACCTTGATGGGGCTAAGCGTAGGACCTTGGTAGTTGGAAAACAAAGACGTGAATGAATATAGCAGTCAGTGCAGCACCAAAATAAATCTGAAAATTTATTTGAAATCCTCATTCTAACACTTTATTTTAGTAATATGGTATTTCAAAGTAAAGAGACAGAGCTGAAGGAGAGGGACCCAGACAGGAAGGCATGGCCAGGTCAAATTGTGAAGCTTGGTGAAATTTGCTTTTATTCTTTCAGTCTTTCTTAACACCAGAACTTCCTGCAATCTCAGATATTTCCATTTGTCTAGCAAGTCTTTATTTAGTGCCCACAGTGTTAAAGGTATTGTGCTGATATCCATAGACTGAATTGATAAGCAGTCTCTCGGCATTGGTCTTGTTTCAGGAAACACAGAAGGTTGTCTGCATTGTGTTAAATCTATGGGTGCTTTCATAGACATTTTGATTGTTAGGTTTCTTTCTTTTTAAGTGTGTACCACTCTTACCCCCCACCCCCTTTAAGCTTACCTGTGGCCTGATTGGCTGGAGTTGAGCATATTTAACCTGTGTGGTTTGGCTGGCACTCTTGAGTTTACTCATGACTCCCTGTAGTCACGAACCAAGCTAGCTATCCCCACTTAAATTTCTTGTTCAACTCCACCAGTTTTCTTAACTGACTTACTCTCTTAGTTAGGGCTCAGTGACAAGTTTCTTGTCTTTATTTAATAGGTAAAAATCTGTTTTAATCATTAAAGTTTGTGAGTCTTTGTTTGTCCAGCTTTGCCATCACCGAGCTTCGGTAGCACTTTGGCAAGTCATTTGCTCTATCCCAGAAAGTCTAATCATTAGGGCAAAGGGTGACTCTCTTAAGAAAGCAGGAATGTTCTGTTAACTCACTGTCCATACTTAACCAGAAAGGAGAATTTCCCCCTCGTTATTCTTTATTCCTTTATTATGTGGTTGAAAGCAACATTGGATACAACCCTTCAGTAACAAAGGCATAATTATGCCAGTGAGAAAAACTTGCAGAATATTTACTAAAGGTTCCTGCACAGATAATAAAATGAGTAAGACATAGGTGTCATTCAGATAGCCTGTGATTTAGCCGTTTAAACATTTACATTTCCATATAGGCCAGTTAGTTATCTGTAAGAACCAGTGACTGGAATTCAAAAATATTTAGCCAGAGTTCAGGGGAAGCAGAATTGGGTTCCTGCTGGCAGGGGTCCGTTGTGGGTCTGTGCTAGAATTTGCAGCCTCCATG
This sequence comes from Tenrec ecaudatus, assembly GCF_050624435.1. NCBI lineage: Eukaryota > Metazoa > Chordata > Mammalia > Afrosoricida > Tenrecidae > Tenrec > Tenrec ecaudatus. The sequence continues at coordinate 134,638,388 of NC_134536.1, read as the reverse complement.
AAGAAGGCCAGTGTGTCAATGGAGGCCTGGGTGTTGCTCGGATGCCGAACAGGCTTCAGCTGGCTCCTTCAGAAGACAGGATAGGAAGAAAAGCCTGATGGCCCACTTCCAAATAGTACTCTGTGAAGAACCCAGTGAGTGACAACCCTCTGACTTCAATTGATCTTGGGACGGCACAGGACTGGGTAGGGTTTTGTTCCATTGCACATGGGGTCACCATTGGTTGAGCTAATTCACTGGCACTAACAATATCCATCTGCTGACGAAGTTTGAAGTTTAGCTATATCTCTAGGTGACATTGTAGATACTGAACACAGAGCAGTGGTATCTGGAGTGACTACCATGGAGCTCTAAGCATGAGAGAGATTCATTTCTGTGGTATAAGGAGTTAGTGACTGCATGTGGTGATGTTTTGAGCAGGAAATTATTGGTTTAAAAAATCAGAGTTTTGAATTTGCTAGCTCTTCAAGTCACAACATCCAACATTCTTTCCAATTAGTAACTATCTTGATTGACAAAAAAGTTACAATTTAATGAGATTCCTTCCAACCATGGGGATGTAATAGCAGAAACTACAGGTTTTGTTTTGCAGAAATGTAACGCATGCATCTTGCTGAGATAAGTGAGGACCTGTCGTTATGGAGATGCACACACACCTGAAAAGCCTGGGGGGTGGGGGGACTGGGAGAAGAGTAAATATTTCCAATGAAGAAATTACTCTTCTGCATGGGAAGTTTTTAACCGCAGACCCTTCAGAGCCCCCTGCAGAATCTTTTCAACTTTAAGTACTTTGACTCAGCCCCTAGACTTCAGAAACTGTCATCAAGTCAAGTTGATGCCAACTCAGCGACCCCTCCTCCTGTGGGCTTCCAACAGGGCTTCAGAGACCGTAACTGTAGAGAGCCCCAGCTTTCTCCCTCAGAGTTGCTGGTGTCTTTGAACTGCCAACCATGCAGATCACAGCCTAATGCATATTCTGTACACCACCAGGGTTCCGCCTCTAGACTCAGTAGGTCTAAATGGTAACCTCCATGTAAGCACTATGGCCAACTCTGAGAGCAGGCCCTTGTTGAAGGGTTAGGAGGAAAGGAGAGGAGCCAGCAGCAGCTGCTCCACCAGAGTGGCTTTGTAACTCTTCACTGGAAACTGGCAGGTGTGTGGTGCCTCTTAGCAGGACTTGCTTGGTGTCTCACCTGCTCTTCTTTAAAAGAGGTATTGCCACTCTTGGCCAGGTCTTCAAAATGAAATAATCTCTTAAAAATTGATAATTTGACACTTTGGGGAAGAATTGAGTTACTTCAGCAACTCTAGAACTGTTCAAATGACTTATATTTTAAAAACTACCTGTTGTAAAGTTACTGGTGCTGGGGAAAAAGTAACTGGATTGAGTTAATTTTGGGGGAGGGAGTAAAGGTTTTTAATATTTCATAAGAACATTAATTTTGCCAACAAATAGGAGAAACTGGACGCGAAGTTCCCATAGTAAAGTACCCACGAATGGCTGCATCATCTCCCCCCACCCCTCATGGCTGCTGAATGCTTTTTCCTGACAATCCTGGGATCACATAGGAGCCACGCCCTCTCACTGAGGATTTACTTTCGTGCAGCTTTCCCAGAAGCTGTGTAGACTTGTGGTCTTAATATGTAACTCCTTTATGCTTTCCTTTTCTGCCAAGTTTTGCCCTTGCTACATGTGTTACAAACTCTTTCCCACCCCTTCAGCCCCTGCCAGAAATGTTATTACTCTGAAATGTGTTTATTCTGTCATTTTCTCTGCCCGTTCCTGACATTCTATACTGTTCTCCCTATGTGATTCACGCTACTTGTTCTCTGTAGTTTCTAACTATAAGCATTCTGGGATTTTGTTGTTTAACAAATTTAACTATACTGAATGCCTTTCTGGTCTTCATGTCCCCTTTGAAGCCCTCTCATTAGGAGATCAAAACAAATGCTTCTCATCCACATGTCTTCATATTTCCTCTAACAACAACTCTTGTTCCTCTAAGGATGTGGCTTTCAATAAGATAGTTAGCCCCCTCCCTTCCTTTTGGGAATAGCCCCTCTCTTTCGGGACCCCTTTAGCCTCAGGTCATAGAGCAATGATTAGTGTGCTTATCTGCAAATTTTCAAGTGTCTCGTTTTTTTCCAACCCACAAAATGTTAACTGGGCACCTAATGGATATGAAGCACTATTCTAGCCCTGGAATATAGCAGAAAATGAAACTGGTCTCTGTCTTTAAGAACATTACGTACTTGTGAGTAGAGAGGTATTATTTATAATTTATGAGTTATAATATGAACATAATGTATAAACCAAACCCACTGCCGTCAAGTTGGTTCAAATGCACAGCAACTCTCTGGGCAGAGGGAGCATAAGTGCAAAGATTCTGAAGCCGCAGAAGCATGCTTGATATTTAGGGAAGAGCAGGAGTGTTTGTTTCTATGAGTGGAGCGAGAGAGTGAGGGGTAAGCAGTGGGAGATGAACCCCAAAGGTAAGGAAGGAGGCTCAAGTCATGAAAGGACTTCCAGATCATGACAAAGACTAGCTTTTACAGAATGAGATGTAAATCTACCGCAAGATTTTGAGCAGAGCAGTGATATAATGTGATAGGCATCCTAAGTGATTCTTTTGTGTGAAGAAATGACGAGGGGAGTGGGGTGCGGGGCACGAGGGCAAAGGTAGTTGTGAGATTGCTGTGATGACCCAGGAAGAGGTGGCAGTGTGGTTTGGATCAAAGTGAGGGCAGTAAGGGTGATGGAAAGTAGTTGAATTATGGGTCTGTTTCTAAAGTAGATCCTGCATTGCTGGACTGGCAAATCAGAGGTGGTGGGAGTGAGGAGGGTGGGGAGAGACACAGATCAAATCAAGTGTGAAACCAAGATTTTTGCCCTGAGCAATTTCTCGGTAGAATTACCACAAACTGAGTTTTATAAGGCTTGTGGGGGTGATAGGGCAAGAATAACAGGTTTAATTTTAACCACTTTCAGACTCTGAAAAGTCAAAGAAAACCTTGTATTTAAATGTTTATTTCTCTTGTTGTTAAATGCCTTCCCTTTGGGTCCGGTCCATAGTGACCCCGTGCACAACAGAACTGAACACTCTCCAGCTTCCTGCTTGAGTCCACTGTTGCAGCCTCTGTGTCAGGCCATCTCATTGAGGCTCCTCCTCTTTTTGTCTGCTGACCCTCTACTGCATCGAGGCCGATGCCCTCCTCCAGAGACTCCTTCCTGCTAACATGTCCCAAGTACGGGGGGTTTGTGCCTTGCCAGCTCTCGCTTCATGGGACCTTTCTGGTTTCTGGCTGTGCTGCTTCCAAGACCGCATTGGCCCTCCTGGCAGTCAAGGGTGGAGAGTCAGCCTTCTTGGCCAACCACAGCCACAGCCCTCCGAGGCTTCATTTCTTCTTCGGTCTTCCTTACTCATCGGTCCAGCTTTTGCAGTGTGAAAATATCCTGACAAGTCAGGTGCATCCTAGTCTTCACCGGCACCATCTTTCCTTTCTTTTACACTTTAAAGACGTCGCTTTGCAGCAGATTTTTGGCACTTTTGTTTGAGGGACATTTTTCTCTTGGATTGATCTTTTTTATAGTAAACCAGTCCCTTGTGATGTTTGTTGCATATGATACCCTCCCCTAATTGTTATTCTGACCTTGTTAGGTTTATGTACAATTTAGAATTTTAAAACTGCTTTATTAGTGGATTTAGCAATACTCTTTGGGGGTAGATTCAGGGTTGGCTTGCTTAGACTGTCACTTCAACATCACAAAAAGATCATTTTTTATTAGCATGTTTTATGGCATTTGTTTGTTTTTTGCATTTACATTTTATGGTTGCACCTGGTAGGGCCTTAAGGAGCAGTGCTCACCAGACTGGTAGCAGTGAAGGACCAGCCAGCCTTTTCTCAGGCTTCACATATTGCTCCTCCTCAAAGCATTTGATTTGCTGTTACCTGTGAGCCCAGGACAGTGTTCTTTAAACCTTAGGGTCAGCATCATTTGACCAACTGAAAATCAAACCTGCTGTCATCAAGTTGAAGCTGACTCCCCAGTGACCCTTGATAGGATTTCTGGAGCCGTAAATCTTTACAGGAGCAGTGAGCCTCATCTTTCTACTGAGGAATTGCTGGTGAATTTGAACCACCGACCTCGTGTTTACAATTGTAGCCAAAGGCCGAGAAGCGATGACCTTTCATATAACTGTCCAAAGCTTACTTGACAAGGCCACCAAAGATGGAAGTGGAGCCTGGGAACTTACATGTCTCTTAAGTTTCCAGATAAGGACAAGAGTGAAGAACACAGCCGTAGGAATTTGAGGTGTGAGCTCTGCAGTCTGATGGTTTGAGATGAAATCACTGGTAGTCGTTCGGTCTGATCTGAGGCATCGCTGGAGTGCATGTGTATGTATTTGAAACAGCACACAAAGCATGGGAAGTATCCCCTTGTAAATATAAGTTGCTTCTAATTTTGCTGAACTCCTTTTGGTCAGTGTCTAATCCATTGCTGTCAAATATTTATAGAATATGAACGATAATTTAAAGATTTATAGGAGCTACATTAAAAAATAAAGCTGGTGAGCCCTCTTTCACACGCCACTCGATCCTTAGCACCTGCTGCGTCCTGCGCCCTCCCCTTCTGTTAGCCGTTGCCCGGAAGGGAGTCGGGAATGCCGCAAGGCCGCAGTCATGCCTAAGAATAAAGGTAAAGGAGGTAAAAATAGACGCAGAGGTAAGAATGAGAACGAGTCTGCAAAAAGAGAACTGGTGTTCAAAGAGGATGGGCAAGAATATGCACAGGTCATCAAAATGCTGGGAAATGGACGATTAGAAGCCATGTGCTTTGATGGTGTAAAGAGATTGTGTCACATCAGGGGGAAATTGAGGAAGAAGGTTTGGATAAATACCTCCGACATATTGGTTGGTCTACGAGACTATCAGGATAACAAAGCGGATGGCATTTTAAAATACAATGCAGATGAAGCTAGAAGTCTGAAGGCCTATGGTGAGCTTCCAGAGCATGCTAAAATCAATGAAACGGATACCGTTGGCCCTGGAGATGATGATGAGGACATTGATGATACCTAAGTTGAACCCAACGCTTTACATTCCATTAGACCTGAGGGTTGGCCTACAATTCGGATTTGGGGCTCTCCCATTGTAGAAGATTAAAATTTCATCAGCATGAGTACTATTTATTCAAGCAGGTTAATTTGCTTTCAAGGTATTGGTGTTTCCTTTAAAACTGAGAGTGTTGAAATAGCTTAAGTAAAATGTTTGGCCCACTTTGTTCTTTTGAAGTAATAGAGTTTCTGGATAAAAGACCATAAAAGCTATTATTAAAAAAAACATGGGACCCCAAATGGTAGAGAAGGGGGAGTGGCAGGCCTGGTGGGAAATGATCAAGGGTAAGGTTGCTTAGAGAAGAGGTATACTGTAGCCCAGGTGGCGACGAAGCATGGTAGTAGGGCAGGAGGAAAGTCAAGGGAGATGGAGGAAAGAGCTAGGAGTCAAAGGGCATTCATGGAGGTCTAGACAAAGACATGTACATGCAAGTATATGTAGGAGGATGGGGAAATAGATCCATGTGTCTATATTTATAGGTCAAGTATTAAGGTGGCGGAAGGACCTTGGGCCTCTACTCAAACACTCCCTCAATGCATGAATACTTTCTTTTATTAAATTGGAACTCTATGATGCTCACTCTCCCGACACAACAGCTGGAGCCAAAGTGGGTGAACAAGTAAATGTGGTGAAGAAAGCTGATGGTGCCCAGCTATCAAAAGAGATAGTGACTGGGGTCTTAAAGGCTTGAAGAGAAACAAGCGGCCATCTAGCTCAGAAGCAACAAAGTCCACATGGAAGAACACACCAGCCTGTGTGATCGAGTGGTCCCGAAGGGATCAGTTACCAGGCATCAAAGAACAAAAAATCATATCATTGACTGCACACCTCCATGATAGGATCGCTGAAGACAAATGGGTGCATAAGCAAATGTGGTGAAGAAAGCTGATGGTGCCCGGCTATCAAAAGAGATAGTGTCTGGGGTCTTAAAGGCTTGAAGGTGAACAAGCGGCCATCTAGCTCCGAAGCAAAATAGCCCCCATGGAAGAAGCACACCGGCCAGTGCGATCACGAGGTGCCAAGGGACCAGGTATAAGGCATCATGCAAAAAAAAAAAAACAAAACGATATAAGTGTGTGTATGTATGTGTATATATGTGTATATGTCTATGTATATATACCATATTAAATGAAGGGGGAAGTGCAGAGTGGAGACCCAAGGCCCAAGTGTCGGCCAATGGAGATCCCCTCACAGAGGGGTTTAGGAGAGGAGATGGGTTAATTAGGGTGTGAGGTAATATCGATGAAGAACACAGCTTTCCCCCAGATCCTGGATGCTTCCTCCCCCCAACTACCATGATCCGAATTCTACCTTACAGGCCTGGATAGGACAGAGGCTGTACACTGGTACATATGAGGGCTGGAGGTACAGGGAATCCAGGGTGGATGATACCTTCAGGACCAAGGGTGTGAGGGACGATGCTGGGAGAGTGGAGGGTGAGTGGGTTGGAAAGGGGGAACTGATTATAAGGATCCACATGTGACCTCTTCCCTGGGAGAGGGACAGCAGAGAAGGGGGGAAGGGAGACTCTGGATAGGGCAAGATATGACAAAATAACGATGTATAAATTACCAAGGGCACATGAGGGAGGGGGGAAAGAGGAGGGAGGGGGAAAAAAAAAAGAGGACCTGATGTAAGGGGCTTAAGTGGAGAGCAAATGCCTTGAGAATGATTGGGGCAGGGAATGTATGGATGTGCTTTATACAATTGATGTATGTATATGTATGGATGGTGATAAGAGTTGTATGAGTCCCTAATAAAATGTAAAAAAAGAAAGGAGAAAAAAATGATTAGGGCAAAGACTGTACAGATGTGCTTTATACAATTGATGTATGTATATGTATGAACTGTGATAAGAATTGTATGAGCCCCAATAAATTGTTAAAAAAATATTTTAAAGCAAAAAAAACAATAAAGCTGGTGAAATTAGCCTTTTAGCCTGTAGTGTATATTTTATTATCACATTACATTTCAGTTCAAGTGAGTCAAATTTCATGTGCATCATAGTCACATATGGCCAGTGACTACTGTTTTGAACCCTGCTAGCCTGGTCGATTCCCGTCCCCCCCCCTCCATGCACACACACAAAATCTTGTTCTTTTGACTGTCTTTATTATGTCCAGCCTTGCTGCAGGTGTTGGCACTTGTCTAACTAGTTAAAGACATGGAGTAAAGCTTGTTTAACCAGATGCAGAATGAATGGACCCAGGCGTGCCCAATGCCTTTGAGCTGGATGCAAGTTTTTCTGTCCCTTCTGGAGTCAGAACAATAGTTTATCTGGGAGTCAGATGCTACCAAGGTGATCAGTCAGTTTAGAGCTCAGGATCTTCTGAAATGTTTCTTTCCTTTTCTGTGGGCTGAAATACTTCCTACTGGAACAGGGGTGCTGGAAACCCCCCAGAAGTGTAAGGAATGGTTTTGATTCTTAGCTTCCAGATTCTTTGGTTTCTAGAACTTGGCATCTCTACTCGTAGGAAATGCATAGTCTCTGTCTGTCTGTCTGTCTCTGTCTCTCTGTGATTTGTTGAGAAGCAGAAAATCCCCTTAGGGCTTATGATTGTTTTTTGATAGAGTATGTATGTTTCTTCAAATAACCACTGAGCCAATTTTTTTGTTGCCCGTTGGCTAAGGCTTTTCTTTGGTATAGTAATGTCTCTCTAATGACTGCAATGTTAGGGTCTTAATTGGAGGCAGGGTTTTCACATACCTCCATTTTTCTGGACAGTAGCATATTTTGCAGGTTTGTGGTATATTTTTTTGTACAGTAAGTATTTCTCTAGTCAACATTTGAGGACCCACTCTGTGCCTTAGTTACCTTATAGTTTATAGTGCTTTATTTACAGTCTCTTTGGAAGTTTTACATTTTTAAGATATTTTTCTAATCTATTTTAACTTTTCAGCATTGTGCTCAACATAGTAAAGTTCCACCAGAAAGAAGATTTCTGGTTATTGGACTTTTTATATTTGTTCAGTATTCTTTTCACACTTCAGTCATTTGAAGATAAACAAATGAAACATTTAAAATTTTAAGGTTTTCTTGCTTGTGTTGATAAATCATCTTGGATAATGCCTTTAAATTTATAAATGGACAAAATGATTTGCATTTTTGGAAAATGCTATCCCACTCTTGTTGCCTAGCTTTCTTTAAATCGGTCGGGGCTTTTCTTTTACCTTATGTAATAGGGGTTGGGAATTTAATGTTTCTTAGACTAGGCTTTTAAATCCACTCACCCTTGAAGGACCTCTTTCTGAATTTGTTTTTCTATTCAGTCTTTCTTATGCTTTGGAAAAAGGGTTTATATCCGCCTGGGGGGGTGTGGGGGGGAGGTTTATATCCGTGCTGTCCATCATGCATCGGCAATTCATTCATCATCTTTTGTGTTGAGAGAAAAGAAGTTAATGATTTGGGTGTTGCTTGGTGATAGAAGCACAGCAGAGTCTGCAAGTGAAAGAAAAGGGAGCCTCTCTGTGTTCTTCATGAACACGCAAACGCGCACACACACGCACGCACACATACGCACACGCTCAAACCTATACTTGTAGTTTAAAATTTTCAGACCTACGAAGAGTTCAAAGATAAGAACAGTGACTATCTGTACAGTTAGATTGACAAGTTAGCATTGCTTTATAGTTGTTTTCCCTCATTGTCCGTTTTAATTTTTTGCTGCATTCCTACAGATGATGGATATCATGACACCTAACCCCTCAATTCTTGAGCATATTCTTCCTAAGAATAAGGATATTATCTCACACAAGCATGATACCATTATCAGCCTTTAAGAAAAATGTCAACAGTTCTCTAACATCTAATGCCCTGCTTAAATTTACTTAATTGCCTCCAAAGGGTTTTTTATAGCAATTTGAAAAAAATTATAATTTAAATTTTTAATCCAAATAAGGTCAAACATTTGATAATATTAAAAAATTTTATATTCAAAGAAATTTTATTTTTTTGCTTTTCCTGATAACTCTTTTTCCAGTGCTAAGCCTTGCATTCTGCATGGTCGGCAGTGTGAAACCACCAAACTACTCCATGGAGAAAGACAGGGCTTTCTGTTTCCATGAACAGTTACAGTCTCAGAGACCCGCATGGCTTCTTTGTGAGTCAGCATCACGCCTCACTCCCAAGTGTTAAGTTTTGCAGAATGCCCAACATCCTGGATCTCTGTGATGGGTTTTCTCATGATTAAATTCAGCCTAAACTTTTTGGGGGGTGCTGACATGTAATACTTATTATAGGATTAGGGGTTCTTACCCTCAGGTTGTGTGCTCTGTATGGTATTGCTTAGCTTGATTGCCTGCTTAAGAAGGTGACCGACCACATGATCTCTTCATTGTACAAATGCATTTTAACATCGGTGATAGTAAGTAATTTAAAGGGCTAAGATCACTTTTGGATTAAATTTTATATAGTCAGGGAATGTCTTTTCAATCTAGGGGATTAAAGACCACTACCCAACTGTGGATATTTATTGGCCTAAGACAACAGCATTTTGTATTCTTTATTTGACCTTGAACATAACGAAACCATAGAGCTAGAAATACAACCTTTGCTTTCTCTTTAATCTTTACAATAGTTTTATATTTAAAGAGACTAAGTCTTTCTGAAAAATGGTGCTAACATAAACTTTATTGTTACCAGTAATTATAAAGAGTTGGTGTAGATTAATTTCCTTAAAAAATTTAATGGAAGATAAACCCCACACACATCTCTTCTGAAATATTAAATAGCTTATTTTCAAGCATAACCAAGTTGAAGTGGTCATGTAGTAATGATTTCTTTAAACAAATTTGCATTACAAAGAATGATACAGTAGTATCATTTTGCTTTGCATTGATTTTTCTTTAGTGTGCAACTCCCATTTGGGCTCCATTGTGAGACCCTCCCTTAGAGAATGAATGGCACCAGTATAAAGATACTGTCATCAAGCTACCACCCCAACAGGGAATGCCATAGAACCAGTGAGAGAAATTTGTTTCTAATACATTGCACTTTTACATTTGCTTAGTAGAATTGTATTTGTGTGTGGAAGGTGTTTCTGTTTGTAATATTGTGATCCCTAAGGTAAATTAAAAAAAAAAAACAAACCTCACTGCCACCAAATTATTGCTGACTCACAGTGACCATATAGGCCAGGGTAGAACTGCCCCTATGCGTTTCGGAGACCATAACCCTTCGGGGCAGTAGAAAGTCTTATCTCCTAAATGTTGCTCAAGGAGGTTAAAGTCACTAGAAGGCAAGTCCTGAAGTGTCCTTAGAGGTTCAGCAGCCGACTTCCCATAGTGAGCCAGGGAATTGAGAAAACACTTGTTTTTCCTTTTTCTTTTTTTCCCTTTAAACTGGCTTCTACTTAGCATCACTTGGGCAGACCACCTGGTGTCTGTCTCTGAGTGAATGGAAATATTTATGAGCAGGCTGAAGCAGTTCTTAAGTGTCCACTTCTTCGATGGAGAGAGACTGCTTATGCCAAGCTCAGACATTACTTTTCCCCCAGAAATTGCCTGCCACCACCTCCCTAGCAGCAGAATGACTAATTATGAGCTGGAGTCTGAACATTTTTCACTGTTTTGACATTGTGTGCTTGGCAGGGTATAGGATACTTCTTTACTTCTTCAGGGCTTCTATATTTATCAAACACAATGTAGATGCCTTTATAATATTAAATATGTGATTTGTAACTCTTACCTTGCCACTTTCATCAATAAAGCATCACTACTTACTTACAAGTCTGCCTGGATTAAGTCGTTTGTTATATCTTGCTGCTCACTAGAATAATTTGAAACAGTGAAGATTTGCCAAGATTGTAGAGCTGGTTTTTGTAGATGCTATTCTGTGCCTTGTAAGCATCCATCTTTAGTGGCTAGACTTGAGGCAGGCTCCTCGAGTAGCCCTAGTACACAGTGTAGGCTGGTCCAGACAGTCCTCATCTCAAAGATGCTAATGATGCTGCTGTCACATGTGGTCCACTGGTTCTGTGTTTGTTGCTGGCAGTGGTGTTGCAGTTAAATAGCTCCTTTGAATGTGACCATGAATGAATGGGCAAGTAAAAGTGATAGCCTGTCATCTTGTGCTCGAGGCTCTTATGTAAGAATATTAATTTTACTGATGCTCAGTTTGCATGGCAAGGCAGCACGCAGCTGTTGACTCCTGCACGGCACTCCACCCCAGTCCAGCCCACCCCTTCTTCTTAGGTGGTCTATTTAGTAAAAATTCAATTTGATGACCAGTGTTTCTTGAAAGCTTGTATATTGGATGTTGATCCCCATTCACAAGTGTAGGGGTGAGGAACCCTTACTGTCTTTCAAGCATTGAATTCTCAACCTGAGTTGCTTTTAACATTAAAAACACAGAAAACCAAACTCACTCCCATCGAGTGTATCTGACTCATAATTACCCTGTAGGACAGGGTAGAATGCCTCCTCTGAGGGTCTCGCGCTGTCATCTCTCTCTGTGAGCGGCTGGTGGCTTTGCACTGTTCCAACACTTAACCACTATGAAACCAGGCTCTTTTCAACAACCTTAAGTGTTTATTAATTCAATAAATTCTAGATAGTCCTCTTCTCTTGCTTTGTTGTGCCTTGTGGATGTGATTTTTTTCTTTCTTAAGAATGAAGGTAGACTAAAACAAGAATTTTCACTTGGAAAATTGAAGGATGTAGACTGATAACTGTTTACTAGCCATATTGTTGCTTAGTTTACAACAGGGACAGAAAATGTAGAGAGAATCCAGCTGATAAATATTTATTGACTGTTGACTATTATTATTTTTTGGTTGGTACTGTGCCTGGTATTAAAGAAATACAAAGCTTAGTATAGTAGTTCTCTTTAACTATTTGTTTTAAAACCTTTCACTGTACATTGGGAGCAGATCAGTTTTCCTTTAAGCAATTCACACACATTTTATTTCTGCAATTTCCATAATGTGCCATTATCACTTATCCTACGTCCTCCCCGTGTTTCCTTTTTCCATTCTTTCTCAGTTCCTAACCCTTGTGGATGTTGTACTTGGACAACTGCTGCCCTTTTGGGGGCAATTGATTTTCAAGGGTTCTCAGTATGAAATGCAGAACACAAGACAACAATCTTACATTATTTAAAATGTATGAAATGCTCACCCACTGAAGGAAATGAGGATATGTGTGTGTGTAAAGGTACTGAATTGAATAATTTTGGAAACAAGTGGAGCCAATAAGACTAAAATCAAAAGAGGCTAGACATAAGAGGCAATATGTAAAGAGTTCCCATGGATGCTGGAGTTGACAAGTAAATTGGTGAATGGGAACCAGGTTCTTCACTGTGATCAGTGGAAATTACAGAGAAGAGAGGGCAGGACACTAGAGTGAGATCCTTGTGGTCATGGATTTGAGTTGGAGCCACCAACAAAACCTACTACTGTTTAGCATAATCCAGCTAAACAGATGGTGATACATAGAAATAGTTATAAATATCCGTGTATATACACAGCTGTGCTAACTAGGAGGGCCTAGAAACAGTGACATGCCCAGAGGTATGAGCACGTTTATCACCTAGTTTTGATTTTTAACCCCAATATTCAATGAAAGGAACCAAAATTCCATGAAGAAAAGGCTGATTTTAGATGAGCCTGGAGTCTTTTGCAGTCCCCAGAGTAATTAAGTGCTTATTAACATTAGGCTTATAGAACGTGTCATTTTGACACATTTCAGTCTCCTCAATGTAAAGCACAGAAACTATTTACATTTACCTCCTACCATTTATGCTGACTTTTATACATTTAACAAGACATATATATCCAAATTAATTTTCTTTTCAGCTGTCTAAAATTTCAAAAGTCTCTATGTGGTATACCTATTAAAATACTTTTATTATTGGCTCATAAAATTCTTATCACAATCCATACATCAGTTGTGTAAAGCACATTTCTACATTCATTTCCCTGATCATTCACAAAACCTTTGCTCTCAACTTAAGCCCTGACTTTTTCCCCTCCCTCCCTACTTCCCCTTCTCTCATGAACTCTTGATAATTTACAAATTATTATTTTGTCATAGCTTGCACTGTCCAATGTCTCCCCCTACTTTTCTGTTATCCGTTCCCCCAGGGAGGAGGTTATATGTAGATCCTTGTAATCGGTTCCCCCTTTCCACTCCACCCTCCCGGTATAGTCACTCTCACCACTGATCCTGAAGGGATCATCCACCCTCGATTCTCTATATTTCCAGTTCCTATCTGTACCATTGTATATCCTCAGGTTTAGCCAGATTTGTAAGATAGAATTGTGATCCTGATAGTGGGGGTGAGGGGAGGAGGAAGCATTTAGGAACTAGAGGAAAGTTGTATGTTTCATTGTTGCTGCATTGCACCCTCACTGGCTCGTCTCCTCCCTGGGACCCTTCCGTAAGGGATGTCCAATTGCCTACAGATGGACTTGGGTCTCTACTCCTCTGCACTTCCCCTCATTCACAATGATATGGTTTTTGTTCTAATGATGCCTGATAACTCATCCCTTTGATACCTCGTGATCATACAGGCTGGTGTGCTTCTTCCATGGGGGCTTTGTTGCTTCTGAGCTAGATGGCCGCTTGTTTACCTTCAAGCCTTTAAGACCCTAGATGCTATATCTTTTGATAGCTGGGCACCATCAGCTTTCTTTACCACAGTTGCTTATGCACCCACTTTGTCTTCAGCGATTGTGTTGGGAAGGTGAGCATCATGGAATGCCAGTTGGATAGAACAAAGTATTCTTGCATTGAGGGAAAACTTGAGTGAAGGCCCAATGTCCATCTGCTACCTTAATACTAAATCTAAACATATATGCACAAAGATCTATTTCAACATCCTCATATATAAATATATTTAATATGTACATGCCTGTATTTAGACCTCTATAAATGCCCTTTACCTCCCAGCTCTTTTCTCTATTTTCTTTTACTTTCCTCTTGTCCCAATATCATGTTCAGCCTTCATTAGGGTTTCACTAATTCTTTTTGGTTACGTTACCCTTGGTCACACCTTACCAGGCCTCCTACACCCTCCTCACCACCAATTTTGATCACTTGTTGTTCCCTTGCCCCTGGGTTTGTTAACACCACTACTTTTTCCCCCACTCCCCCTTTCCCATGCCCCCCCCAAACTGTCCGTCCCATTGTTTTCTCCTCCAGATTGTTCATCCAGCCTATCTTGTTTAGACAGACCTGCGGAGATAACATGCACAAAAACAAGACAGAGCAAAACCAAGCAAGAAAATAAAACAAAACAACAAGCCAATGACAAAAAACCAAAACAACAAGAAGGAAAAGCTTGTAGTTAGTTCAAGGACTGTTTGTTGCCCTGTAGGAGTGTTTTCCAGTCAAGTCTGTTGGGACACCACGCCCTGGCCCCAAAGTCTATTTTTGGTATTCCTTAGGGACTTTGTTTCTCTGTTCCCCTTGCTTTTCTGTTGCACACCCTTAGTGTTTTGCCTTGTGGTGGGATCAGATCGGGTGCAATTCCCACACTGTGTCTCCAGTGTTGTCCCCTGTAGGCCTATGGGTCAGTGAGGGATGTCGTGTCTCATAGTGGGGCCGGCCATATGGTCTTCTCTGTGAATAAACTGCTCTGAGCGGGAATCTCTTCGTCAAGGCTTGGTGGGCCAGAATGTGCTCCACTCTCTCTTCCTCCCCCTTCATTTGTTCCCGTGTGCTCTGATCAGACATGTCCCTCTCCCAAAGCTGTAGCTTCAGTGCTGCCCTCTGAAATAAATCCTTCTGAGGGGAGGGGTAGCTTTCCACATAGTTGGGAGTGGCCGGTTCCAGATCTCTCCACTGGTTCCCTACTCCAGACCAGCATGTTGCATTCACATCTTGGAACACTGGGTTGAAATCTGGTCCCTCTATCTCTTTGGAGATATAAACAAGACCCTCCCCTTGGGTGGGTTAGTGCCCTGTGCCCCCACTACCCATTTATTTTTCATCCCCCGCCCCCTTTTTAGTTGGCTACCATATGTGTACCTGTATTTGGTTTGGTCCCTGCCATACTACGTGGTCCTCACTCCAGGAACGTTTGTGTACAGTAGCTTTTTCCCTATGCCCCATTTGAATTTTTTTTTTTAAAAGCTTACCTCAGCAGGCTCATGTACTTGCCCTTTTGTGCTTGACTTACCTCGCTTAGCATGATTTCCTCAAGTTCTTCCCATGCAGCAATGTGCTTCATAAGTCCATCACTGCTTTTTAACGATGCGTAGTACTACATTGTATGTATGTACCACAGTTTTTTAATCCACTCATAAGTTGATCGAAATTTGGGTTATTACCAATTCCTTGCAATTGTGAACTGTGCCACAATGAACATTGGAGCACAGATGTCTGACCGTGGTTTGTTTCTTGCCTCTTCTGGGCATATGCCTAGTAGGGGGGATTGCTGGGTCATATGGTAACTCGATTTCCATCTATTTTAGACATCACCAGATCGATTTCCATAGTGGCTGTACATACTTACAGCCACAGGTCCACCAGCAGTAGATAAGAATTCCTGTCTGCCCCCAGCCCCTCCAACACTTGTTGCTTTCTGATTTTTTAAAATTGGGCTGTCTTTGAGGGTGTTAGGTGGTAGCTTATTGTTGTTTTAATTTGCATTTCACTTACGGCTAAAGATTGGGAACATTTTCTCATATGTTTGTTGGCCATTTGGATTTCTACCCCTGTGAAACTTCTGTTCAGGTCCTTTGCCCATTTCCTCAGTGGACAATTAGTGTTTTTCTTCTTGGAAGCTAGCAGAGTATTGTAGATTTTAGTAATAAGGCCTTTGCCTGATGTATCATTGCTAAAGATGTTTTTCCAGTCCGTGGACTTTCTTATTACTCTCTTGGTGAATTCTTTCGATGTACACAGGTGTTTTATCTTCAATATAGCCCACTTGTCAATGTGCTTCCTCTGTGTTTGTGTCCTTCCCTATTTTTGTTACACTATGTATTCCCTGTGCCAAAGTTATCAAATTGGTCCCAATTCCCTCATTGATGGCCCTAATAGTTTGGGGTTTAACTTCAAGGTGTGTGATCCACCTTAAGTTTGTTCTTGAGCATGGAGTGAGATAAGGGTCTTGCTTCATTTTTCTGCAGGTAAATATCCATTTTATTTTTCTAACACCACTTGGGCATCTGCTTCCCATTGGATATTTTGTGAGCCCTTATCAACGATCGCTTGTCTGTATACTACTGGTTTTATTTCTGGATTTTCAGTTCTTTTCCATTGGTCTGAGTATCTCTCATTGTACCAGTACCATGCGGTTTTGACCACTGTGGCTGTATAGTATGTGCTAAAGTCAGGTAAAGCAAGCCCTCCCACTGTGTCCTTCTTCTTGAGTTCTGTGCTAATTCTAGGCTTCTTCCCTCTCCATATCAAGTTGGTAATCAGTTTTTCCATTTCTTTGAAGCAAGATGAGGGAGGGTAATTGTATTGGGATTGCATTGAACTTATATAGTGCCATAGGCATTACTGACATCTTTACTATATTGAGTCTTCCAATCCACGAGCATGGGATATTCTTCCATTTGTTGAGGTCACTCTTGGTTTCTTGTAATAGTGTTTTTTAGTTTTCCTCATATAGATCTTTTGTTCTTTTAGTCGGGTATATCCCTAGATATTTCAGTTTGTGCTTAGCTATTGTGAATGGTACCGCCTATTTGATCTCCTCTTCTGTGGTCTTAAGTGATGTGTAAATCAGTCAGAAGGACTTCTGTTTGTTGATCTTGTATCCTGCCACTCTGCCAAACTCCTCTATTGCTTCCACTACTCTCCTTATGTAGCTTTTGGGATTTTCTATATATAAAATCATATCATCTGCAAATAGTGATAGGTTCACCTTTCTTCCCCAGTCGAATACCATTGATGTCTTTTCTTTGCCTTATTCTGTTAGCTAAAACCTGTAGTATGATATTAAATAAGAGTGGGGACAAGGGGCATGTTTATCTGGTACCCATTTTTCAGTCGGATTGTGTTAGTCGTTTCTCAATTGACTACCATGTTCGCTGTTGGTTTTTCATATATAGTTTGTATTGTCTTGAAGAATTTTCCTTCTATTCCTATCTCCTCAACTGTCTTAAACAGGAATTGGTGTTGGATGTTGTCAAATGCTTTTTCTGCATCTATCAATATTATCATGTGGTTCTTATAACTTTTCATGTCAATGTGTCGAATGATCCTAATGGTCTTTCGTATGTTAAACCATCCCTGCATCCCTGGTATGAATCCCAATTGGTCATGGTGAATTATTTGTTTTATATACTTTTGTATTCTGTTGGCCAGTATTTTGTTAAGGTTTTTTGCATCGATGTTCATTAGGGATATTAGTCTGTAGTTCTCAATTCTTTTGGGATCCTTTCTTTGTTTGGTATCAGAGTTATACTAGCTTCATAGAAGGAGTTAGGAGGTTGCCGTCTTTTTCTATGTACTAGAAGAGTTTGTGTAGAGTTGGTATTAGTTCTTCCCTAAATGCTTAGTAGAATTCTTCAGTGAAGCCTTCTGGTCCAGGGGATATTTTTGTTGGTAATTCCTTGACAACCATGTCTATTTCTTCTATTGCTATGGGTCTGTCGAGATTCTTGACATCCTTTGTGGCAGTCAAGGGAGAGATTGTTTTTCTAAGAATTTGCTATGTCTTCCAACTTGTTGAATTCATTGGAGTACAGTCCTTCATAGTACTGTGTAATTATCTTTATCATTTCATTAGGGTCTGTTGTAATGTCATCTTTCATCCCTTATTCTTGCTATTGAAATTTGATCCCACCTTACTTTTATTGGGTTTGCCAGTGGTCTGTTGATTCTGTTTATCCTTTCAAAGAACCAACTTTTAGCAGCATTAATTTTCCCTCTCCTGAATCTTAGCCCTGATTTTTATTATTTCTTTTCTTTTGCTATTAGTAGGATTGTCCTCCTGACTCTCCTTTAGTTGTTGTAAATTTTGTGCCAGCATATCAGTCATGAGCCTCTCTTCCTTTGTCAGGTGTGCATGTATTGCTATGAAACTTCCTCTGATGACTGCCTTTGCTGTGTCCCATAAGTTTTGGTACGCCGTGTTCTTATTCTCATTTATTCCTAGAAATTTTCCAATTTGTTTCTGATCTAT
This sequence comes from Tenrec ecaudatus, assembly GCF_050624435.1. Classification (NCBI taxonomy): domain Eukaryota; kingdom Metazoa; phylum Chordata; class Mammalia; order Afrosoricida; family Tenrecidae; genus Tenrec; species Tenrec ecaudatus. The sequence continues at coordinate 134,620,189 of NC_134536.1, read as the reverse complement.
GTCAGTATGCACTCCTTTTGCAGCAGAGATTTATTCATCCTTCACTTGTTTGCTCTTGTTTTCTTCATCTTCCTTTTGTTGATTTCCAGCCTTATGGCACAGTGGTCAGAGAGAGAGGTCTGTATGGTACCAATGCGTTTAACTTTATGTAGATTCACCTGATGCCCCAGAATGTGGTCTGTCTTCGAATATGTGCCACGTGGGCTTGAAAACAATGTGAATTAATTTGTATTTGGATGAAAAGCTTTGTAAATATCTGTCAGGTCAAATTGTTTAATTTTTGTGCTAGATCTCTAGCGTCCTTGTTGAGCTTCTTTCCCTGTGATCTGTGTTTCTTAGAGAGCGGTGTATTGAAGTGACTCACTATAATTGTTGAAGCTGTGATTTCTTTTTTCATATTTTGGAGTGTTTTCTTGGCGTCTTCAGGGAGTCTCTAATTTGGAGAATATATGTTTACAATGCTTAGTGGTTCTTTGTCTACCATTGCCTTGAGCATTTTATAGTGTCCCTCATCTTTTTTTGGGGGGGGGGAGGGGATAGAAAATTTATAAATTAGTATGTGGGCATCCTGTTCCACATCGGAATGAGAAGATGTGATAAGTTCTCTAAGTATTGCACAATCTGAAGACACCAACACACATGCACACACACAAAGGAAAGGGAGAGAAGGAAAAAAAAATCACATAATCTTGGGAGCCATCTCACATTATGAATAATCTACCAAGAAACAATGAAAAAGAAAACCCTTTGTTTCTACAGTAGTTTTGAGTTTATAGTTCTTGGAATGACTGTATCCCATTGAAGACATCTGAGTAACAGGAAGCTTCACTCTAGCAATCCCATGTGCAAATATTAATAAAAATATATATAAACTAATGCAGTTCGTCTCGCCATCATCCTGGCAATCATGACCCTTGTGACAAGTGTTCTGCATGGAAAAGGTTAGGCCATCAGTTTTGCCTGGAGCTCCATCTCCGCGGCCCCTTTGAAGGCCACGTCCACCAGGAGCTGAAAGCCACTGAAATCCTGGTTGAGGTCCGGTGGGGGTGGGGGTGGGGGGGAGTGTTGAAAAGACCACTTTGGGTGTTTGTCCTTGGTCCTGATTGGCAGCTGTCCTCTGGGTACATGAGCGAGGGGTCTGTAAAGTCGCCGGCTGCCATCTGCTGTAGATCTGTGTTTTGTCCCACACCTACTGGCTGGCAGAGCGAAAACGACACATCTTTCGATGCAGTCACCGTGGTATGGCAGATCACTGATGGCCGAGCCAAAATGGATCCCGGGGATGGTGGCTTAGGAGAAAGTGGCCTCCCGACGGTGGGGCTTGGTCCGGCTGTGCAGGAATGAAACACACTCTCCTCCAAAGCTGGCATGTAGTTCTTGATGCCCATTACAGACTCCACCGAGTTAGCGTCAGAAATCTTGGCCCCACGGCAAGAAATTGTGAACTGATTGGGGTCTTTGCCATCCTTTCTCAGCATGTTGGGGAGGAGCCTGCGCCGGGCGTTGATGAACCAGTTACAGGCCTGTATTGTTGATAGGTGTGTTTGTTGGGATAGTAATGCTTTTTCTTGCTCTGAGAGATAAGCATTGTATCTGTGTTCATACAGCCAGTCCTGGAGAATCTGGACAGAATCCTTGGGCAAGTTGCCTCTTCGCCTCCTCTTGCCTGAGTCGGCGGAAGAGGAGAGGTCCAGGGGAATGTCCATGCTGTCATCATCCTCCGTCTCACTGCCGGAAACCACCACAACACCTCGCTTTCCCTTCGTGCTGGCTTTCCACTGCCCGCGGGAGGGAAGGCCGGGGGCCACAGGCGCCAGGAGGTCCTCCTGCTCCGAGGACTCTCCGGGAACTTCTGGGCGGGGCTCCAGCAGTTACGACGAAGCCCGCGGTCGGGTTGCCGGCGCCTGGTCCTGGGATGGAATTCCTCTGGCGGAGATCTCCTGGCCGCCGGCTGGACCGCTCGCTCCTCAGCCCGCTCCCCTGCCTTGTGGGCTCCTTTGTTCCCGGCTCCTGCGCAGCGCACCTCCCCTCATCTTTTTTTTATGGCTCACACGTTGAGGTCAATTTTATCTGAGATTAGGATTGCAACCCCTGCTTTTTTTGAATTGCAGTTTGCTTGGTATGCCTTTCTACAGCCTTTGATTCTCATCCTGGTGTTGTCTGTAGCTTTGAGATGTGTCTCTTGTAGGCAGTAGAGTGATGGATTGTGTTTTCTAAGCTAGTCTGCTAGCCTCAGTCTTTTGATGTCTGAGTTCAGGCCATTGATATTCAGTGTTATTACCTCCATCTGCAGGCTCTGTGCTGTCATCTTATACCTTTTGTATTGAGTGTTTTCCTACATTCCTTTCTCATTAGTGTGTTGTGCATGTTTGTATCATTCTTGACTTCTTTCCATCCGTAAGCCAATGCTATATTGTCTGTTTTCTCTTTGTTGCTCTCTGGGAGAGGCTGTTCTATGTGGCGGTCTCTTATTTTTTCTTGGTGAGTGTTGTTCTGCCCATACTGGGTTGGCAACGATTTTTTTTTTTTAGGGCTGAGCTTGTTCTAACGTATTCTTTGAGGTTTTCCTTGTCTGTGAAGACTCTTATTTCTCTGTTTATCTTGATCGATAATTTGACTGGGTGTTCTTGAGTGTTCATTGTTTTCCTTCATTTTTTGGAGTATGTTATTCCACTCTCTCCTCTTCTTCATAGTTTCTGCTGACAGGTCTGAGCATATTCTTATTTGGTAACTTTTATATGTGATTGCTTGTTCCCTAGCTGCTCTCATGGTTTTCTCCTTTTCCTCAAAGTTGGATAGTTTAACTATTATGTGCTTTGAGTGACTTCTTGGGATTCAGTCTAGCTTTTGTTCTTTCAACCTCCTGAATGGTTTCCTGGTTTTCATTCATTAAGTTGGGAAAGTTTTCCTCCAAGAATTCTCTCACTATTGTTGCAGATGACTTCTTTGTTGGGTCTTCCTCTGGTAATCCAATAATTCTAATGTTGTCTCTCTTCATAGCATCAGACATAGCGTTTAGGTTTTCTTCAGCTTCTCTGATCTTATTAGATTTTTGTTCGTGTTTGTTAAAGTGTGCTTGGCTGTCCTACAAGTCACTGATGCACTTTTTTGCTTCCTCTGGTCAATTTTTGGTGGTCCGTGTGTCTGATACTGGTTTTTGTTATCTCCTCCCTAAACGCTTGTATTTCCCTTTGGTGTATGGACTTTATCTCCTCTATCATTTCATCCTTTTTCTGTATTGTTTCCCTCATATCCTTTATGACTCCAAGCAACATTCTGAAAATTTTTTTCTCTGGCTGCTCAATGCCTGCTTTTATGCATGTCTCTAGGTTCAGGACATCTTCTGCCGTCGCCTTTTGTTTCTCCTGTTTTTTCCTTGAGGTCGTTGGTACTGATTGCTGTTTGCCTTGCATTGTTTTAGAGGTTCCATTTTCCAGGGAGTCGAAGAGCAATGTCTCTCTCTGGGAGACTAGTAGGAATGCTTCCTCGAATTGCCTACAGCTAATTACTCTATGGAATTAACTTACCACTTTGTCCTCCTGTAGCTTCTTCTCAGGGGAGTGCCCCAGAAGGCTGGTGGGTTACCTACCAACTTTGTTGTAGAACACCACAAATGGTGGGTGGAATTGCCTTGGCCAGGTAGATCACTGCTGAGGTTGGGCAGAGGTTCCTGCAGCAGCTTGGCACTTTGACAAGTGTTGGCTAAGCTGGCTTAGGCCTTGTGAGGCACTAAGGTAGGCTGGAGGAAGTTCCCTAAGTCACTTGTTGGCCTCACACAACAGAGGCAAAATAGGAACTCCCCAGCCACACAGGCAGGAATTCCCTGATAAAGAAGTTGGGAAGAGTATCCCCTGTTAGAGGTAGTCAGGAATTTCCCCAGCATCGGACAGGCTGCACAGGGTGCAGCTTACCTAGCTGTGTGTGGGGCAGGCATAAATGCCCTAGCCGAAGGGGAGTGATCTGGTGGTTGGCAGTGGAGTGTGAGAGACCAGGGAAGAGACAGGAGAAGAGAGAAAACAAACTAAGCCCACTGAGACTGTGGGCGGATAGAGAGAAGAGAGGGAAACAGAATTAACAATGTAGCTAGCTGAGCCCCATCCCTGCCCATGGGGCTGCAAGGGTTTGATCCGTGTCCCGAGGCTGTGGCAAGCTTTGGCTGTGTTGAGTTAAAGCTCCTGTGCCTGCTCCAAATGGTCCTGGCTCCGGCAGTGACAGTGCCAGGGCTAAGATCAAAAGCCCCCAGCCCCTCAAAATCTTGTGGATTTTTGTCTACTTATCTTTATGATGCTCCTCCTGCGATCAAGCAGTGTTGAATTTCCCTCTTTAGTAATTTTCCTGGGCTCATTTCTGCGGCGTTCCTCTGGTGTGTGTTACTCAGTTGCCATCGTTCCGAAAATCACCGTCGTGGTCTACCTATTTCTACGGATACCCGGCAATTTGACAAACATAAATTGAGAGTCCTAGTACATTGGTTTCACTCATGAAACATTACTCCATCAGTAATAATATAATCCCAGTCATAGAAAGTTCCTAGAAATGAAACTCAAATGTAAAGACAAGTTGTGCAACAAGAGGTTATCATAATGATCGACCCAAGTGACCCTGATAAGTCAAACCCAGTATCTCAACTGTTAAATATTATAAAATTTGTAGAATATATAGTATAACAGTTTCACTTCCAAGTTAATAGTGTATAATTGTTATTTTAAAATAAAATACCATATATACTCGTGTCTAAGCTGTTTTTCAGCACATCTTTTTTTGTTATTAATCATTTTATTGGGAGCTCGTACAACTCTTACCTCAATCCATCCATCCATCTATCCATCCATTGTATCAAACCCATTTGTACATTTGTGTATTTGTTGCTGTCATCATTCTCAGAACATTTGCGTTCTACTTGAGCCCTTGGTATCAGCTCCTGTTTTTGTGGTAAAATTAGGTGCTTTGGATGATATTTTGGCCGGCTTATACTCGAGTATGTACGGTGGTTATTTTACAAAGTAAATATGGAGGGTCATTAACATGTCACTTTGCGAGTGTCCATAGAGATAGGTATATAAGAAATGCCCATAAACCTAGTGTCAAAAAAATAAAAAGTATACTTGTAGAAGGTGTTGAATTCGAAAAGGCGTGGTTTTGTTTATTTTTGCCACAGTTAAAAAATTAATTACATTATTAAAGAGTACAAGGAAGAAGAAAATGTTCTAAAATTGATTGTGGTAATGATTGTACTCTTTTTGTTAGGATTGAACTTTTGAATTGTATGAACAGAAAGGAAACAATGATAGGAGCTAAAAAGCACATTCAGATAAAATAGAAACCTTCCTTTGATGACCCTGAAAGATTTCCAGTGAGAGCTGTCTTGATCATCATATTTATCTTTTGCCAGACCCATCTACTTGCCATTAATTAATTATACATTTTCCCATATACTTTTGACATTGAAAAACAGAAACTGGCCTTCACATGCCCTCTGAGCAAGTTTATGAAATAGGTAAAGATCTGTAGCCTCTCACACGTAAGTCTTTTGGCAGTTCTGCTTAATAGTTTCACTTGTGCATGTGAATAAAGTATTCATGAACCAGCTCTCGTTGCACAATGCTAATCCTTAACTTCTATTTCTGTAGAGTCAGTCGTCATACCCCAACTTTTTGATTTTTAGATACTTACGTATTTTTTCTCTACCCTTATTTGTAACTAGGGTATGTTTTTATGAGTCTTTTTAATGAACTTACTTTCAGTTTCATGAATTCTCATCATTTTTGCTGTTCTGCATTTCGTTTCTCACCATTCTCTTCTTTTACATTCGATTTAGCTGGCATTGTATGTCTAGTTTCTCGAGATGTAAACCTAAGTTACTGATTTTGAGTCCTCAATTAATTCAGCTGTGTAGTACTATAAATTTCCTTCTGAGTATGCCTTCTTTCCATTTCATAAGTTTTGGTATGTTGTGCTTTTCATTTTTGGTTTCTCTTATAATTTCTTCTTTGACCTGTTGGTGTTTCACACATGTTTTAAACTTCCACATACTGTGTATAGTTGAGTAGAAGTCCACCTGAATATCAACCGAGGCACTCATTTTACCACGAAAACTACATTAAAAATGTGCTGAGAAACGTGGCTTATAAACAAGTATATGTGCAAGTATAATTTCCTTCTGTTACTGATTACAACTTTTGCTCCTTTGTGATCAAAGAAAAGGCTTCCTATGCTTTCTCAATCTTTTACATTTTGTTAAGATTTATTTGATAGTCTGGCATATGGTCTATACTGGAGAATGATCTAACTGCACTGGAGAAGAATGTGGATGGTGCTGTCATTGGGTGGAGTGTTCTATATATGCATATTAGGCTTAAATAGTTTATAGTGTTGATCGGGTTCTCCATTTCCCTATTGATTTTATGTCTATATATGATCTATCCATTATTAAAGTGGTATATTTAAGTCTATCATAGAATTCTTTCTCCCTTCAATTCTGTAAATGTTTATAAATTTTGGGTCTCCTTTGTTAGACATATATTTACAATTGTTTTATCTTCTATATAAAGTGACCGACCTTTTGTCATTATGTCTTCCTTTTTGGTTCCTAGTAACAGATTTTGACTTAAAGTCTATTTCATCTGAGATATTAATATAGCCACTTCTGTGCTCTCTTGACTACTTTTTAAAAAAACATTTTATTAGGGGCTCATACAACTCTTATCACAATCCATACATATAAATACATCAATTGTATAAAGCACATCTGTACATTCTTTGCCCTAATCATTTTCAAAGCATTTGCTCTCCACTTAAGCCCTTTGCATCAGGTCCTCTTTTTTTCCCCTGCTCCCCCTCCCCCCTCCCTCATGAGCACTTGATAATTTATAGATTGTTATTTTGTCATATCTTTCCCTATCCAGAGTCTCCCTTCCCCCCCTTCTCTGCTGTCCATCTCCCAGGGAGGAGGTCAGATGTGGATCCTTGTAATCAGTTCCCCCTTTCCAACCCACTCACCCTCCACTCTCCCAGCATCGCCCCTCACACCCCTGGTCCTGAAGGTATCATCCACCCTGGATTCCCTGTGCCTCCAGCTCCCATTCTTCCTAAGTGGACTTTTTGTAGAGAGCCTAACACCTGTTGGCCAATCTGTGTTTTGATTGAAGAGTTTCATCCATTTACATTTAAAGTAACTCACATAAGACATCACTTATTAATATCATTTTGTAATATATATATTTTTGTGTCTTACACAGTTTTTGTCCCTCATTTTCCTCCAGTACTGCTTAGTTTTGTATCTTGCTGGACTGGATTTCTTTTTCTGTGTGTGGGTGGGGGTGGTTGTGGACCATTTTTATTTCCTTTTGCATAGGTATTTTATTTTTGGTTACTATGATCATTACATTTAACACTTCAGATTTGTAACAGCCTAGTTTGACTTGATGCAAACCTAAATAACTTCAATAACTGAGATAAAGTTGAATTGGCAACACATAAATTCCTAACCTCCAAACTTGAATCCTTAGTCCAACGTCCGATTATACTACAAAATAGGAATGGTATGGAAAATGAAATTTAGAAATAATAGCATTTATTTTTAACCATTTAAATGGACATGCCAGGTTGAGTAATAGAATACTGGCACATTTTGGTGGTTCAGTCATTAATCAGCCACGGCTTAATGTAAAGCTGTAGAATGCCAATCTTGAGCTAGAAAGCCATTAGTGGTCCCTTTTAACTCTAAAAGATGGTGATTTTCTTGGTCCCACAAATTAGTGCAAGTGAATGTGGGTAGTAAAATGCTTAATGTGTAACAAGAAGAGATGGACAGTTCTAAAAGCGATAAACTAGCTTCTGAAAAAGCAGTGGCTTTGAAGATTCTATATGAGTAAAATTGAAAATGAGAGTCTGCTCAGCAGGTTTGCAGAGAATCTCTGATAAATTTCTTTAGTGCCGTTTCAAACCCCAGGAGCTCCACGTGGGATGGTTTTATTTTGGGCTCCATTATGGCCCTATTCTATACACTTACTCTCTTTGGACAGATCTGTCTAAGCATGTTTGAGAAAAGAGTACTGAAGTCTCAAAGATGGGGTTTAATATCTTTACCAAAAGATGGCAGACATTGACAGATGGTTTCTAAAGATAATTTCTTGTGCTCAAACCTGTTTCTTTATAATGCCAGTATATAAAATGAAGATAGGTGTTCATCACATTACCAATAAAAACTAACAGCTGATCACCAAGAACATACTGTTACAGCACCCAACTTTCTCGATCAAAATCATGTAGAAGGAAGGAGTTCTTAAAAGTTTAAATATCTGTTGCACTCTCATATTGAGCTCTTGGGCATGTCATTGGCCATTCTCAGAGACCATCTGCTCATTTGTGAACTAATGCCCTGCCATTATATGGAGTCCTTGTGAGACTGAAATTAATGTGATGCATATGAAAGCACCCTGAAAATATTTTGAATATTTTTTGGACATGATACTGTCACAGGCCATTTCCTGAAGGGAGGAAAAATAGCCAGTGGTTTAAAATTATTTGTGCACTCAGTTAATAAACTGTTTTATATAAGAATTAAAGAAGCTGAGGCCTATCTCACATAGCTAGAAGTGCACTGTTGTAATTTATGTCTCTTGGCTTCCAGCTCTTTAGTCCCTGGGGACTTCATTGCTCTGCTCTCCTTGCTGTGATGTTGCACACCTTTATTGTTTCGCCTTAGTGTGGTGGGGTCCAATCGGGCACAATTCTGGCACTGTAGCTCCAGTGTTATCCCCCGTAGTGCTATGAGTCAGTGAAGGATCTCGTGTCTCGTAGCAGGGCCATCCCTATGGTCTTCTCTGTGTATAAGCTGCTCTGAACAGGAATATCGTACTCAGGGCTTGGTGGGCCAGGATGTGCTCCACTTTCTCCTCTTCCCCCTTCACTTGCTCCCGTGTGCCCTGATGAGACATGTCCCTCTCCCTGAGCTTGGGGGGTGGGTGGGTGGGGGGGCTGTCCATGTATTTGGGATTGGGTATTTATATTTTTTATAATGTATCTTCATTCTCATTAATTCTGTTCTGGTGGTTTTGTTTCTAGGAATCTAGTTTTCCTACCTCCTTACCTTCTCATTTTTATGTCTGGGTAGTTGTGGGCCAGAATTTTTCATTTGTTGTGTGAGTCATTCTCTTACATAGCCAAAAGACAACCAACCACAGGATAGCCCAAGGGTTTAAAGAATATCTCAGGGAGTTAGTCTCAGGTGTCAACTGATTCAGTAAGTCTGGAATTAAGAATTTGTCTTATCTTCCACACCTCTACCCCCTCCCCCCAAATCAGATTCTAGCTCTTTTGGTCACCTCCATGAAGGTCTGTTTGTGGTGGTAGTTGGGCACCATCTGGTTCTTCTGGTCTTAGGACAGACTGTTAGTCATGTAGACTGGTTTATTTCCTTATGTGCTCCCTTATTCTATTCTGTGCATATGACTGGCCTGTGTACTGCATTCTTCATGTATTGGTTCCACATGAGCACAATGAAGCGTTCTGGAGTTTCTATTCTTCTCAGCGCTATTCATAGTTTATTATGAGCCACACAATTGAATGTATTTGCATAGTCAAGAAAACACAAGTAAATAGCTTTCTGATAGTGTCTCCTTTTAGCCAAGATCCCTCCAGCATCCACGATGATACTCCTTGTTCCATGTCCTCTTGTGAATCTGGCTTGAATTTTTGACAGCTGCCAATCAGTGTGCTCCTGCAACCATTATTGAATGATCATCAGCAAAATTTTGCTCGCATGTGATGTTAATGATATTCTGTGACTGGAGCACTCTGTTGAATGACCTTCCTTTGGAATGAGTCATACATATCTGGATCCCTTCCAGTAGGTTGGTCAGGTTGCTGTCTTTCAAATTGCTTGGCATCAGTGAGTGAGTACTTCCAATGCTTCATCAGCTTGTTGAAACATTTCACTTGGATTTTGTGGGTGTACAAGATTGGAAAATTTGACAGGAGCAGAAAAACCTCATTTTTCTCTCTCTGAGTGGTTTCAACCTGATCTTGCAGATCACAGTACAGCACATATAAACTGCTGTGCTACTAGAGCTCCTCCAGGGGAGGAGAGTTAGATTACTCATATGTTAATCCGTCTATATTAACGTGAATGTACATTTCAGGGAGCATAGTCAAAATATATACACATTTATATTATGAGTGCTTAAAAAAGTTTGGGGGTCGGTGGGAATGGAATTCAAAGGTAATGGAATTTTTCCACAAACATTTTGAGCCTCTTCGTATTTATTAAAACCATAATTCTGGTCTTTTGAAATTTCTTTTAAAACCTAGGCATTAGGTAATCACAGGTTATTAAGCAAGAAGAGTATTCTCTTCGTGTGTTAAATGAGCCCAGTGGAGGCAGAGCCATCCAGGGGCATCTCTGACACCTAAACAGTGACTCTATGCGGTACAGCTGACTTTTATGTCAGTTTTCTGTAGTATCAGCTTCAAATAGAATATGCCCCAGAGAAAGGTCTGCATCTTTCCAATATGACCCATAGTATAGAGTTCATAAAGATTTTTGAGGTGGGAGGGACTTGGGAGAGAGAATGAGTTTAATAGACCTGAGGTAATGTTTAATAACAGAAGATATACACTGAATTGACCAGCTGATGGGTGTCTCTACATTTGCTGCAAATGAATGTGGGATGGTGAGAAATTTCACACTAATTTTATTTCACACTAAATAATTCTGATTGTTTCTTTTTTATGCAGAACATGTGAAATTTGCCTAATTAAGAGGCTGTCCTTTCTGAATTAAATATATGTTTGGTTGTATTCAGGATCTTCTGTTCTGAATGCTCTGTCCTCATTCAGTGTTAGCAGTACTGGGTAAGTTGGGTACACTCAGCTCCAGTGTGCTTTCTGTTCGGAAGAGCAGAAGATACTTCTAAGGAGAAAACAAAAGTTTTTGTATAGCACTGAAGTTTGCTGAGTCTACAAGGCACAGGTCAAGGGTGATTTGATGGATGGTTTTATGTCTTGGGATCTGAATGGTTCCCAGAGAGCAGGGCAGAGGGGAGGTGCTGTGTTCCTTGAAATCACAGGCTATTAAAGCTCTGCAGGCCTTAGGAATGTCTCGTCTAGTGTGTCTAAGTATTGTACGTGAAATACCCTCTGTATCCCTAAGTTTCATCCAGGGTCTTGGTGAGGTAAATGCTTTAAGTTCAGCAAGTAGGTCTGATATGCTCCCATGGTGGGCCACTCTTTCACATTCATTCCTTCCCTGTCTGTCTCTGCTTATACTCACTCTCTTGATCTCAGTTTTGTTGCTCATCTGTGTACCTCTTCAGTTTTGCAACCCATTCCCAGAGCATGGAGTTGTATGCAGGTTACTTAAATTGGATGTTTCTTGGACTTTTTGAGCTCTTTAGTAAGAAAAAAATATTTGTGGAAGGTGAGCAGCATAGAAGTACAAGTTTTTATTTTATATCCTTAATTGAACATTTAAAAATAAAATTGCTGACATAGAATTATAATACATTTTAACAAGCATAATATATAGCAATGTTGAATATATGAGGAGACTTAAAAATCTGGAAAAAATGAACTCTAAAGATACCGGAATTTATGACAAAATAATTTTTAAATTATCAAGGGTTCTTGAGGGAGGGGGGAATGGGAATGGAGGGGAAAAATGAGGAGCTGATACCAAAGGCTCAAGTAAAAAGCAAATGTTTTGAGAATGATGATGGCAACAAATGTGCTGGACACAATGCATGTATGTATGGATTAAAATTATTTTAAAAAATGATACAGGAACTTTTCCAGGAACTTTTTGATGTCTCCTTTGTATTTAGCTATTTAAAAGACATGGAAATTGTCCTAATTCTTCTGGATTAATTAGGGAAATTTTCATTACTCAGTCTATGGTCCAGTATTTAGAAATTACTTTATATGATCTTAATCAACTTGACTTATAACACTTTAAAAATGAAAACTTTGATTTTATCCTATAGCAACCCAAGATTAATTCTTGTCCAAGGCTGCAGAGTGGTAATTTTAGGTTCAATAACTGGAAAATTTATAGAAAATTTGGACACCACTGGGAAGGCAATCCCAGTCTATCTCTGTAGGAAATCACTAAGGTGGGTTATGTACATTGTAATTGTAAATTATTCACAAGAGATTGTGGAATGGGTGCATATCTGGAAATCTTGAAAAATGAGTTGGGACGTGCTTCATGAGCAGCATTTGGGAGCTGCTGGAAATGCAGCATCTCAGGCCCCACCCTAAAGCAGCTGAGTCAGACAAGATCCCTAGGGGACTCATATGGGAAGTCCCATTGGAGTTTTGAGATGCGGATTAGAGGACCTTCTGAAAGCCAGGTGACTTCCATGAAGCCAGTGGAGGTCCAGTCATGATTTTGATGGCTCGTGGTGGCCCCATGTGTGTCAGAACTGTGTTCCTTTGGGTTTTCATGAGTTAAGCATTGTGCTGCTTAACAGCCAGGCCTATGAGGAAGAGAAGGCTTTCTACTTGTGTAAAAAATTACAATCTTGGAAGCCCACTGAAGCAGTTCCACCCAGTTCTATAGGGTCCCTGTGAGTTGAAATTGATTGTATGGCAGTGGCAGTGAGATTGGTGGTTTGAAGCTTGGTTTTGTAATTGTCAAAAACCATGAAAATTCACCAACCAAAGAATATTTGTTAATCAGGGAGACATTTCTGTATGCCACAATTTTGGGATGGAGGAGTTTCCAGGGATGAAATGAAAACCAAGCTGGAGCCCCACTAAAAAGTCCGTGACTTCACTCCTCCCAGTCCCAGTTCCATCTTCCTTTATTTCTCTCACCCTGCTGCTAATCTCTCCCTCCCTTCTCTGCCCACTCCACCCCTCCTACTTGCCTCTTTCCCCACTTTCTCTCCTCTACTTCCTCATCCTAACCCACCAGATTTGCCATCAAATGGCTTCTTGAGGACAGATAGATCTAAGGGCTTTCTTGGTACTTAAGCATCACTGCTTATTTTAAAGGCCCAGTTGATGAAAGACAAAAGTAAGTAAGAAACACAAGGGATTGCTAGTGATAGATATTTAAATATATATGATCCCCTTATGTTTACACCAGGGCTTCATACCAGGTTCATAGCTTTAATCCCCTGGCAAATGAATTCAAATTGCCCTTGAGATTGTTTGCCTGTGAACCTGTCATTAAAAGACTCGTGCTTCCTGCTGTTTGAGGAGGAGGGCTGAGTGATTGGAGACCCAAGTACAAGGACAGCCTTCAATGCATACCTTTTTGTTTGCCCCTTTCAGAGTTTGAATCCTGTGAAATAGGCAAACATTTAAATGTAAAGAAAACAGCTTCAAAAGAAAGGAAGGAAGGGTGGGAGGGAGGGGAGGAGAAAGAAAACAGCTTCTCAGCATCTTCACCATAAGTATGTGATCTTTGATGCCAGGCAGGAGGGGAGAGAGCTAGAGTGGGTTGTGTGGCCTCTGGGCGAGGGGATAAGTCATTTCCCACCAACGTCCTGCACTTTGGTGATGGAGTTCTTCTCTGACTCCCTCAGCAGCAAATAGCTTTCCAAACACTGCTGGGTATCCTATGGACTGGACCAGTGTTTGTTTCCCATTCCACAGTCTTCATTGTAAATATCTGAAGATGGTTAGTGTGCCAGGAGAGACAAAAGAATCTTTCCTAATCTGTCTCATGTGTCTCTGTTACTCAACCCGTGGCTACCACAATTGTGCTTTGAATATAGGCTCTTCCCATGATCCTATAACTTGGGCTTTTACTGGTCTCTCCCTGCCCACCCTCTGAAATGGACATGGTTTGTTTTCTTTTGTAGTGGGTTTCCCAGGAGGCCCTGTGCCAGGATTTCCTCTTGTAAGCACACACCCCGGCAGAGACCTTCCTTTGATTTGGGCAAATTTTAGGGTGCAGATGCTAATGACTGGCAGTTATCACTAACTTTTAAATGTGTAATTCACTGACAAGATAATAGGTTACAATTACATTACCTTCCCTTAAATTGAAAATGTATGTGTGTTCACCTGTAAATTGTGTGTTCTGTAAAATGTGAATGTTGCATGTGGGGAGGGGGAGAGGGGGGAAGAGTCTTGGGGGGGAGGGGCGAAAAGTGTTTACCGTGTTTCATTTCTCTAAGAAACGCCTTGGACCCCAGAGTCTCGATGTGGGGATTTTAAAGTTTATCTGTAACAGCAGTGTTTTGATGAAATTAATTCATGTTTGGTGGTGCACCTTTTGCTTTCATCTGCAGCTGTTCGTCTTTTCATGTCTTTGTTAGGGCTTCAGTGGAAATGTGGCGGTGACAGGTTGGGAAAAGCTCTAACTTTTCAGTTTTGTTAATTTAGTGGAACTTTCCTCTGTGTACTTTGTATGTGGAAGATAAAAGATAGCTGGCAAATGCTTCACTGCAAGGTCACACTGGAAGATAGATACTCCCCTAGGGCTTTATTTTACATATTTAATAGTTTGTCATCTTCTCAGAACTCTAAAGGAATGTGGACCTATAATTTATTGCTTCACTCTGCTAAAATCTGCAACTTGATAGCAAAATTCTTATTTCCCAGTTGTTAAGTATGTGTGACAGCACTGGTATATTGGATCTGCCTACCCCAAATCATAATGGACTATTTTATAGTTAATCTGAGAATTAAAAACCTATTTTTACATATATAAATAATTTTTATTTTGGAGGAGGGGCTTCAAGAAGTTCATGGAAAGATGGAATTTTCTGCAAGGTTTTTGAAACCTCATATATATATATACATACATGGTTTTGAAGCATATATATGGGTGTATATTTACATACATATTTCATGGATGTAAAGTTTCTTTGGGGGAAGATGAAGGCGTTCTGACATTAGATTGGGGTAATAGCTGCTGAGCTTTTGAATGTACTAAGCAGCACTCAATTGTATTCTGAAAATGGGTAGATTTTATAGTATGTGGATTATATCTCAATAAAGATTTTTAAAAACATGTTCATTCATGTTAGTTTATAACTTGGCAGTGGACTAAGTTTTTAGTGCAGCAGCATAAAGGCATGCATAAGGGAGGTGGGCTAATGACGGGGATAAAGACATGTCAAGAACTTCTGGGAACTTGGGGTAAAATGAAGTCAAATTAACTTATTTTTAAGGGTATAATTAACTTGAGAAGTTTAGAAAATATATTGTACTTATGTAACCACCAGCAGCAGCAGACAGACAGACTAACTCACAGCCATCGAGTCTGGTTCCAAGACGGTAATTGCGTACAGGAGTAGGAAGCTCAGTCTTCGTCCATGGAGCTGCGGGTGGTTTCTCCTATTTCTGATTAGAGATGTGCAGGTAGTGGTGGCTGGGCACTGTCTAGTTCTTTTCCACTCTGGTAGATTAGGCCATGGCTCACATAGTCTTTCAGCTCTGTAGATTATTTTTTCTCCTGTGGAGCAGCTGGTAGGTTTGAACCGCCAGCCTTGTGGAGAACAGTCCAGTACTTACCTGACAGTGCCACCAGGGCTCCTTAGTGTTAGTTTATTTTAAAAAACAGTTTTATTGTCATATAGTTAAAAATCACCCAATCCAATAGTTAAATCATATTAAGAATTGTTGAACAGTCATCACCACAATCAATTGTAGATGTAGATAAGTTCCGGAGACTTTTGCTTCCTTCTGTTTTTATTTTTCTTATACAAATTACAAGGAATGAGATTTCTGAGTTTCATGCTGAAGTATATAGCAATTGTGAATTTACCTTTCTATGAAACTACCTTGCTTTCACAATGTGGCCATACCAGTTTGCCCCTCCACTAGTAATGTGTGGAGTTCTACATCAACCTTTAAAAATGTTCACCAGTGGGGTGAAGGGGGAAACCCATTGCAATGACCAATGTATTATCACCCCCCCCCAGGGGGACAGAAACGTGGGTGAAGGGAGACAGGGGACGGTATAAGACATGAAAATAATTTCTAATTTATCAAGGGTTCACAGGGGTGGGGGAGAGAAAACGAGCTGATACCAAGGACTCAGGTAGAAAGAAAGGGTTTTGAAAGTGATGATGGCTACATATGTACAAATGATATAATTGATGTGTGGATTGTTATAAGAGTTGTAAGAGCCCCCAATAAAATGATTTATTAAGATAAAATTACCTGTATGTGTATGGAAATCTCATTGTGGTTTGAATTAAAAAATTTTAAAATTTACATTTATTTAAGATTTTTTTTAATGAATGTGACATAAGTACTTTGTGCCACTTGTGTTAAAAACACTGGATATTTCCCCCTTCCCCCCTTCTCACTTCAAATTGCTACCACCTTATTTTGTAAACTTTATTTTTCAGGACATTGTTTGATTCTCCACAATCAGCGCAATTATTTTTTTATTAATTGATTGGGGGGGATAATATAGAAGTCTACATGTAGTCTACTTGTTGTCAGTTATATCACTGTGATAATTCTTTGTGATTGTACTGATCAATAAGATGATCCCAGGGATATAAAACCTTATATAAGCCTCAAATTATTTTAACCAGTTTTTCAGAGTATTAAAGGATACCAGCTATATGTAATGTCTTATTTTTCTCCCTTGGTAGAACTGTAGTATGAAAGTTTTTGTATAAAAGACAGATACATTCATTTAGACATTTGATAGTTGGGGTATGTATGATACAGAGAAATACATTCCCTAGTGTACTGTTCAGAATTGGAGTTTCTGTATAATCTGCCTTGGTATATTAAAGACAGGATGGGGCAGACAGTGGTAGAGTATATAATGCTGCTGCAGCATGCTGTACCGTGCACACCCCCCCCCCATCCCTATTTGAGAAATTGCATTTCCTTCCCAAGGAATAGGGAGGGAAATTTGGTAATATATGAGCAACTACATTTGATATCCTAACTATTAACACTTCATTTCCCCGAGGGGAATCTCTTCTTTCAATTTGAAAGTAATTTTTAATTTTTGTGTAATGAGGTGTTCGGGCTTAGAAATTTTAGCTTGAATGTCAATTAAGGGCCTTTGAGAAAGATGAGGAG
The DNA here is from genome assembly GCF_050624435.1 of Tenrec ecaudatus. Classification (NCBI taxonomy): domain Eukaryota; kingdom Metazoa; phylum Chordata; class Mammalia; order Afrosoricida; family Tenrecidae; genus Tenrec; species Tenrec ecaudatus. Next base: position 134,603,182 of record NC_134536.1, on the reverse strand, counting down.
GGTGATGGATACATCAGACTTGGCCACCCTCTAGTGGCTGTCTGGATGGCACTGCGTGGTCTACCCACTGAGGGCTGCCTCACTGATCCTATGGAGTTCTCTGTGGGATTAAAGGGTGAAAAGTCTGGGCTCTTGAGTAATTGTTGTCAGGAGTTATGTAAAATATCAACATTGGTTACTTGGGTGGTACTGGGATTGTAGATAGCATTCTTTTTATAATTGTACTTTTCTGTATTTCGTAAAATTAGAGAAATTTAAGGGAGCTTCAGAAGCAGAGAAAAGCCATGTGCTCGGCATGTTCTACACGCTATCTATAATCCCTAACACTCCTTGTGTACAAGGAGCGTGTCCGGTGCTTCACCACAGTGCCTGCTTTGGGATTTTGCCGAGCACTTGTCCTTCGCTGACATTTCTGTGACACGTGGTTCTTGGCACTGCTTCCCTCAGTCTGCCCCAGCGAATCGTCTTCATCCTTCAGTCATCACCTTTTCCCTGGACTCCTCATTATTGACATGAACCTTCAAATGAAGTTTATTCCATTTAAAAAATAATATATTTGATTTATATTTTCTATTATATATTTCCTATTTTTAATATTTTGATTATACCTCTCACTGTTGTATTTGGGGGGTGTGTGCGTGCACGCGCTGCCTTGTTTTCCAGCTTTGCTGTGCCTCTTATTATAGCTTCTAACCCCAGAACAGCACATCAAAAGCACACACATATTTTCCTCTAAGATCATATATTGAGAGCTTCTGCCTGCCTCAGTTTTCTTTTTTTTTTTCTGCCTCAGTTTTCAAAGTGATGATAGTTTCTTTCTTCATTTTATACAGTTTCTTGGGATTATAATATATTTTCCTAGGAATGATATTTCAAATGGTGTGTTGATGCTCTGCCTCCGAAACATTGCTTCCCAAACTTTGCTCCTCAGTTAGTCTTGGACATTTGAAAATTCTTGGTGCTCAAGCTGCACCCCAGACCAATTAAGTCTAAGTGCTTGGAATGGGAACTAGGCAGTAATATTTTAAAGCTCCTCATATAATTAATGTACAGCAAAGCGTATGAACCGCCATGTAATTTGTTGTTGTTAGGTACTGTCTAGTCTGCCCACTTAAGCGACTCTGTGTTCAGTGGAACGAAACACTGCCCAGTCTTGTTCCATCATCCTAACTGTGGCTATGGCTGAACCTAGGTTGTAGCCACCATGTCAGTCCATCTTACTGAGAGTCTGCCTCTTTTTCACTGACTCTCTACCAAGCACAATGTCCTCTAGGGACAATAGGTGTTAAACTACTTTCACTTAAAGCGTTCCCAAACCAAGTCCCCGGGGTTCTGATGGCTTAAGACCTATAAATACTTAACAGATTTAACTTCCTTTGGGAGGTATTTATTAAGAGATGTTCAGTTTACTCTCAAATGATTCAAAAGATCATAATGAAGAAATTGAAGGAAAGAGGAAGAGAAAGAAGGGTAAAATACATGGGGCAGAATGTGAACAATTGCTGAGTGTTGTAAAATATACAGGATAATTCCTTGTGTTAAGCCTTTTCTGTAAGTTAGAAATTATATAATAATTGAAAGTTAATACAAAGGATTTATTAACCTAATTGCTCATTGGTAAAATGCTTAATTAAAGTTGTGTATTTTTACAAACATTGAAGTGGATAAACAGAGTGCAACTAGATTCCCCCTTCCCTTGGGCTTGTCATCTCCTGCAATACTTTTGCCATGTGTCTGAAATTCTCTTCCTTCTGAGGTCCTAGTTCCCAAAGGCAGAAAACCTCCTTCCCTCCCTCCCTCCCTCCCTCCCTCCCTCCCTCCCTCCCTTCCTTCCTTCCTTCCTTCCTTCCTTCCTTCCTTCCTTCCTTCCTTCCTTCCTTCTTCCCTCCCTCCCTTTTTAAATTTTTGATACAAAGAAGATGGTATATAGTTAAATATCATTCCACTTGTCTTCTGTCCCTACCTTCTTCCTGTCTCTCTCTTCCCCCTGCTGCAAGCACAAAATATTTTCTGTAAGGTGCTTAAAGGTAATTATTGAAGGTAATAATTTATAAGTATAATTCTGTAAATTCAGAAAAGAATTATAGGTGTACTTGCAAGTTCTGTTCCAGACTACCTCAATAAAATGAATACCACAGAGTATACATGACTTTTTGGCTTCCTGGTACATTTAAAAGTAGGCTTATACTGTATTGTACTCTGAAAAAGGAACCCTGGTGGTATAGTTCATTATGCTTTGGGCTTCTAACCTCAAAGTCAGCAGTTCAAAACCACCAGCCGCTCCTTGGGAGAAAGATGAAGTTTTCTACTCACATGAAGAGTTAGAGTTTCAGAAACACACAGCAGCAGCTGTACGCTGTCCTATAGGGTCACTTTGAGTCAGAATTTAGCTCAATGGCTGTGAGTTTGGTTTGGTACTCTGTTACCTGTACATTATGAAAAGTTTGAAATATTGTAAGAATTACCAAAATATGACAGACATGAAATTGAGTATATACTGTTAAAAAACCAGTACTAATAGACGTGGCTGGATGTTGGGTTGCCACAAACCTCCAATCAAAGGAGGGAGGCCTGTGTTGAAGTTGTATAAGCACACAGCAATTTGCTGAGCTGGGAGGGTTTCTTTGCTTCCTTCCTTCCTTCCTTCCTTCCTTCCTTCCTTCCTTCCTTCCTTCCTTCCTTCCTTCCTTCCTTCCTTCCTTCCTTCCTTCCTTCCCTTATATTATTTTCTCATTAAAGAGTAAAACTGCATTTTAAAATGCATGGTTAGTTGGGAGAGGTAGTATAGAGATAATTTAACCTCCTGTCTTTTATCAGAACAATGACTAAACCAAGATGAAAACTCATACATAATAGAAGGCCTATGAGCTAGGGAAGTCTATATTTCACTGTTTCTTTTATTATCTAGAATTCAATACTGAATACTTAACACTAGGAAATGGCCCTTAAGGCTTATTCAGCTAACTGTGTGGTGGTAGTCTTTCTTTTTCGTTTTTCTTTCTATTTTTAAATTTTACTCATTTTGGTGATAAACTAGTTAGCAGGTAATGTACACTTTTCTTTGAACTCATTTCTAGATGACATTTACATTTAGTATGTAAGATGATTTTCATGTTACATGAATGGGGGCAGCCTGGATGTGTAGAGACATGCAATTTCATTTCTGAGAGAAATGATAGCTTCAAGTGAAAAGACATTATTTCCTAAACTGTGGTTTCTTTTTAAGCGTTTGGCCGGTAATTATTAAAACATGTTCAATTTCATTACTAATTAGGGAAATGCAAATTAGAGAGAATTTCACATCTTTTAAAATGTCTGGTAATACCATGTGTTTTTGCAAGGAGTTCTTGGTGAAAGTGTGAATTAAATATCACTTTCATGAACAATTTGGAAATATTTGGTAACAATAGCATTCCCTTTGGCCTGACAGTTCTTTTGGGTCCACACCCTGGACTTCAACACATTCACAGAAAAGTTCCATTATCTTTTAATTCCAGTAGTTCATGAATCTTGAAACTCCTTCTGATAATGTTTATGCAAAGGAGACAGGTACACGAATATTCACGACGATCATGTTTATTTGAGGGGCAATTCAGAAGCATGAGAATAGCTTGATGGTCTCTCCCTGCTGCTGTGTGCCCCATATTTGAATGCTGCAGCCTGAATTACAGTTTAGAAGCATGGCTGGGTGGAAAGGTAAATTTCTGAATGACATACACATGGAGCTTCAAAAAGTTTGTGGCAAAATGGGATTCAAAGATCCCGGAATTTTCCCATGGACTTTTGAAACTACCGCATGTATATGACGCCAGAATATAACATTTGGAAATGACAAAATCATCCCATTTAGTTTTATTGATGATGACTTACAGTAATAGTACAAAAACATGAATGCAAATCCAGAGCCAGATTTAGGTTAGTGGTGACCTCTGGAAAAGGAAGATGGGAATCGTTTTGAGGAGAAGTACCCGAGACCTTCTGCTTGGCCTGTCATGTATTACTTTTTATAAACTCTGATGCAAATATAGTGCTTCTTTAAGCTGAAACAAAGCTGGCTAGTAGATTCCGTTCTTCATGGTTTATTTGCTGTAACTTTACGTGTATTTATAAATAAACTAGCTATATCCAGGAGAGTGGGTCTGTAAGGTTTTACAAATTAAGTGGTCAGTAGTAATGGACCAACAACCCGTTTCTCTCATGTGACCTGAGACCAAAGGTAATGGCTATGAGTGCAGGCGTTGTGTTGAAAATCCCAGGAGATGCACTTACTAGCTGCCTGACTTAGGGGGTTAGTTGCTTGTCTGTGAATTGGCATTCAAACTTAGCCTCGTGTGGGGTTGGGCTGTGAGATTTAAAATAGAAAACAAAGAAAAAAATTATGCCTCAGATAGTAAGCTCTTTGCTTGAAATAGTCAACTTAATCATTGCTAGTGTCAAGGAGCCATCCTCAGAAGAGCCCCAGGGTGATTTGAGGACCATCTGTTGCTTAGACAGTATTGCTTGCTTTTGGTGTGTCTGGCTTAATGAAAAATTTCTAAAACCCAGAATCTGTGCCACAACCAAGAGTATATGTTAGAGTTGTGATTCAGTGCCAAGTTCCACCTACAAACTGAATTATGAAAGCACACTGAGGATTAACTTTGTTATTGGGCTTTCCTCTTAGGTAACCTTGCTTGTTAAAAGGAAAATGCTCCTTAAAAAACAGGCCAGTTAGTTGTAATTTTTAACCACTAAAATATATCTTTAATGGATTTGTCCAGTGAAAATTATAAATAAGAACAAGCATAGGGGTATAAAGACTGCTAGACATCTGTAGGTGCAAACGAAATGGTGTTTGGTGGACTAACACAACTACAACAATAACAAACCTAGGGAAGGACATCGTGTGTGTATCCACGTGTCTTGAGCATGCCTTCAATCACCTGGCATTGCTTGCCTTCTAGTCAAGTTCACCAAATTGGGAGGTAAGGGGTTGGATGGATGGGAAGGGTACTATGATGTTTGGGAAGATCTCATTTTTAAAACCCCCCCAGTTAAACAAAGATAGGCATCTTAGGGTTGCAGGTGCCCACAGTGGAAGGGAGTGAGGAAATGATCTTTTGAGCCCAGACATGAGGGCACTTGGAGGACGAGAAGCATTGGGGAAACCCAGGAGGGTGGGTTGGCAGAGTAATAAGAGGATCCAGGTCTGGCTGGGGACTACTTGGCATTCAGTTGGATGCACCACTTTCTCACCCCACAATGACTTCCACTGGTATTTGAAGCAGTTATTAGTGTGCCCAGTGAGCCATGCATTTCTGAGGTAGCTCAGTGTTTTTAAAATAAGGTCTGAAAGCTTGATCTGCTTAGTTCCACTAAACCACTGTTCATATTTTTCCTGAAGACACTTTAGCAGAGCCTTTTTATTTTGTGAATACTAAAACTGCCAAGTAAATGATGCTCTCAAAGTGAATGTACATTTCAGAATTTCTACATTTGCTACGTTGAAAAGTTGAGGGGAGCAGACATGGTATTTATTTTGCATCTCAATAAAGAGGGGGGCTGCCTCTAGGGGAAAGCTAGCCGTGTATTCCTAGGTGTGTGCTTCTTTCGGGAGCCCACTGCCTAGTCTACCTTCCCAGCCAAAGATACGGACCCATTTGTTTTTGTCCCATCTGCGGTGCTTGCTTTTCATGGAGCTAGATTTAGCTATGTGTATTTTCTCAAACTACGGTTAGAAAATTATAGGTTTTGGGTTTTGTACCCCTTCAGTCTCTTTCCTATCTAGAAGGCTACACAGATAATTATTCCCTCCCCCCACTCTCTTACAGACTTTAAGAGTCACCTCTGTTTCGTAGTCATCAGTGGACAAAAGCTCAGGGATGACAGATTCCCAAACCAGTTATCTTAATCTAATAGGAATGTAGCATGCGTATCTAGGACTTTCAAATTTAGATAGTCAGCTGCCCTTCAGATTCCTCCTGATGGCTGTGTACAGCAGAATCAAAGACAGACAGATTTCCCTTGTTGTGCCCGAACAAGTGAGTTGGGCCACACTGTTGTGAACAATAAGGTTTGCATTGACTAATGTTGGAGCTTGATTCACAGGCTGTCTTTTGGGCCTGTCTTGGTCTGGAAGCGCTGTTGAAATCTCTCCACCGTGGATGGACCCTGCTGGTGTAAATACCAGCGTTACAGCAACATATAAGTCACCTGAACACAACGACGACAAACCAGCCTAACAGCCTGTGACGTGGTTGTTTTTTATAAAAGAGATTCATTAACACTGTATATTCTTCTCATATGAATAAATGGGGGGGGGGGTGAGTTTGCAGTTTGAAGTGAACCACAAAGAACCTTAATAGATTACTGCATTTTCATATATAAAGTGTCCATAAACGCAGCATGCTTGATGTTCACCGTACACTAACACATGAGATTACATGGTTTTCTATGTATAAATACACAAACTGCTTACATTAAAATTTAGTACATAAATGATAATTAGTCTCATTGATCTTTTTTTACTATCATTTCAAAGCATATCACTCTAAGCTTTTAAATGTAAAAAATGTATTTGTTAAGTACTACATATCTTTATTTTAAAATTTAAAGGTACAAGAGAATTGTGAAAAGTAAATCTACCTCCTGTTCCTCTTCACCTCAATCCACAAAATCTCCCTCTCTGTGGTTTTCATGTTTGCACATTCTTTGTACCTTGTCCTTTCAACTCAATATGTTGTGGAGGTCATTTCATATCAGTACAAATAGAATTGATGTGTTTTTTAATAGCTGCATAGTTTTACATCATACTACATTTTAACCATTTCCCCTATTGTTGAATATTTAGAGTTCACCCTCCTTGCCCTACAAAAACAGTTTTGCATTTATTATCTACATACACTGGGCACACTGCACATCCTTGACTGCATATCTATTTCTGTGATGAACTTCCGGGTAGAATTGATAGATCAAAAAGGTAGGTAAGCGCTTCACAGTGAGATTACCAAATTCTTCTCTAGACCAGAGGGGGTCACCATTTATACGTCAACCGTCTGTTTGAGAGTATTGGTTAGTCCGTCTTTTTGAAAACAGAAACAAACTTCTTGATCTTTGTCAAACTTTAAAACGATACTTCATTGTGCTTTGATTCTGTATTTTTTGGGTTGAAACATCTTTTCCTACACTTGCGTAGTTTAGATTTCTTATTCTTTGAATAGTTCATATCCTTTGCCACAATGAACCCTGGTGGCAGAGTGTTTAGGTATTCAGTTGCTAACTAAGGGCTAGAGGTTCAAAGCCCCCAGCACCTCCAAGTGGGAAAGCCTGTTTCGGTCAAGACTTGGAGCCTTGGAGTCTTGGAGCCACAGGGAGCCACTCTGCTCTGTCACACAGGCAGGACTGCTCTGAGCCAGAATCCACCCAATAGCAACATGTTTTGGTTCTCTGCCCAGTTCTCTACTAGACTTTGAGCCTTTTCTTTTTTTCTTTGTGGAAACCCTCTTGTGTTTACATAGGCTTAGCTATGTTGATAAAAGACATTTCAAAAACGAATATTGAAACACCTCTTTTTCCTCCAGTTTTCTCATAATGGTAGAAAATTGTGTTTTAATTCTAGGATGACATGTGCAATGGAGACTGTATACATCTGTAGAGGTTAACGATGAATTCATAGCTCTGCCACTGGGTGAGATGGGCTAAGTCTCTGTGTCCTCTTAAATAAGATGAAAATGGCAGTACCTACTCCAGGTTACTTAGGAGAATTTAGATCACTTACCTTATATACTCCTGTATAAGCTGAGTTTTACAGCATGTTTTTTTTAAATCATTTTTAGGGGCTCATAAAACTCTTTTCACAATCCATATATACATCAGTTGTGTCTAGCACATTCGTACATATGTTGCCATCATCATTCTCAAAACACCTGCTTTCTACTTGAGCCCTTGGTATCAGCGCCTCATTTTCCCCCTCCCTTTCCACTCTTCCCTCCTCCTGAACCCTTGATAATTGATAAATAATTATTATTTTATCATATCTTACACCCTCCGACGTCTCCCTCACCCAGTTCTCCTCTATCCGTCCTCCAGGGAGGAGGTTATATGTAAACCTTGTCATCTGTTCCCCATCTTTCTCTCACCCTCCCTCCACCCTCCCGATATCTCCACTCTCACCACTGATCCTGAGGGGTTTATCTGTCCTGGATTCCCTGTATTTCTAGTTCCTATCTGTGCCAGTGTACATCCTCCGGTCCACCTGGATATGTAAGGTAGAATTCGGTCATGATAGTGGGGCAGGGAGGAAGCATTTAAGAACTAGAGGAAAATTGTATGTTTCATCATTGCTACACTGCACTCTGACTGGCTCATCACCACCCCATAGCCCTTCTTCAAGGGGGTGTCCAATTTCCCCCCAGATGGGCCCTGGGTCCCCACTCTAAACTCCCCCTCATTCACAATGCTATGATTTTGGGGGTTTTTTGGTCTTTGATACCTGATCCCTTCGATGCCTTGTCATCTCACAGGCTGGTGTGCATTTTCCATGTGTGCTTTGTTTTTTCTGTTAAATGGTCCCTTGTTCATTTTCCAGCCTATGGGACCCCAGATTCTATATATTTTGACAACTGGGCACCATCAGGCAGGTTTCTTCACCGCATCTGCCTATGTACCTGCTTTGTCTTCAGCGTTCTTGTCAGGGTAGGCTGGTGTCCTTCTTCCTTGTGACCTTTGTTGTTTTTTAGCTAGATGACCTCCTGATTGTCTTTAAGACCCCAGATGCTATATCATTTGATAGCCGGGCACCATCAGCTTTCTTCACAACTTTTGCTTATGTACCCACTTTGTCCTTAGCGATTGAGTTGGGACAGGCCGGTGTGCTTCTTTTTCAGCACGTTTTTAATGCCGTTTTTGTGATAAAATTAGGTGCCTCCGCTGATACTCAGTCTGGCTTATCCTCGAGTATATAGGTACATATTAGACTGCTGGATCAGGGCTTCACATTTTGTAGGCACACAGATGCTCATTCTCCTCCTCCCTATGTCTGACCTGAGTCTCACTGTGATGGGAAGGAAAAATTTGAGAAGATGGAATCAGTGGATGATGATAACAGGCTCCAGATTTTCACATCACGCTCTGTGGTACAGTGACACTGTGGTGTTACCCACGTTTCTGACATAGTCTATCCATTGCAACATTATAATTAAATAATAGCCATTGCTGCCCAAAGAAAAGGCAACCTCTGGCATGAAGCAAGAAAGTCAAACAGTGGCATGTGGGAAAATTTTTTCCCTTTACATTCTTCTCCCTTAAAAAGACATTTAGGAAACACATCTTCTTATTTCGCCCCCTTTCCCATTCCCGAGTCCGATATTGTCCAGATTGCTGTGGGTCTTCTCACCAAATGAGTTTTGTATCACTAAGTTAATTTTCTGCCAGAATCACTTCAGGCTGATGACCGAGGTGTTTGTGTATCCATTAAGCGCACTGCCAGGATACGTCCACTACTTTCCACCTCTCCCATTAAACAGCTGTCAGCAGGTGTACAGAGCCACTCTCTGGCAGAGCATTAATTGTTGGGAGTCACTGGATGCAAGGTAAAGAGCTGCATCGGCCCAGCTTCTTCTTTCTCACAGAGGCCTATGTGAATCCTGCCATACATGAATCCCACCATCCATTGGGTCATATTGTTTAGTGTTTTAAATTTGTGTGAATAGAAATGATGGGAAGATGGGGGATTTTGCTTCTTGGCTAACCTTTTCCTGTCATTCTGCAACCTCCACTAATAAAATTTCACAATTTTGAACGAGCACACATTGGAGTAGTCTGTGGTAAGAAGCTCTCATTAGAGTTGCATATAGCGCCCTGCTGAGCTTTACAATTGGTTTTGAAATGAAAATCTGTTAGATTAGAGCAAGCATTACCCTAGCTGCAGTGATAAGTCATGTGGAGATTCATGATTTGTCTCTGAAAGCCAGTGAGCTTGGCCCAGGACTGTGGCCTTTTTTAGGCGGTGGCCATGTGAGAGAGGTCCAGGTAGTGGTGAAGAAAGAAGGAACACGCAGTTCTTAACTCTGTGTTTCTCTACTTTATTTGAACTAGTGATTCCCTTGTGCTTTTGCCCTTGATAAATCAAGTACATCTAAACTTTCAATTATACCCACATCGACTAAGATTCTTTGGTGAGTAAGGGAAGCTAACGCAGAACATGGAAAGAGAGGAAGTGTTGGGGGAAAACACCTTCTGTGTGCCCTATTAACCCTGGTGGTATAAACGGTTAACATGCTTGGCAACTAACCAAAGGTTACAGGTTGAAGTCAATCCAGAGGCTTGTTGGAAGAATGGCCTGTGGCTTTCATGGGAAAATCTACCATTGAAAACTCTACTGAGCATACTTCACTCTGACACTGACTGGGTTGTCGTAAGTCGGAGCTGACTTGTTAGCAATATTAAAAGGTTTTCACGTCTTTCTCCTGGTTGTTGTATGTGTTTTCTTACCTTGATCTAAAAGTGACTGCATTAAAAAATCTATGGTGATAAAAGCAATAGGACTGAATCCCACTCACTGCACGTGTCAATTAAGATAAGACTGAGGGGCCGATTATAACCGCAGATTCCCTGACTCAACAGGGCTTTCCAAGGCCGGCCCTGCTGTCCCCATTCAACCACAAGATGTGCAGTGTGAAGCAGGTTGAAGTGCCCTGGTGGGAAAAGGCCACGTTAGATGAGTATTTAAGAAACCACTGCTACGTCAGCATACAAATTTATATTCTAGCAGACTTAGAATGCTATCAGCACCATCCTGATTGTGTGATTTGGAAATCAAGCAAGTATCAGAAGTGAAGTTGGGGCCTTTGGGTGGGGAGGGTGGTGGTGAGGATTTGCTTGACGCTTTTGAATTGGATAATGCCTATAAGCCTTGTTGTTCAAGTGTGGTTGCATTTTCATCTCCTGGGCACTTGCTAGAAACGTAGACTCTGAGGAGGGACCCCTGCATTTTAACTAGATCCCCAGGTTATTGGAATGCACGGTTTGAGAAAATCTGTCTACTTTTCTAAAACTATCTACTATATTTATCCCTCTGTCCAAGGTAGTTAAGAAGGGTTTTAAAAATAAGGAAAAAAGCCTTTTTTCAATGTTCCCCAGCAGGAAGCCTGATGATGATTTTAATGCCATCGTAATGCCCCCTTTTGGGTACTATTTCTGCATCTTCCTGGAGACGCTATTTATAAATGCAGTTATTTCTACCTAATCTCTGAAACAGGAATAAGTCATCTCTTTGCTTTGCAGTTCTTGTGATAACAACGGCTACCATTTATTAAGAATTTCCTGTGTTCCAGGCACCATATTACATTTATAAATCTAAAATTCTCTGATTTAACCCCTTTCCTACGTTTCCTTTTTCTTTTTTTATGAAAAAATTAGTCCAAAGAATTTTAATGTGATTTATTCAGGCCACAGAGCTCCTAAGTTTTAATGCAGACTGGGCTCAAACTTGATTCTGTTTGAATGTGAAGCCTTTAGCCAGCATGCTGCCTTGTCCTTCTGTTATTTGGTCAAAATATATCTAAGAGCAGGCAGTAAAATGTATAATTTTTACTACATTGTAAAATGTGACTTCAGGATAGGATGTGGGCACCAAGGTTTTAGAGTAGCCCTGCCAGTAACTGTCATTATGAGTCCAGTCTTTGATGTTGGTTGGTCAAGTATGTTGGTGGGGGCACCTTAGTGATCTCGTGCTGTGATCATAGAAATACCACAAAGGATGACTTACTGAGCAAACAGAAATGTAATTGCTTACAGTAAAGGAGGCTAGAAGTCTGAAATCTGGGTTCTAGCTTTGGGGGAAGACTTTCTGTTCCCTCTGTCTCTTCTGAAATTCTGCTCCAGTGCTATCTTCATGCAGTTTGGCATCTCTCTTTCCCAGTCCCTGCCCCTCACTTGCTTGTTTAATCTCTCACATAGCTCAGAACGATGCACCCTGCACTAATCTTGCCTCACCGATATCCCCCAAATGGGAATAAAATCACAGCCATAGAGGTTGGGAATTACAGCACATCTTTTTGGAGGACACAATTCAGTCCATAAAAGGAACTTCACTTTAAAGACAAAGAACTCATGTATCTATCCTTTGCAAAAACAGAAATTCAAAGTTGCTACTAAGACAGTACTGTTGTTTGTGACTCTCTCAACTTGTAAGTTACTGAGTATGAGAACGTGATTCTTTGTACCTTTCAGTGTGGTCTTATAAATCTATTCTCCTAGAAAAGGGGCTTTGCAAGGCAAGTTGGTGAGACCCTCCATTCTGGCAAGATCAACCCAAACTTTGATAATTCTGTTGTTTGTAAAACCTCTCTGGGGAAGGAACAGCATATTACAAGCGTGTGTGGAGTGTGTTTTCTGGTAGACATTTTTCTTTTCATTGAGCGTAAGTTGATTGTGGTGTTGGTAACAAGATATTTTAATAGCAACAAGGTTTTTTGTTTCGTAAAATTTAATGAGAGCTTTACCATGAAAATGTGTTTCCTATAATCTGCTGCTGTGATACAGGCAAGGAGGAAGAATTTCCTTTTGGCAAGAGAAAAATACTCAAATATAAGAGCAGTTTCATACACCTGCAAGAAAAATTGTCCTTCATTGCTTGTGTGGGGAAAAAAAGTGCTTTTAAGAAGGTTTCAAATGATTTAAGTGGTATTTCTACTTGCTTGCCCAGTTTGGTGTCTTGGTCACTGTTTTAAACTATTCCTTTATTAGAGGTGGGGGAGAGGGTGGTGGTGTGCAGGGAAAGCTAGTTGAAAAACCAAAATAAAAGATTATAATATCAGCCAGTTGTAGAGATCATTACTTACATTCAATATTTATATTATTAAAAACAAACAAAATAACATTTTTTCACTGCTGTGTATGTGTTGAAGAATGAAAAACAAACTCATATGTTTATACCAGCATTATTCACAGTTGCTGAAAGAAAGATAATAGCCCACATGTCCATCAGCAGCTAGTGGATGAACTGCTTGCGGGATAAATGCAATGGAATATTATGTGCGCATTAAGATGGCTACAAAGTCAGAGGTACCACCCCTAGGTTGCATAATATGCTAGAATGACTTACAAAACTCAGGAAAGTGTGCTGTATGAACAAGTACTGTTTTATTACAACAATGGATACCAATCAAAATCAGGCAGTGGGAGAGACAAGCACATGGGTCTGTTGGGATGCAAATGCCTAGCTCCAGTTGTCCTCTCTCTGTGGAGTCAGGCTGTGTCACAGTCCCAGCACGCACAGTGTTGCCAACTGGGTGGTTTGGGTGTCCTGAGGGCTTTTAGGGTGCTGGTAGTGGTGCTGTCATCATGGTCATGAAACAGGCATGGTTTGATTGAATCATTGACCATCTCCTAAAATTCACATATCTTCCCCAGAAGTTAAGGCAATATCATAAATATCATGACTCAAAGCTCATGATATGGTTGGCCTTTCTAAGCCATCCAGCCCCATCCTGCATCACTTTGGTATAATTCACTGCCAGATGTAGTTTGAGGGACCCGGTGGTCAAAGCGAAAATCCCAAGAGTTTAGGACCGTGCATATAACTGCATTTTCCTCAGGTTCTAGGAGCTGGTAGCAAAGATCAGTCAAATTCTTTATACTATGGGTTTACGGTATAAGCTCCCAAACTTATTTGGCCCTTTTTAGGAGTGGGTGGGGGGTTACTTAGTGATCCCATCTGGCAATTTAAAAACTTGTGTAGTATAGCCCATAATACAGGACAAAGTGCAAGTATTTGCTCTGGCACCCCCTCCCATTGGTACAGCCCCACCCCAGGGGACAATATTACCCACTTTGGGAAACGCTGGAGAGGTTCTCACTTAGTAATTAGAGGCAAAGTTGAACCAAATTTCTTTATTAGACAGGTACAAGATTTCTTTGTGGAGTGATGAAAATGTGCTAGAATTGATTATGGTGATAGTGTCAATTCTATGAATGTACACACTCAAGACCATGAAATTTTACACCTTAAATGGATAAACATTATAGTTTAAGTTATATATCAATAAAGCTACCCTCCAAATCCTTGGAAATTTAAATAGTAAATTATTGACATTCTTAAAAAATTTATTAAACAGTTATTCAAGGAAACCTCCTACTGTCTATTTAACCCAAATATTTGATCATTTTATATGTGACATTGTTTTAATAATATATTTAAATGAATCCTGAGATGACTCTTACAGCACCATGATTTAGGGACCTTGGCAACCCACAGAAATTATGAGGAAAATGCTCAGTAACCATATAAAGCTTCTTGCCCAGCCTTGAAATTCTGCATTACATGACGAATTCTCTCGGCATTCATTATTTTAGGATTTTGGTTCACATGAATGTAAAATGCTTTAAAAATCTTACAGTGGACATGAATGCTGGATATGATGGCTCTTGATGTTTTAATAAAATAACACACACAAACAACCATGCATCTTCCTCAACGGGAACTCTGGGTGGTATGAATGTAACCTTAGTACCTCATGCCTGTTAGCTAAGTAGCTCTCTGTACAGGTGACATTCAAATGTTCAAGTTTTATATTTTATTAAATTGCTATTTATTAAGTTGCTATTGATTCTAACTCATTTCAACCTCCTGGGTTGCAAGGTAGAACTGTGCTCCATGAACTTACAAGTGACTGTGATGATTTGGAAGTAGGTGGCCAGGCCTTTCTTCCACAGTGGCTCCCAGGTATGTCCAACATTAGCTTAGTAAGGAGTCAAGAACTTCACCACTGCATGATTCAAGCACTGCGCCTATTCATTGATTGTTGCCAAACTCATATTGCAATTCTTGGCAAGAAATGAATTTATTTTTTAAACAAAGTAAAATTCTGTTTCCATTTCATACTTTCCTTAGCCATTTGTTGGAAAGAAGAGGCCAGGCTTGGACATGACCTTGTGATTGGTAATGAACAATTAGCTCAAGTAAAAGGGTCTTGGGATGTGGATGCAAACATCTGTTACAGCTTTGAATTAGGGGAGAGTTAGAAGAGTAGTGTAAGAGCCCTGGTGGTAGGTTGCCAAACTCAAAGCCAGCAGTTCAAATCCACCCAGACACTTCATAGGAGTGCCATGAGACATCTGCTCCTGCAATGATTTACAACCTGGGAAACCCACTGGGGAAGTTCTACTCTGTCCTATAATGGGTCACCATGACTCAGTAGTAGTTTGGTTTTTAAATTATTTTTTTAGGAGAGTACCTTTTAGTCGTTTTTTTCCTATGTTGTACTTCCTGCTTTTAAAATATTTCTCCTAAGTAGAAATTCAGCAAACAGCAAATCTTTTAAACATTTCATTATTGACGGGTAGTCTGCCCTCATTCAGTTTTTGTTCAGAAATTATGCTGAATTTTCATGGAATCTTGGTTCCTTTCAAAAGAGCCAAGGAGCTTTGAATAGTATATAGAGACACCTTTTTTTCAAGGTTAACTTTTCCTTTTGTAAGTATATTTTAGGCACTGGCTTGCCCTTTCAAAGGGCACCTTTTTTTAATAGAACATTTTTAATAGGATATATTGTTTAGCTGTTTTGGAATTAAGTCTATAAAATATTAATGAATGTACTATGGCTTGAAAAACCCTGCGGGGTGTGTGTGTAACTCATCTAGCTTTCAGTAGCTCAGAGAGAGTAGCAAGGAATCAAAGCAAAATGTGAAGAAAAACTGTTCACGACTCGCTGCCTTGGTGGGTATGAAATATTAATATTTGTACAAAAGGCTGATGCTCTCAGCAGAGGCTTTGAAACCAATCTGGCCATCTTGGGAGGGCGGGAAGCCTGGTATGATGACGGGGAAGACTGACTCAGCAGAACAGCTCCCGGAGCCCTGAGCCTCAGGCTCAGCCTCAGCCTGTGGTAGCAGCTGAGCAGATCACATGTACTCAGTCGCCTGCGCTCCTGCAGCCAGTGCCTTTCCCTGCTGTGGGTGGAGTCTTTCTTTTGTTTTCTCTGCAATCCTCCTAAACTCTTGTTAATGCGAAGACTCTAATTTATCCAAGACAGTGCTTAAAGGTGGTTAGTCACCAGGCATGGTGTGCACCTTCTCGCTGTAACTCTGTTCTGGAAAGCACCTTTGGAATTTATCTTTCCTTCCTTCCTTCACAGAGGTGATAGGTAAGTCTCTCTTAAGCCAGTGTCACAGAAATACCATCAAGCCATGTGACACACCCGCTCTTTGGTACCTCATATTGAAATTTTGACTTCAGTTCACACATGATGCATGTGAATTAGAGAATATAGGTAACTAGCCTCCTTTATAATAAAATTTTGGGGTAGAGTTTGTAGGGCTGACATAGCTGTATAGAGATAGTATTAAGAGTGTTTGAGGTAAACATGCCAGATTTCCCTCCGTTACAATTAAACCACAGCAACCTTCTGTCCTCTCTCACATTTGAAAGCACACTAGCCCGTGTTTCATGCATGTCTCTTTACTGTTACTCAAGACGTCCTTGTTCCAAGTTAATTTCCTCAGGCATCTACTCCAGTCAGAAGGTGTTGTCCCTTTGCAATCGACACTTGTCCTACCTAAAGGACCATGGTAGTAAAGTTATTGACTGACCTCTCCTTCACAGTAGCAACAAAATGAGGCCAGAGTTCATGCGCCAGGGGTTAAATTCCAGTGTTTCACCTTGACTTAAACCGGTGCTGTGATCTTGGCTGGCTTTCTGGTTCCTCACATACAGAATCCATACGTTCCTTAGAGAATTCCACTGATAAGAGTATAACTGGGTAAATTGTTACTGTTTTTCAGTGTTGCTCGCCAACTCCACACTTTTAAAATAAAGCCAATTAGCAACGTTGGTTACTGTCTTTACGTTGTATTGTGTCACGTTCTTTGCTATCTCAACCCACATTGGTTCACCTGCAGGAGCTTAGACTCATTGTCTCCTAAACTTGTCATGTGTGCTTTAGAGTAAACGTCAGTTTGATAATCCCATACAGACAGTTCTTTTAAAGATCATTCTTTTCAGGACAAGATTCTTTACTGGCCGGGCTATGCTGCTCTTTAGTTTGAAGATCAAGTCAAGGGATGCTTAGTTCAAGATTTCATTATGATCTTAGAGCAATAGGCTTCCGGGGTCCTCCAGCAGTATTCACTTGACTATAATACCATTAAAAAACATCAGCTCTTCTGGGTGTAATTAGGTGTCATCTCTCAGGCATTACACAATTAAAGACTTGTGTATATTACATAAATTCCTACATATTTATTGAAAAATTAAAAGACATAAAAGAGCACACACACACACACCCTCTGTATAGGTAAATGGACAAGAATTTTGGGTACTTTACTAAAGAAAAAAACCTAGCTATTTCGTAAACATGAAGAAGTGCATTAAGTTTTAGTAGTCGTAAAGGCAAAGAAAAAATGGGTCACTGGGGAGGGAGAATGTAGAGCAACAGAGAGCCTTGAGCATTACTGATGGGCTCCTAATGGTGGTCGTACATTACTTATTGCTGTACTTATTGTTTCTGCTTTTGAAATCAGCCGCTTATCTATGAAAGCAAATACAAAAGAGAAAAACATCAAGCTTGTATTTACCTTAAATTCTACAATCAGCATGCTTCATTTCAGTGGGTATGCTCAAGTTTATGTGTGGTAGAAAAATTCCCCTCTGCGGCACAGAACTTCCATGAACATTTTTTGTCATGTAGATTATCTCCCTCTCGCCTTTAGCACTTTAAATATGTCACCCCATTTTCTTCTTATTTTCATTGTTTGCGATAAGTCTGCTGTAATTTGTATGTTACTTAGCCATGCACTATTTCCCCTCTGTTACTACGTTTTTGTCTTAGGTTTCAGGACTTGGAATGATACACCTAAAGAGTGTGGTGCTTGAGCACATGCGTGCATGTGTGTATTGTTTATTTTGCTTTATGTTCTCTGAACTGCGTATAATTAGGATTTGGTACCTGTCAGTAATTTTGGAAAAAATTCAGCCATGATTTCTTCAGAGTTTTTTTTCCTGGTTCCATTCTTTTCTTTATTTATTTTAAATAGTTTTATTGGCATATACTTCACATCATACAATTGAATCATTCAGTCATTCTCTATTTTTTCTGTTATTATAACTGCATACATGTAAGCCTGTTTGAATTTTGTCTCACTATCCTTCTCTGTTTTTCATTTCCCCTTCTTTTTTCTCATTGTGATTTAATTTGGGTAATTTTTATAGATTTATCATCAAGGCATATTAAAATCCTTAGAAATCCATGTCATTGCTAGTCAGACGAAAACTGACTCTGAGGATTGGTGGACAGCCATAGAAAAACTGATGGGCCAAAGAGAACACCACATTTCAACCAGAGAAATAATAAAGGCAACAACCGATGGACAGAAACAAATGAAATCCAGTAGAATGGCATCTTTGAAATTGGCACAAAAATATAGTTGCTTTAATTGAAACAGGGACAATAGCCTTCAGTAGGAAAGATGAGAAAGCGTTTTCAGACAACAGAACTAAGGGGGTCTGCATTAAAAATAAATGCTTTTTAAAGACTTCAAACCGAAGGAAAAAGTAAAAGGGATAAAGAATGTGATAAAATTGTGGCTTAATTTAAATATTGAATGTAAACACTAATAATTCCAGTGTCCTCTGGAATTTGAAAGGTAGAATCAAATGCTGCTGGGCATGCTCCATGATCTTGGAGGAATGATGGGAGGGAAGTCCATAAACAACAGGAATAGATTATTGAGAGGAGGCTCAAACCACATTAATCCGGAAGAGAAAACACTGAGCGTCCGCCTTTTTCTACATAGGTATTGTAATGTGACAGTCTGGATTAATTTTAAAAAGATAATTTGACAAATATCAATACCTTTATTTTAAAAAACCCCGAAGCACTAGCATTAAGGACAACCGGGAGAAGTTCCTTACCTAGTAACTCTGGAGAGCAATGACCAAGTAAAATCCAAAGGAGTCCCTGAACTTTGTGGAGCCTACGTACTTAGAAAGTTGGAGCCACATCCTATTTCACCTACTTACTGCTTAGCAAATGTTTTTGTGTAAAGTAAGCATAAGGAGCCCTGCCCTGGTGGTGTGGTGGGTCCAAGTCGGCCTGCTACTCACAGGGTCTGCAGTTTGAAATCAAGAGAAAGATGAGGCATTCTACGTGCGTAAAGAATCACTGTCTTGGAAACCCACAGGGCCAATTCTACCCTGCCCTGTAGGACCCCCATGAGTTACAGTTGACTCGATGGCAGTAAGAGTCAGCATAAGGGATATACACCCTGAACTGAATTTTGTTTTTTAACCAGACAGTGAAGATCAGCTCAGTTTCGTCAATATGAGTTTACTGTAAGTCCAGAGCCTTGATTGTCAGTCCAAAGTGCCTAATACAAAGGATATTCTATTTGGTATCCTTTTGGTTTTAAAAACAAAAATAGAATTTTAAGCATATTGAAAAGGCATGGAAGCTTACTAGCCTGAAATTTAAATACATCATTCAAAATGGCTACAAGTAGACCCTTATCCATAAGCTGAAACACCTGAGGATGAGATATGAAATCACTTTCTTAGACCCTATTTGTGAATATGGGAAGAGATTTCATTTGGCTTTTTATGAAAAAGTAAACTTCATATAATGTAACTTTTTCTAATGAAAAGGACACAGGTTAGGGTACAAAGAGAATTTCTTTTTTTTTTTAAGGGGATTATTGGTTCTTTATTTTTTTTTTTAATTTTAACAATTTATTGGGGCTCATACAATTCTTTTCACAGTTCATATATATACATACATCAATTGTATAAAGCACATCTGTACAGTCTTTCTTAGAGAACTTTGGCACATTATCTCAATTGACATGTTGCTTTAGTTGTCATAGGTCAGAAAATACTAATTAAGCTTGCTAATCTTGATTAATTTTTAAAAGGTGGAAATTTGTCTTTCTGTGGGTAAATCATGGGGCCCGGGTAGGTGGTGCAGGGGTAAAACAGTTGGCTCTAACCAAAAGGTGGGTGGTTTGAACCTACCTCTGTGAAGGATGGATTTGGAAGTTGGGGTCCTTAAACTGCACAGCCTTGGAAACCCTGTGGGCAATTCTACTCTGCTTCCCCAGGCGGCCTTTGAGATGGAATCAACCCGATGACAGTGGGTTTGGTTGGCATGTAAATCAAGTTGAAATGCTTTTCTATGGAGAGTTGATGTCACTGCACCAACCATTTGTTTGATCTGCGTAATGAAACCTGTATTTGTTGCAATGTTCCCCTCCTCGCCTCATTGTGAGACCAAGCTTGTCGTTTGTAAGGGGCTCCCAGGAGTGGGCTGCAGGCTGCTTTAACCAGGTAATTAGAACAGCATGTGTGTGACAGCCAGTAGCTTAGAGCAGTCATTCAGCTCTGTCTGGATTACTCACCCTTCCATTTACTCACATTTCACTATTTGCACTGAATTTTACATGCCAATCTACAGTTAGTTTTCTATGGTAATTCTTGTAATTGACTGTACTCATTACACAATTAGCAACTGTGCCTTGAGTTGAAAGTCCTTTTATCTTTTATTGTACTGATTGCCAAGAAGCAGGTAGCTGTTCATGTTCTCTCTGGAAGTCGTTCAGGGACCGTGCAGTCAGTCAAACCCAGGGCATCCCTATTACATTTCTCATGACATTTATCTAATAACACTTGGCAAAAACAATTAAAATTAATAGCTTAGATATGTAAGCAAGCAGAGTTAAAGCTTTTGTTTAAAGGGGTAATCCTAGATACTGTTTTAAAATAAATTTCATTTTCCAAATCATTGTTAAAATTCTAGGAATTTAAAGTGATGACTTTGAATGAAAGAACATTTTCTAGCTTGCATTGATTTTTTTTTTAACCCGTCCTTACCCTGGAGGGTCTGAGAAAGCATTAATACAAAGTTGGACTTGTTACTGAGTAATAGTTTCTTCAGCATCTTTTTATAGATTTGAATTTGCCCATTATCTTCTGCTTTCAATGTTAGCTTTTGCATGAACCCCATGTGGCAAATTACCTGTTTCATTGTTTTTATTTATTGGAATTCAGGCAAAACTCTCTTGCATTGCTATTGTCTGAAATATGCATCTCCCCCACCTTGCCCTCACCCAAGCTCATAGAGAAATGAGGATGCTGAAATAGGGGAATGTTACCCCAGAATATGAAAGGGGAAAGTCTCCTGGGTGTGTTCTAATAGACCGTTGGTAAATCTGCTTTGTAGAAAGGTCACTTGATATACAGGAATGTGATTTACCACCCATCTTTGCGCATTTTATTAAGGGGCGGGTCATGAGGAGTATTGGGCATTGTTACTTCCGCTGCCTACTTGAGAGCCCCCAGATGGAGCAAGCACATTGATGGCCTGCTGGGAAAGCTTGGGAATGTTGCAGTGTCATTGTAAAGCCCAAAGTAACTAAAAGTAAACAAGATAATTTTCCTAATGTGGTTCAAAATTCACATAAAGTAACATCAGAAAGAAAAATTAAAACCCTCTCTGTTAAAGCTGATACTGGGTTTTCTTACTGAATGGAAGACTTGGGGAATGTGAAAAAACTTTGAGTTGTAAAGAATTATTCTTACAGGAAATTAATTACTTTGGTAGATAATTATAGTTATCTATTAAACTTTTTATTGTGAATTGGGTGGGTGGTTACATTTCAGGTCATCAGTTACTTAAAACAACTTAACAAACCTTTCAGTAACTTACCTTAATAGGACTTTTCAAAAAAAATTTTTTAACATGTTTTGTATCATAGTGTAAAGATTGAAATGGCAAACCAGATTTGCAATTTACTATCTTGATTCTTCAAGAAAAGTACTTACAGTAGCAAAACCTCTTATCTCTAAAGTGACTAACCTTGTAAGTTAGTTAAGTAAGTTAAATCTTGTAAATGTTACCTATTGTCACCAGTGTTATCAAACCAGTTTCTCACATTGAAGAATTTCAACCATCTAGAGACCCTATGAATGCTTTAAGGAGATCACTTCCCAGTATTATTTGTTTCAATACATATTTGCTTTCTGGGAGCATATCCTGCTTTTTCATTATTCACTGTATGACTTACTATGGACTACTTACCTATCTTTGATTCTCAATTTTCTCATCTGTGAAATAGGGTCAGGCCATTAGCCTATTTGCCACATAATTAGGTACTCATGGAACAGATGGTAGGGATGGTGTTGAATTGTTAATTGTCTTCATGTTATTATTGTTGCTTCCTAGCTTAAATCAAACAAGAATCTGTTAAAGTCCCTTCAGAAGGGCACAGGGAGAAGGTGTTAGGGATTAGGTCAAGCCTAGCTTTTTAAAAAGTCAGTGCCATGAAGCAGATTCGAGCATGTGTAGATGCTGGGGTTAAAGGAACCAGTTTTTGGAGAGAGCTGAAGAAAGAAAGATGGACTTGAAGCTCTAGACCACCTGCTTGTGTGAGTCTTTCTATCAGAAGTTGACCTTCTGA